>NC_052512.1:12219876-12583626 GCF_014356525.2 Nilaparvata lugens
ATCTTATGAATTTTGGGGATGCGATATTTTGATTTTTCACATACTCACTCGCTCACTCACTTTTTTACCATCCTCAGCTGTTTCAGTGAAGGATGAATTATCCTTTTAATGTCGTTCAACGAGTTTTCCCAAGGATGAGAACAAGAGTGCGATCGAATGTCTATATCATAAACCTACTATGTTTCAAATTTCGTGAAAATCGTTAGAGCCGTTTTAGAGATCCGTTAAACATAAATAACCAGATATAAAAATAGCCACATATGAAAATAACCAGATATAAAAATAACCAGTTATAAAAATAACCAGATATATAAATACAGAAACTGCTTGCTTAATATGATAGGATAATTGATCATTTTAAACGAGAATGAACTGTTGATATTACATCATCAAATCTGTATCAACTATATCGTCTATAGAAGGCCTTCACAAGTCAGAGGATCGGCGACGTTCTACACTGCCATTCCAACGTGGACTTCACTGTAGTTACATATACATCGAGTTTTTGATGTGCTACTTTTTACCGTCCTCATAAATTCTTCTTGATTGAACATAACTTGACAAACATATGATCATGTGTTTGCAGAATTTCATTGAATCTGATAGAATGAGGCAAAAAATCGTGAGTTGAAGACCTCCGTAAACAAAGCCATAGTGGATGACAAGTGGTTGATGGTGACGTCAGCACAGGTTGGGCTCTTAAGGTGCGTACAGATATACGCGCCGCGAACATGAGCAATTCACTTTTAATCAGCTGATGCCAAACTTTTTATATCTGTATCTTCCGTATCTGTAAAAATACAGATATAGTCAGCTAATTAAAAGTGAATTGCTCATGTTCGCGGCGCGTATATCTGTACTCACCTCTACAACAATCAAGACAGAAGCTGATATAGAACAACTGAAATCAACAAATCTTTATTGGAGCCCTTCCTGTGCTGACGTCACCAGAGTGCACTATGACTTTTTTACGGAGGTACTAGTGTAACTGGCTTGATGGATTGTTTGAATGTTGTGTTGAAACTTACAAATATTAAACAGCTGATGGACTTTTTTGAAAGGTGACAAAACGTTCGATTGATGATAATTATCAATGTCTTGAAACGTTCTCACTCCCGAATAAGATACAATTCATTTCAGGAAAGCGAAGAAAATGAACTATGGTGAAATTGGAGTAACAATAGACAGATAACGTGAAGAAATGGATGTAGGAAATTCAAAAGTAGGTAAGATGAGAAATTTTCATGGTGGAAATTTGAGAGGAGAGCTGGAGTAATTGAATTGGATAAATTCGAGAGAGATAGGGAAATGTATAGAGATAGCAAGTATGACAACGAAAGAGATAGAAAAAATGAGGGAATAAGAGATGCACATCTTGGAGTAGATAGAGGAAATGGTGATAAATATTTATTAGGTTTCCATTCGTGCAATCCAGGCTTCTATTATTCATCACTTTACGATTCAAAATAAGTTTGGAACTTGATTTTTTTCTTACCCTATTCTCTGGCTCACACAGTGTGTGAGCATTCAAGTTCTGCTTCCCTCTGTTTACTATTCCTAACCCTACCTAACCTAACCCAACCTAACGCTGAAACGAGCCGGATGCTACGCAGACCAATAACTATAATAGTAGGTATTTAGTTGACCGAGTGAAGTGAGGTCCAAGATTCAAGTAGACGGTTTGGCATTTCTCTTAATGTTTAAATGTTTATATGTTGCGCATTTAAGGCGAAACGCGGTAACAGATATTCATGAAATTTGACAGGTATGTTCCTTTTAAATTGCGCGTCGACGTATATACAAGTCTTTTGAAAATTTTGCATTTCAAGGAAAATATAAAAGGAAAAAAACCTCCTTCTTATGCCAATATTAGAGAAAAAATCAGACTATAGAATTATTCATCATAAATCAGCTGTCGGTTGATTATAAATTGCATGCCATGACGCATGCAATTCAATATCTCAATGTAACTTGCTAAAGAATCAGCTGCTGTGTAGACTATAAATTGCATGCCTCATTCAATGCAATTTCTATGCACTATTAATTGAACTATTGATTGCGTGCAATAACGCATGCAATTAATAACAAAATTAATATAGTATTATCCCTCGAACTTTCTCCGCTTTAAACTCGGGCTGTCCTGTTTCCAGTATGTCTTGAAGGAGATTAGCTTTTGATGTTAGCATTTTTGATACACCAAGCCCAACAGCCATTAGCCGTTTTCACACCGATATCTCGCCGACACGACACATTGATAAGGTTTACTCTGATGGACAGTATAAGAGGAGGCTGCGGTTTATAACTGCGCGACGTCTACTGTTCACAGAACTACTAGTAGTATTTAATGGTAAGTATAGTAGTAACTATTTTTATAATAGTAAGGGCTAAGCCAAACGAGTCGTCTTTTGAGTCAGCACATCAGACAGAAAGCTCTCCGATTGGTGTAGCGTATCGAATGGTAGGTAGTCCAGCTGATTGGTTTCCAGTCCAGCCAATCGGAGAGCTTTCAGTCTGTTGTAACGAATGAAAAGACGACTTATGTGGCTTGGTCCTTATTCTTGTTCTGAGAATTAATTTTGACAAAAAAATCATAGTAGTTGACCGAACGCGCGTCGATGTATACACAAGGTTTTTTGAAATTTTGCATTTCAAGGATAATAAGAAAAGAAAAGGAATTTCCTCCATACTCTGATATCACTATATCCTATTATATTAAGCGAGCAATTTCTGTATATATCTGGTTATTTCATTTCTGGCTATTTTTATATCTGGTTATTAATTTATGTTTTTTGTATCTCGAAAACTGTTCTAACGATTTCACGAAATTTGGAACATAGTAGGTTTATAATATGGAGATTTGATTGCACTAGGTCTCATTCTTTGGAAAACTCGCTGAACGACATTAAAGGGATGATTCAGCCTTGGAAAACAGATGATAGTTTCGTCGTCTCTCGATAACAGAAGATGAGTGTGCCTGTGTGGAAGAGAGACAGAATAATTATTTCCAGCTGTGTAATCATAATCAATCAGCGAGAAATTTTATCTAGCTAGACAATTTTCAATCGATTTGATCAACATAATCTGATTTTTGTTGGCTTGACATTATAATCTTCCTAAACTAGAGTAGTCTATATCATAATTTTCAAAGTTGATCATTATTTGACAATCTCAAGTGATCAGTGAGTGTTATTCTGTTATTCAATTCGGTTTGTATATAATCTAAATTATGAATTTTTTGTTTTCAAATGTTTGAACAGAAAATTGAACCTGAATTCGAGTTTATGGAACATAACCCACTTTCTAGACTATTTATAGTGTATAAATCAAAATTAGGGAAAAAAAACGGTTTTGGGCTGTGCCTGTTAGTACTTCCCCAATCATTTAAAAGAATTGGGTCCGGTATACAAAAGTCAATAATAAATAACGAGTGCCCCGATATTCTACTCTGAAGATAGGTTTGATCAGACTATAGATTATTCATCATGAGTCAGCTGTCGAGTGGATTATTACATGCATGCAATGACCGCATGAAATTAATATCTCAATGTAAGTTGGTAAAAATCAGCTGTCATGTGGACTATTAATTGCATGTGTCATTGCATGCAATTTTTATGTACTATTAATTAAATACAATGAATAATTTTAATAACATAGACCTCTCAAAAGGGTCTAACATAAACCAAATAACATATATTTCTCTCGACCTTCCTCTGCTTCCAACTCGGGCTGACCTGTTGCCAGTATGTCTTGAAGGAGATTAGCTTTTGATGTCAGCATTTCTGATACATCAACCTTAACAGCTATTAGCCATTTCACACCACAACATAAGAAAATAATATTTCGAATGGAATAATAAGTAATATAATATAAAAAATTATAAGAGGAGGCTGTGGTTTTTAATTTTGCGAGGTCTGCTATTCACAGAGCTACTAGTATGAATTATTCAAGTACGCGAGGTCCACTACTACTGTTCACAGAAGAAGTATTGTAGTTTGAAGACAGTGTATGAATATGAAGATAGAAACTACACCATCAATCAATAAGAAATCAAGAATAAATACACTCCATGTATAGATCTGGTCTTAGGACGGTCAGCTGCAAATTTCAAACAAGCAGAAAAAATTTCTTCTCGAAGCAAGAAAAACTTTCTTGAAGGTAATCCCCCAGACCGTATGAATTCCCAGGACCGAATGTTTTTCCAGCAGCTGTCAACTTTTCAAAAGACTACTGGTTATGGGTTATGTAGCCGTACAAATATGAACTTGAAACTTTTGTCACATATGTTCTCTCTATGTCATGTTAACTTAGAAAGTAGGATACTCTCATGAATGACGCCATCAAATCGATTAGAAAGCAAGCGGACAGTTGGAGTAAGAAAGTATATTTCCGTTGATGTTTCCAGCTTTCAGAAAAGCAGGGTAATTGAATGATGAATACTAAAACTTTTGTGATGTGAATAGTATAAGGAGAAGGATATCAAAAACAGAACTTACACACTCTTTTGATGTGCTTCTCTGCGTTTTCAGTTATATCTACTAGTGAAATCAATAATGTGATAATCATCTACATTGAATGAGCTGATAGAAATTGTCACTACTATACAATCATAAACCTATTATATTAAGGGAGCAATTTATGTATATGTATATGTATGGTTATATGATTAAATGCTTATAGATATGGTTATATATTTATGTCCAACGGATCTCGAAAACGGTCCAACGATTTTCACGAAATTTGGAACATAGTAGGTTTATGATATAAAAATTGGATTGCACTAGGTCTCATCCCGGGTAAAACTCGCTAAAGGACATTAAAAGGATAATTATTATTCATCCTTGGAAAAACAGCTGATAATTTTGTCGTCTGTCGATAACAGAAGATGCGAGTGTCTGTGTCGGAGAGAGACAGAACTATGTTCAGCTGTTGAATCAATCAGTTTATCTCACGAGAAATATTATCTAGAAATTTCAATCGTCTTGATCAAAATAATCTGATTTGTTGACATGACAATCATGGTATATCATTATAAATTAGGTTATATCTTAACTTTCGAAGTTATTCATTATTTTACAGTTTTAAGTGATTAGTGAGTGCTATTTTGTTATTCAACTTGGTTTATTAACAATCTAAATTAGAACTTTTCTGTTTTCAAATGTGTGGACTGAAAATTGGACCTGAATTCAAGTGTATGGAACATAACCTACTTTTTGGACTATCCATTGTGTATAAATCGAAATTCGGAGAAAAACAGTTTTGGGCTGTGCCTGTTAGTCCTTCCCCAAACATTTTAAAGGATTGTGTTCTGTTTATCAATAAATAAATGACAAGCGAAGCTCGGTGTCCCGATATTATTCTATTGTAACGCTTATCTCCAGTTTGATGTTGGGTTCAGTCGTTACAACATTATCGATCTCTGGTAAGCACTATGTAATCTGATAATGGTCAAATAATTTCATCTCTAATGTATCTCAATATTATTACATTCATGACTAAAATAGCTCTCTTAACATTTTAGTCATTAATTATAACTGGCTGTTTCTGCAGCCAATTATTTGTTTTCTTTCTTTAATATCAACATTTACTCATATCTTTTTTCAATCTGTATTTTTCTCAATTTAGTTTAATCTTCTTCTTCCAGCTGAATCGTTTGATTGGTTGGCAGCCTTCCATCTAAATCTGTCCATTGCTACTCTCTTCCATTGTTCATAGCTCATAGCACCCAGATCCTTCGTCATTTTTTTGTCTTAAGTACTGTAGCCGGGGTCTGCCACAACCCCTTTGTCCATCAACTGTACCTTCCAGAATACTTGATGTAAATGCGTCGTTAGTTTAATATAATATCAATTTTCATAATAAGGTTTATCGATTTTAAATTCAGCGAATTACGCCAGGCCCTCACAAAAACAGGCTGTGAGTCTCTCATAACGTAAGGGTATATATAAATGTACTGTAACTGTACTGTATTATTTGTAAATTGTGAGAATAACAATTTGATTTGATTTGATCATGACCCGATTTCATCAGAATCAAAGTCTAGGATTGATTGGCATTTGAATCCAGTCAGATGATTTTCAATTGGTTTTGTGATCATTTATCGTTGGTTTAGAACCTACTGTCGCTCGAATCTAGTTGGTACCGTTATGGTAAAATCGAGCCTCAATAATTCACAGTGATTTATTTTGAATATTCTGGTAGTATAATTCTGATTATAATTCTACATAACCACCAAAAATTCTTGGCAACTTGGCAAGTGTGTGTAGTTTGAAAAGGGATAGAATTATCTCCTTGTCTAATGACAGACAAGTGGAACAGATCAATGTTCATCAGATGCTGGTTAAAACCTCCTAGTCGTGACCCTGGGTCCTAGGGACTCAGAAAATTCTTGTTTCAGTTTTAATTTTGCTTTCGTTCGCTTTACTGTATTTTGTGACCCATGTAAATTCAAGTCCAAGGAATCTATGTGACCTCAGGGATACTGAACCTGCCCTAAAGTGAACTTCATATGACCTCATTTATATTTATCATGTTTCTAGTAGTGTTTCATACTAACCAGTAGCAGGTTTTAGGATTTTTAATAGTATTCATCACTGTAATTTCATGAGTTTTGCAAAGATTGTGCAACATGAACTTGAGGGTGGGTGAAAACTACCCTAATAGTGAATTATGACCTTCCAATTTTTTTACGAAGAGGAAGAAGAAGAAGAAGAAGAGGAAGAAGAAGAAGAAGAAGAAGAAGAAGAAGAAGAAGAAGAAGAAGAAGAAGAAGAGAAGAAGAAGAAGAAGAAGAAGAAGAAGAAGAAGAAGAAGAAGGAAAAGATGAAAAAGTAGAAGAACGAGGAGGATAAGGAGGAGGTGGTGAAGGAGGAGGATGAGGAGGAGGATGAGGTTTTGATTGATTGAGTACTTCATTTATGTAGATTACAATATATACTGACTTATACACTTATTTACAATTATAGCTAACAATACAGCAAAATTATAGATGAATTTACATAGAAAATAATTATTGAACTGTATATGATATGAAAAAGCAATTTGTAATAACTATGGATAAAAAGATAATATTGTTATGCATCTACATAAATTGGCGGAGCGTTGAACATATCAATGTCCATTCTTCAGAAAGAATATTCAAAGTATCCTTCCCACTAACTCTCTACCAAAACAGGTGGAGGAGGAGAAGAAGAAGGAGGAGAAGGAGAAGAAAAAGGAGAAGAAAAGGAGAAGGAGAAGGTGGTGGAGAAGTTGGAGGAGGAGGATGATGATGATGATGAGGAATTGGAGGAGGTGGAAGGACGAGGAGAAGAAGAAGAAGAAGAAAAAGAAAAAGAAGATGAAGAGGAAGGAGAAGAACAACAAGGAGGAAGAGCATAACAAGGAGAAGGAAAGGGAGGATGAGGATGAGGAGGAGGAGGAGGAGGAGGTGGAGGAGGAGGAGGAGGTGGTGGTGGAGGAGGAGGAGGATTTGTAGGAGGAGGAGGAGGTTGTGGAGGAGGACGAGGAATTGGTGGAAGAGGAAGAAGGAGAAGAAGAAGAAGAAAAAGAAGAAGAAGAAGAAGATGAGGAGGTAGAAGAAGGTGAAGGAAAGAAGGAGGAGGAGGAGTAGAACAAGGAGTAAAGCAAGGAGGAGGAGAAGGAGGTAGGAGGAAAAGAAGATGTAGGAAAAGAAGAAGAAGAATTTCCTTATTCCTGGCCCGAATGTATGGTGTATGGTGTATGATCATATCAATCCCATTAGCGGGTGTCGGATTAGCAATATTCTGCCAATATCACTGCTCTCTAACACTGCTCTCTATTAATAGATGGTACAAATTTTGTAGTTCGTAGCATGAAGCGCTGATCTGCCAGAGTGGGAAGCAATAAATTAGAACAGTCACCAATTGCTGAATAAGAGGCATCCATGTTATTGATAGAGGAATACTGACATGATGACGTGAATGTTACTATATCACTTGAAGGCATGTCAACCCGCCCTTAGACTCCTGTGTAGCGCTGATTAACCCACTCAGTAATCAACATTGTGCACTCGCATAGCTTGTACCTCCAAGTCAATTACAAAATTACATTCTGCCATAATAAAGCACCACTTCATACAGCACTGGCTCGAATGATGCAATGTAATATGATCAAATTACTTGACTAGTAGTATCACACTTTATTGTCCTCTGATTCCGCTCCATTACTCTCATTAGTAGCCCCGTGTGCTTTCTTGAAGGCAATTCCAGCTGGTAGCTGGTCGCACCAACTTATCTATTACTCTGCACCTTACATATTCTGTTACTTGTATTTTCTGCAATTATTGAATGTATAAATCAGTAATCAAGTACTTGTAATTATTGTATTATTCCCAATGGTTCATTTGATGAAACTCAATTTGCTCACAAGCTGTATACAGACTAACTTGAGTTACATACATTCGATACTCATTGAACGTACGATTTATTGGCGTCCTTTCAAATTCTATTAGGTTGAACACAACTTGGCAAACATATGATGTGTATCATGTGTTTGTCAAGTCTCATCCAATCTCGTAGAATTTTTAAGGACGGCTCAAGTGTTTTAACCAGATCACTCCCGTCTTGTCGGATGGGCACGTTATATTGTCGGTCCCGGCTGAAGTATGACAGTCTTAATGCCCATTGACGGCTTAAATTATATATTCAGGCCGTGGGACTTTCCCGCAAGGTATGAAAGTACGAAGAGGATGCGCATCCTACCTGGCTGAAGGTTGGTCATAAATCATTTTCGTGAGAGTACAAACAGAGCGCGCTCTCCTCGTACCTCACTGATTTACCCTTCTCACAGCTTGACAGCTCTTTGTTCTCCCTGATAATAATATATATATATATATATATTATATATATATATATATACATGCTATACTTATTTTCTAGTTTTCTTCAATAAACCCCTTCAACAAATATCGACGTGTTGAGGACCGAATGGTGAATATTGAGAAATATGAATATTGTAGATTTCTGTTAGTGTTCTCCAATTATTATTGTATTGAAGTGATTTGATTAAAGCCGAATTTATTGATATGAATTCCAGTGGACTTCGATTTATGTTAACTGTTAATTATATTTTTGCGTTCAATTTTATTTTTTGACAGGAGTACGATTATGCTGAATTACTTCAAAGCTGCTTAAAATCTGCAATAATTTCAACAACATGGAAGTAATTTAGACTTCTATGATGTTCAAATTATTGCAACTGAAATCATGTGTTGGCACATAAAGTCTGTCCGTCTGACAGTCTGTGTGATATAAAATCATAACAATTGTTTATCTTATGCACTTCCAATGTCATTTCTATATCCTGAAGGAGTGAGTCAATTTTGTTGTCCAACGAACTTGACCTGTAAAAAGGTTTGAAGATTGATCAATTCTCTCTAAAGTTCTTGTCGAACATAAAAGCAGGCAGAAAACGCCTTCAGTAAGTCAAAAGTGAGAACTTCGCTAACGCTCGTTCTAATGTAGAGACTTACGTTTAAAGCTATATATATCAGCCTGAATTTTGTACCCTTGTGAACACTAACTTGTCAAACTCGAATCGTAGAGGTACGAAAAGAGCGCGCATCATTTCAGAGCGCGCTCTCTTTGCACCTCACTGATTTACCCTCCCGACAGCTTGACAGAACTTTTGCATGCGCGCTGGCTTCGTTTTCTCTCAAGGGACACCCCACCAACAAAAGCCATACGAATTTTATTACTTTTATAAGGACGGCTAACAAATGTACGTCCAAAAATCGATGTGGGCTTTACACACCACTTACGTTTGACTAAATTTGTACTTGTCATCTATAGTAATGTGTGTGTTAATCAATCACTGTATGCTACCACTGGTTTACAGCTGGAAGTGCCTTCAAGTAACCACACTGGTCCACCAATATATTGCTCGGAGTAAAAACCTTAACAATAGACCACGAAAATCACGAAATTCAATATCAATAGGTGACCACTGAAGGGTCTCTAGAACTTCTACCTGCTCATTCATTGTTTTCGGCGGCCCCCGTTTCATTTCTTTGACCTGTTTGTCGTAACATGTGTGTGGGGTAGGAGTCAACAAATTAATTCAAATGATAATAATATGATTCCTCTGTATTCAATGATTTGCATCTGTAGTATTCCAGTCAAGGAAGTGAAAGAGAAAAAGTTTGGAAGACAATTTTTGCCCTCGCAGTTTTGTTCGGGGTAGTAAGGAGGTAATCATAATTAATAGTAAGGAGGTAATCATATATTATTAGTTCCGTGAACAGTAGGCCTCGCGCAGTTATAAACCACAGCCGTCTCTTGTATTTTCCATAAAAGTAAATCCTGTCTGTGTGTCGTGTCGGCGAGATATCGGTGTGAAAACGGCTAATGACTGTTAGGGTTGGTGTATCAAAAATGCTAACATCAAAAAATAATCTCCTCCAAGACATACTGGAAATAGGTCAGCCCAAATTGAAAGCAGAAAAAGGTCGAGAGACAATACTTTGTTATTTTAGTTATTAATAATTAATTGCAAGCAATCAATAGTACAAAAAATAAAATAAGAACATAAAAACGAGAATATAAACATAGAGAGAAATGCAAAACCGTCGACTTGAATCTTAGACCTCACTTTGCTCGGTCAAAAAAATCCCCACCACTACCACCTGTGCTAAGGAGGTGAGGGTGTTTCAAAGGTACCATTTTTTGGTTTCTCGCATATAAAAAGAAAACTATGTATTCTACGAACATGACTGTTCAATAAAAAAATTTTAGCTTACATAAGTTCTCACAATATTCATTTCACAGCCTATCCTATATCTTCTATAGTTTTCGAAATATCTGCTCTTGAAGGTATGAAATTTTTGAAAAAAAACACGTTCACCTCCAATTCTTGATAATTTTTTTTAAATCAATAAAAAACTTCTATGCCGATTATAAGCTCATAGAGAATCAAATTCTCTCCAATTTGATGTATAATTTCACATTTTTACGTATCTCCCTAAGACTGTTGCACCCGCTTTAGTGTTGAGTGTGATATCTCCAGTCTTGCAACAAAAGACCAATCGACAAAGGGATTCGGAGGGAATGTTTCAAACACAATTTTCGATTCTGCAGTTTCGTTGAAACTCGTCATCTTCATCTTCACTTCAGGGATTAGGTTTGTTAATCAACCTATTCCGGTACCCATCTCTTTCTGGGCCCTCCTGAATATCATTTTCCCATACGTCTATAGTTTTAGACTTCAAGTAGCATTCTCCCAGATGGAATTCTATTCAAATGAATCCATCAGTTGCGTAGGTTTTGTATAATTCTTTCATGCAGAGGAGCAACCGATTGAGTCTGGTTAGGAGGATAACATATTCAAAGTCATCATTCCTAACCCATGTGCTAAATGGATGAGGGTCGTTTTAAAGACGAATTTCCCAGCTTTTTGCTTCACCACTAACATTAATAACTATTCATAGAGCTTGATATTTTTGTTCAGTAGAGTTTAATGATATTTCCAACAGTTTCCGATATATTCTCTCTTGAAAGTGTGGAATTGTTGAAATATTTTATCGAAATTTCTGCTCGTTCAGGGCTTATAATTATCCAACAATGCATTAATTCTTATCATAGGTTTGTAGATCATCAAATTCTTTCCAATTTGAAATATTTATTATTTAATGGTTGTATAAAAGAATAGTTCATTAGTGATAATATATATCTTGTTAAACCGTTATTATAAAGGTAACTTGATGCTCAATTGCAGAATACGATCTTCTCTTCCACTTACTGTAAACGATTCATGAAAAAATGATTTCGTAAAACTACATACCACGTATCTCTCATACGCCTACAAGTTTTGACTCACGCACAAGCCTAGAGCTTATGTGCGCATCACCCTTGAAACAAATGCCTAGAGAAGGGTGAACTTGTGGAAGTGAGAGATGGTGTAAGAGACAGAGAGATTACAGAGAGAGTGTAAGAGAGAGAGAGAGTGAGATAGCAAGAGAGAGGGATTAGATTATATTAGATTAGATTCCTTATTTATGTATGTTACAATATTTATTGGATTATACACTAATCTACATTAAATGACGATAATGCTAGTCATTCAACGAATTCCACAAAGTATAAATAATTAATCAATGAGAATAAAGATTAAATGCAATTAGAATAACGATAATATAAAATTGTAATGTAACTTCAAAATCGGCGGTGTATCAACAAATAATTGTCGATTCTTCAAGAAGAATATAAAATAATATCCTTTCCATCAACAAACGACCAGGAAAGATAGAGAAAGAGATTGCTTGATTGATTTCATAAATCGGCGGTGTTTCGGATTGTCGATTCATCAAGAAGGATAATTATAAAATAATATCCTTCCCATCAACACACGACCGGGAAAGAGAAAGAAAGAGAGAGAGCAAGAGAGAGGAGTGAGAGAGAGTGACAGGAGGTGGAAGAGTAAGTGAGAGAGTGAATGCTCCAGATTGAGATTCATTATTATGTGTCAGCATCCTTTATATATAACACTAGAGCTCTCCATTCAAACAATACTGACTGTAAAATGAGAGTTCTAGAGAGTTGTCGGGGGAGTAAATAAATGCAAGTCTATGAGAAAAAGGAAAAACTCTCTCGAATATTTCTCTACAGTGTAGCAGAACATTTCACTCGGCTTAGAGTGAACAAGTAGATCTATAGAGTGGCCACTCCACAGGCCGAGTACTCTAACGGCTTCTCTATACATATTTTGCACCCTCTCCAGAGTAATGGACCATGCACAGCTTACATTATTTTGTTTGGTAGCATGGATCCTGAGGGAAAAACTGGTTTTGCATAGAGAGATCTCTCAGATTATTGTAGAACCATCAACCAAAAATGAACGCAGCGAGACAAATCATAATGTGAATGAAAATTATGATAGTGAGGTTCACATTATAATAGCAGTGTCCAATTATCATCGGTGTTGCTATCCTTGTTCATCATTTGACAGAGCAGATAGCGCTTTCTCTCCATAGCTCCGCAGCGTTGCCAGATCGTTTTCTAACAATGTAGAAATATAATCAAGAAAGCTCTCAGATTATTGTGGAATCAAAAATGGATGCAGCGGGACAAATCATAATGTAAATAAAAACTATGATATAATCCTTATCCTATATTCTATATCCGTTTCCTTATCCTATATCCTTATCCTATATCCTTATCCTATATCCTTATCCTATATCCTTATCCTATATCCTTATCCTATATCCTTATCCTATATCTTATCCTATATCCTTATCCTATATCCTTATCCTATATCCTTATCCTATATCCTTATCCTATATCCTTATCCTATATCCTTATCCTATATCCTTATCCTATATCCTTATCCTATATCCTTATCCTATATCCTTATCCTATATCCTTATCCTATATCCTTATCCTATATCCTTATCCTATATCCTTATCCTATATCCTTATCCTATATCCTTATCCTATATCCTTATCCTATATCCTTATCCTAAATCCTTATTCTATATCCTTTCCTCCAGTATTGCTAATGTGATCTAGTATAATGTTGATGGCTTAATATATACTATACTAGCCGTCAGGCTCGCTTCGAACGCCATATCTGTCTAGCCAGGGGGCTCCGCTAGTAATATAATATTCCCAGGATTGGAGTAGCAGTGCCCAATCAATTTTTCCGCGATAAATGCATTTAAATCTTCAACTTGGTGCCAAACTAACAAAGTCAACTCAACTTAATGCCAACCTGATAAAATTATTAATTTAGTTGCCAGTTAACAACCGTTTCTATCTAGATTATAGTTCTATAGTAACATATGATATGGAAATTCCAATTATAATTAAGAGATTGGGAGAAAAAGAATATACATGCTAAAACGAACTTTAAACCCTTAAAAACCACCCTTAGAGTTGAAATATTGCCAAAAGATTTCTTAGTGCGCCTCTGAAGGGCCAACTGAACATACCTACCAAATTTGAACGTTTTTGGTCCGGTAGATTTTTAGTTCTGCGAGTGAGTGAGTGAGTGAGTGAGTGAGTGAGTGAGTGACTTTCAGCATTTCTCCTGATGAATAGCAAACTTTCCTTATGAATAGCATCTAAACTTCCCATTCAACCGACGCTTATGGTACAGAATCTCACTTATTTGGTCATTGTTGATCAAATTTTGGTTCAGCAGTGTTGCATTTCCAAGTATATACTTGATTGAATGGCAATTGGTTACACTTGCCAAAGAACAAGAACCCTCTGTGAGATCAGCATTTCCCAGAATCAGGTCCAAGACTTTCAACTATGAGGAAAACACGTGATTGAAATAATGATGAAGTTTTCCCTGAAACAAGCGGCGAAATCTGCTTCGCGGAAATATGTTTCAAAATCTGTATGTTTGAACATTTTGAGAAGTGAAGAACAAGACAACCAATTTTGGACTATTTATATATTTTTATACACTGCCAAAACATCTCAGAGGAAATTTTTTGGGTTTAGAATAACAATAATAAACCTAGACAAAAAATTTGAGCTTGTTTATTATGAAGTTTAATATAAAAGTGGAAAATGCTAGATAAAAGGATTCACAATAATAGAAATAGTGTTTATGATGACAATCATCATGAAAAATTATTTTGATTAAAATTGATTGGTCATTTTGATAAAATCATTTTGGTTTAGTAATTTTCTCCAGTATTTAATTCAGATTATCAAATTAGAACACCCATCCACACAATTCACAAACTTCTTCTTCAGGAACAGGTTCAGCAGAGGTGTTATCAATAATGCTGCGGTAAAACTCAAGTTGTTGATTCTCTCTCCAATTCGCTCCAAAATGATTTGTAAGGAGTTTTTCAACATCCTTCTTTTTTTCTAGTGACACCAAGTTCTTCTTCTCGATTATGTCAGGGTTCAATCCATTCATTAACACTCCTTTCTTTGTAAGGACCTGGCTCTTCCCCAAATCTGTCCGGTAAGTACTTTCTCCCCTTGTGAGATGTTGGGAGTGCGTTTTGCCTTTTTGAAAATTATTCTTTTGGATTGAGAAATTTGGAAGTTCCAGCTCGTTAGGTTTTTAAATTGTGACCGTGCCAATTTACGAAAGTCCCCCACCTCACAGTCAATACCAACTCTCTTCACCATTGCATATTCGGATATTATTTTCACGACATCCTCAGGCTTGATGATCTCTTCAATCTTTTTCATTCTACGTTCAATGTTTCCAAAAACTCTATCTGGGGGTAAAAAGCTATGGCCTGTTACCGGAAAAACCAATTCAACTTCTTCTATGTTGTGGGTGCAAAACACCAGAGCCATGAGTGACACATGGCTACAAGGATAGAGTTTTTATTTTGACCCCCCAACCATCAGAGATCAGTCTCACTTTTTATATAAGGTCAAATCAGTACTTCGCAGACAGTCAAAGACACATGATGAAATAAGGTTGGAGTCCTTTGAATACTCATTCTCAGTCCAACAGTAGGACGTTACTGTTGAAGGGTTCAATGGCCCTCTGCTGTGTCCCTTCACAACTGTAAAATTCTGAAAATAGAACTGGCGGCTGTAGTATGTTGATTGATCGGGTATCTTAGGAAGTGCCAAATTTTTTTGGCAATCAAATGACAATATTAAGATGTCATTGTCTTTTTCTTGAAGTTTTTTGTAAAATGCTTTGTAGCGCAGACGATGTACCCGTTTTTCTGTTAAGAGCTCATTTTTCTTCACAGCATCCATTCACATTTGATTTTCTCTCTGAGGCTTAAACACGTAGAGCATACATCGGTTCTTGGCGTGCCAAAACAATATTGTATTGTGTGTTGAAAATCTTTCGGAAAAAGGATAGTTTTACTGCCAAGTTTTTATTTTTTGATGAGTAAATTCTCCATAGTTTTTTTACATTAAGATCACTGGGAAGATACTTTCGGCAGCTTCTCTCCCTACAATAGTGAGATTCAACACATTTCAATGTGTTGATAAAATCATAATACTGATTTTTTGTGTTGAGTACTTCTCTTTCTTGCGAACCCTCCTCTTCTTTCAACTACTTCACCATTTTTTTTCAACTCATTTGTGATATTATGACACGAAATCGGGATACGCCTAGAATTGATAAAAAACTGTTCATACAGACTGGCACTTTATCTCCTGCTGTAGTTTTGACGAAATATTTTGTAGTCCTCAGTAGTTGTGATTTTTCTTTAGTTTTTGTTCTCTTGATCTCCTCCTCTGAACGTTCTTTATTTCCACATTTCGAGAAAAAATTATTTTGGTGTTGGCGTTCCGGGCGTTTGTAGAATAAACCATGGAATTTTTGTACGTCTCTCATTGTTAATGTGCGGCACTGGAATGCCCCAGTAAAGTGGTTGCATTTGGGGAATTCTGGCATCTGTGATGGCTTGTGTCTGGAACAGAAAGAAACAAATTTTACCTTCTTGTAAAATTGTTTCCTTCTGATCAGTTTTGACAGTGTATAACTCAACATTAAATTTTATTAAAACAGTATAAGAAAAGTGAGGTTAGACCTACCTGGCAATCTTTTCTTTCGTGCGTTTCCATGTACTTTTGTCAGGAGTTTTCTTTGTTGGTTTTTCACCATCTTTGATTGGAACTACAAACTCTTCCATTACTGAACTAATAATTGGTAGAATGGAGTAGAAATTAGAAGAATTCTATCAATAACTACTGCTAACAATCACAAACTATCAGCTTTGTATCCCACTCAAAGCAGACGACAGACGGACAAAGAGCAGATAGCTGGCGCACGATTGGTCGAAAGTGATCACATGACCTGCTAGTAGCCGTTATGCATCAAAACTTACATGTTCCTTTGGATCATGTGAGTTTTGCTACTAACCTCACTTTTTGTCATTAAATTTGAATAAGAACAAGCTGGTTTTGTTGTAAACCAATAGCATAGCAATGTTTAGCTCAAGAAGAAGAACAAGATGACAGTGCCATCTCAATTTCGCATTTTTTGGAACATGTGAGTTTTGACTCTCACCTCCTCATATGATAAGGCCTTTTCTAGTTGCTGATAACAAAAATAGAATATCATCCCTTTTTGGTGTCATTTTTCTGACCTATGATTGGCCTACAGAGATTTTTACATCAGTCCATGCGGTTGATTCTATAATAATTATTATATATTAGTATTTCATAAAAGAGATTCTTATTATATTAGTAAATGAAAGAAAATGAATATTATAATTCTAATCAATAATAATGCTTGTATCATGACCATGCTTGCTTTTATAATATCTAACATGTTGTATATTTCCATTAATAAATTATTTTAACAATAATAAATATATTTTTATTTTGAAACTCTTATCCTTATTACAATAATTATTGGTTTTTAGAAGTAATTATATCATCGTTTTGAAACGTAAGTTCAGCAGTACAAATAATTCATTCAGGCTAATTTCTTGACTGCATTCAAAACAGCTGTTCACTAACATGAACAAAGTTGTAACCTCCAAATTTGATGGTTGACTATAAACAATTTACAAATTATTTGCAATAAATCATAATTTTCAATAAATAATTCTTCCAAAATATGCCGTATAGATCGATGCTCTTATCTCAGTCACAACTGTCGATAAGTAGGCCTATAATCTTCATTGTTATCAGGTAACAGTACATTTGATATTCTTCCTAGCCTCTGACAATAATAATATCTTCTATTACTTAGATTTATTTTATCTCATGGTCTCAATAGTTTTAAGATGTCACAACACACACACACACACACACACACACCACACACACACCACACACACACACACACCACACACACACCACACACACACACCACACACACACACACACACACACAACACACACCACACCACACAAACACACACACACACACACACACACACACACACCACACACACACACACACACACACACACACACAACACACACAACACACACACACACACACACACCACACACACACACCACACACACACACACACATTCAGACCAATACCCAAAATCCACTTTTTTGGACTCAGGGGACCTTGAAACGTATAGAAATTTAGAAATTGGGGTACCTTAATTTTTTTCGGAAAGCAATACTTTCCTTACCTATGGTAATAGAGCAAGGAAAGTAAAAATTTACAATATAAAATTAAATGAAAACTTAAGATATAAATAATTATTTAACAATTCTGCATCAGTATCAATCAATTACAAATATCAAAGGAAATAATATAGTATATATTAAGCCATCAACATTATACTAGATCACATTAGCAATACTGAGGAAAGAAAAGTTGTTATTTGCATCCATGTGGAATGAAACTTATCATGAAAGTATACCATGAAATATTAAACTTTATAATACAATACAAGAGAGAGAGAGTGATAGAAACGTGATCGACGGTGAGTAGAAGCAGAATGATAAAGAGGAGAATAAGGTTGTGGAGGAGTGGGAGGAGAAAGAGAAAGAGAATAGTGGAATTCATATTGTGAAGTGGTGATGATGTGTGAGATTTAGTAACTGTGAGAAGAGAAGAGGAGGGATGGATTGGGATGAGGTGATCTCCATGGAAAAAGAGACTAGGAGAAGGGTAAAAGACAGGATAGGATAAAGAAGGACAAGAAAGAGGGAAATTGATTGATTGATTGATTGAGTACTTTATTTATGTTGATTACAATATATACTGGCTTATACACTAATATACAATAGCTTACAATACAGCAAAATTATAGATGAATTTACATAATATAGACTAAGAAAATAATTATTGAACTGTAAATGATATGAAAAAGCAATTTGTAATATAATAACTATAGATAATAATTATATTGTTATGCATCTACATAAATTGGCGGAGCTTTGTACATATCAATGTCCATTGTTCGTAAAGAAAATTAAAAATATCCTCCCCACTAACTCTCTACCAAAATGTAGAGGGAGAAGGGTGGAGAAAGATGGAGATAAGATGGGTTGTTAATTTCAGGTGAGGAAGAGGAGGTAGAAATCAAAAGATAAATAAATGTTTATTTCCCGAAAAACTAAAACTACTACATCAATTACAGAAAATATGAGATACATTAAAATTACATACAATAGTTAGCTACAATAAACATTTTTCATAATGATAGTGTCCTCTACGTGTTTGGTGATTTCTGTGTGGAAATTGACCTACTCCACTACGGCATACCATATTCTAGAGTAGATTTTGTTTGTTTTTGTTTTGTTTTTTTGTGTGGATTTGAAATTAGTTAATGTTGACTAAGTCATTAGGTGGTTAATTTGTTGTTTGAAATAATGTTTTCTATGTTCTTTCTTCCTTTGCTCATCAAACAATTGTGTTCTATTGTTTTGAACTTTTTGAGATGATTATAAATCTGTTTGAAGTATGCAGGAAGTAGATAATTAATTTTTTTGGTGCTAAATGATTTAAATGTCTTTGGTAAAGTGCCTTCCTTGCAACACTGGTGATGAGAAGATTTCTGTATCTGGTGTTGTGGTTGTGGTTTCTGGGTTGAAATGTTGTTGGGTTCTTGTGTAATCTGCATAGTATCCCCTTGTAGTAAAGCTGTCTTGGATCCATCACGTCAAACTCATTGAATAGCTGGTTTGACGAATAGCGTGGAGGCTTCTGTTTGTTGACACTCATGATCAGCCTCTGTAGAATCCCATACAGCATGAGGGACTGTGCTAAATGCTGACAATATTGTCGAAGAGAGAAAGTTATGGAGGGTTGGTGAGTGGGAAGAGGAAAAAGTGGAATGGAGAGGGAGTGGAAGAAAGCAAAGAACAAGGACAGTGAAGAAAATGATAAAATTTGACTAGTTCCAGAGAGGGTGGAGGAGTAGAGAGGATAAGGTGGAGTAGAAGAAGAAAGAGGAGGAGGAGGAGAAGAAAAAGGAGGAGAAGAAGAAGAAGGGAAGAAGAAGAAGAAGAAGAAGAAGAAGAAGAAGAAGAAGAAGAAGAAGAAGGAAAAGAAGAAATAGATCTAAAAATAGAATTCATCTGTAAATGAAGTCTCACAAACCTCTGCTTTGCCAGAAAACGGGTCGATTCAAAAAAAATTATCTCAAAAGGTGTGAGATTGTGCTCTGTGCCCTTGGAGGGTTACCTCTCATGATAGAGCGATGATATTAGTATTTATAAGAGCAGTCTCTAAATTCCCTCTTTTGCGAATAAATTCACAAAAAATTAAGGCCGTCCGGCTCGCAAAATTACTGGGTTCAAACTCAGCTCTAGCTCAGTGGTAGAAACATGAATTTTATAAATACAAATAATCACCATAAGGTTCAGTGACCGGTGATTGATAATTCTTACCGCTGCTTCTATGAAGTTCTTGAAGAATACCAATAAGGAAAGTAAAAGAATATTTGATGACTGATTATCAGTAACCATGTATCACTAGAGAATAATAAGGACCAACTATAGTTGTTTCTAGTTGATTCTTAAAACGCTCGTTGCGAATACAAGTACTCACCAATATACCCTTCCGAAATTCCTTAGAACTTACAACGCCAGTTCTTGAAGTTCTCTGGATCCTTATATGATATAACTGGAACCTTATTAATATAATTTCTTAATATACTTGTTTTGGTAGATGAGATGAATATCATCAAAGGATGATAAATATTGAGTGCTCTGAATAAGATTAATATTACTTGATTCAATAATTTTAGGTGCTGCTAAATATTTGTTGGTATTAAAACAGCTCAAACTGTATATCACGAGATGAGTTAGGATATAATAAAAAATTCTATGAGTTTGTATGCTGACACAAAACACAAAATATATTCCCATAAAAAAGATGTGCATAAAATATTCGATATATCTATAATTCACTTAAATAATCTATTTCTAAAATCTGAATAATTATCACAGGCTTTGCTAATATTCACAATAGTGAGTTTCAAATTCATAAATATATTATATTTAATACTGATACTTATACTTCCGATTAATACAAAAATCTGCAAATAAAAACCTGTTCGGTCTATAAGTTTGATATGATATACTTTGGTCAATTAACAAAATTATAATTAATAAATCAATATTCAAACATGAGATCTCAGGGATTTGTATGAATTCGGGCCGTGCGTGGAAGTAAGCTTCCTACATATATTAAATAAATTTATAAAATGTTCTTATGAACTATGTGATATTATTCAACACGTGGTGACTTTTTATTTAATTCAAGTTAATTTGAATAGCGCTTTTTTATTAATTACCCCACTGAACGTAGAAGAAACGAGCTCGTTTGACTTATCACTCACTGAACTGAAGTTCTAGACGGTCTCGTGGATTGAATTAATTATTTCCAATAATTAATTAGGTAGGCTCCTTTTCGTCATTGCTGGGCTAACGCGTGATCCAGATTTTTATAAGTTTCTTTCGAATTAAAGCTATTTTTATGGGAATCTTTACAAATTACAAACTCTTTGACAGCACTGAGTTCACAGATAATTGACATTTAATACAAATACTTTACATTAAAAAAGGGTTTGGCTTAATAGTTTTAAAATTTTAAAAAGAAGAAGAAAGAACCCTAAACTCCATGTGCATCCTCTCAGGTCGGGATCTTAAGCCAGAAGAAGGAGGTTTTTAGAAAAATTTGTCTCTTCCACGAATAATTCCGTAAGCTACTCTCTGATTGGCCTTCAATTTAATAGACTCAATACAATTGGTTGCCTTGGGAATCAGGGCTTCCTTGGCTTTATAATAGAAAAAATTAAATAAAAAATAATTTTTATACAAATGTATGGAGTGTTTATCTTAAATTGATTTCATAAATAAATCCTAACATGCGATGTTAATACATTTAGTTTTTATATGAGTTTTGTATACTCTTGATTTATCATGCTTTTTTAGATTATAATAAATATTTATACAAAAATAATGGGTGTTCGTATTTCTATACATCGACTTCCTTTAGTATACATAATATATCCTTTATGAGTAAATTTTATATAATTCAACCTGTCATATGGGTTGATCGAATAATCAGCTGATTCGCTCAGTATTGATTCTAATAATCATCGATTTATCCAAGATCGACTAATTCTTTTCAAAATGTAAACAAATAACTCTAACCTTATTTTATTTTTTATTATCCGCCAATATTAAGTAAGCCGCTTTATAATTTTTTGATCTTACCAATGGGTTCTCATAATTATTAAATCACAATTATACATGTTTTCTTATCATTATTGATAATGCTATTACTCCTAATCGCTAATAATACTTGATTTGAGTTGATTTATTTAGACTAGGTCTAACCTTCTTTCCAATTTTATAGTTCTATTATATTTCATTGGTTCATTTTAAAAATATTTGGTGGTATTAATTTACCACGTGACAAAGGTTATAAAAGAAGTTTGAATCTTAGATCAATATGAAAATACTGTAAGAATTACAAGTGAAAAATGTTAGAATGTAGGACATGATTGATGAATTTACTTCTCTTACTGTGTCTAGGTGATAATTTTTTTTCGTACAGATACCTAGAATCACTTTTCCGCACTAGTGCGCAAAGTATTACTTTGCATACTCCAGATTTGCAGCATGACAACGCAAAATAGTTAGTAGGTTATATGGAGCACCAGTGCAGCAAAATCAAAATTAAGTTGGTAACAGTGACTGTGGTATAGTGGTTATAATATGGGGGCAGTGGACAATGATGTCAGTGGTTGACAGCAGCCACCTCATTCATCACATGTGCCGCCGCCTTCATTCATTTACTAAATTATTATTATTCAATTTTGAATAAATTAAGGTTTTCATTAATAATAAAATTACACAGAAAAACATTTGATGGATTTCAGGGAATTTTATCCATAATTACCCACTTTCCATATTCAATGGTAACTGTAGGGAAAATTTAATGTGAAATACGTGCGCAAAGTTCCTCTGCTGCACACAAGAAACCATTCCGCCCTCGCCTACGGCTCTGTGTAAACGTTTCTTTCGGTGCAGCAAACTGTCACCTTGCGTACTAGTTGCACAAATAACTATTGTTACATGGATATTAGTATTAAAATCATAAAATCATTGTATTAAACAGGGTGTCTACGAATTCCCTACCAATACTCTAGGTAGGGTATGAAACATTTGCGAACGTATTTCACATAAAATTTTTCCTACAGTTACCATTGAATATGGAAAGTGGGTAATTATGGGTAGAATTCAACGGAATCCATCAAATGTATTCCTGGGTAAGAAACATATCTGAAATTAGAATTGTCTGGCAGTCTTCAGTTACTCACACAGCGGCCATTTTGCTTTTTTCACTTACAATTTTTTACTAAATAATGATTGAACATAATAACTTGAAACTTTGCACAACCATTTATGATAACTGGACAAAGCTCCAGAAATTTTATGAATTTTCTAAATTCATGAAACAAAATGGCAGCTATTTAAAATGTTTCTTAAATAACTTGAAAACAGTTTTTCAACAAAAAATTTTCAAAAAAAACTATTTTTAGTAAATTTAATTAGGCGACCTATCGATTGGTACCTGATGTTTCAAGATTGGATCAATATTATAACTGTAATATGGCAGCTTCAGTGAGTACACCACTGGGGGGGATAGTTGCAGTGCATGCCAAGGCATGCTGATAGAGTTGCCTCAATGATGCAACAATCTCTGCATAGCATGTTAATAGTAAGCGATTTCAGGTTATTTCAAACAATCAAATAACGTTGCATAACCCTTCAATTGAAAGTCACAAACCACTAGGGCTTGAATCTATAATGATAACAGCTGATAGATTTGAAAATTGGTGAACTATTGATCCAATCTTGAAAGATCAGGTATCAATCGATGGGTAATTAAATTCACTTAAAATAGTTATTCTTGTAATTTTTGTTGTAGAACAAACGGATTCCAAGTTATTTAAGGAACAACATTTTAAATAGCCGCCATTTTGTTTTATGAATTTGGAAAATTATCATAAATTTTTGTGGCTTTGTCTAGTTGTTATAAGAGATTGTGCAAAGTATCAATTTCGTATGTTAAATCATTATTTAGAAAAAAATAATAAGCAAAATGGCCGCTGTGTGAGTAGCTAAAGACTTCCGGACAATTTGAATATGATTTTTAGTCATGTTTCTTACCCAGGAATGGTAGGTTGCAAGATCTATAAATACAGGTCATGACACAGTCCCGTGATGCATTGCCAAATCGCCATTTTATGGGGTTCTAGTTCATCAATTTTCAAATTTATCTGCTGTTATCATTATAAATTGAACAACATAATGTGTTATTTTGTTAGATTGTTCACGGAATATTGCTTGGCTTTGAATTTTAAAATTAATTCTTCCCACAGAATAATAATAGACTCCAACTAAGAACTGAATTGTTGATTCTAAAGCTGCGTACACATATACGCGCCTCCAACCCGCACCGAGCACGTTCCGCCGTCGTACCGCCCTCGTTCCTCCATCGCACCGCAGTCGCTCCGCCCCCGCTCTGCAGTCGCACCCATCATGAACGTTACGGAAGATGTTAGATCTTCTCGCGTTCCCCGGTTGAACCACTCTTGCTCCCCGGTCGATCATCAATCGCTCTGCTGGAGTGACGTTCGGTTACGGAGCAGAGCGAAAGTCTGTACGCACCTCTAGATTGGGAACTTCAAACTCTTTTTGAGGTTGGCCTTTTGTCCCAATGCCTTATGAATCATAACAAGTTACAAGAATGAGAATAAATTCTAATAATAAAAATCTGGTGTGGCGCACTCACACAACTTACTTTGCCGTTATGAAAATTGATCACCTGACGCTAGTTTTCTCGCGCATCTCAAGTCTACTAATTCTGAGATCTGAGCCAGCTGTTGACAGGACAATAGCGCTGCAGACACATGAAGTCTGCTATCTCTTCATAGTGAATGATTTAATAGAATCAACAGTTGCCAACAGTTTGCAATTGAATAATCTTATTTTCTTGAATTTATTTTCAATTTTAGGTGAAAATGTTACTGAACATTAATTGTAGAGATTCTTATGCACAATCTTTTGCACTTGAAATTTTTGTTTCAAATTGTATCTGAAACCTGATAATTGGGAATCTAAAATCAAAGTTTGCATAGATGCAGGGTGCTCCTGAAATGTTTACAGATATGGGACTTGTGGCAGTTGATAGAGCTTATCAATGACTTTTCAAGGTATGAATTTGATAAAAATCGTTGAAGCCGTTTTCGAGAAAATCGCAAAAAACCCTGTTTTTGGCAACATTTCAACCATTTCAGCCGCCAACTTGAATTGCATTTGATCGAAATTGTTCGTGTCGGATCCTTCTAGTGTAAGGACCTTAAGTTCCAAATTTCAAGTCATTCCATTAATTGGGAGATGAGTTATCGTGTAAACAGACGCACATACACTCATACACACACACACACACACACACACACACATACAGACCAATACCCAAAAACCACTTTTTTGGACTCAGGCGACCTTGAAACGTATAGAAATTTAGAAATTGGGTTACCTTAATCTTTTTCGGAAAGCAATACTTTCCTTACCATAGTAATAGGGCAAGGAAAGTAAAAAATTAATCATTTAACCACTATTTATTATTGAAATTCATTATTAAAAAATCTAAAACCTAAATTCACATATTATCTGAACCAGAATATTGTTTTTAAAAAGCATAATGCATGATTTTATTATGAGAAGATTGGTATATTTCAAATGTACCGCCATAAAGACCCCACATAATGGCCGCTCCATGAGGAACACGAGTGGCATGACCTGTATTTATAGACCTTGGTAGGTTGTTCGTAAACACTCTGTGTATAGACCTGAATATTATTGTATAATATCTTTGAATTCCACTAGCGATCATGATCATGAGCGATCCTAAGACCTGATTTGCTGAATTCCGAATGTTTTTGTATTTGAATGATCAACGGGCTAGAAATCAATCTTATCAATTACTCTCCTTCCTCTCCACCATTCGTCCTTCTTCATCTTCTTCATTCCTTCATTCTCCTTCTCATTCCTCTCTCGACCAATAAGGGCAGACAAAAGGCGCGCCTCATATTCTGTCCAACAAGGCCTTTCTGCTGCTTATCAATATTAATAATAATGCAGAAGAACCTCCCTCGCCTATCCTCTCGCCCTTTCTCCTCACTACATCCCTCTTTATCTTCTATGTGTTGTTCATCTTCTTCTCTCCTTTCTTCATTAGTTGAACCATAGAAGCCACAACTGCTGTTCAACCAGAAGACAGAATCTGTGATGAGGTTTTGTCCTCCTTCACTTGTATTATTCCTCCTTCTATGAGGGTTGAGTGTAAGAGAGGGCCGGCTGCGCCCTAACTCCACACACCTAGTTTTTAATGAAGGCATCAAATCAATAAATTAATTGATAAATCAATAACTTGTCATTCTCATCCTCGACATCCTATCCTTTTTCTTCCTCTTCCTCTTCTCCACCTTCTTCTTCTTTTCTCCTTCTTCACCACTCCATTCTCCTCCATTATTTCTTCCTCATACTTCCCAGTCTTCTTCTACTTTCAATTCTCTTTACAATAATAATTCATATTCATTTTTACTTCTCCCTCATTCCCATCTGACATTTTTCATTCTCCCATTCTTCTTCTCCTTCCTCTTATCCTTCTTCTTCTTTCTCTTTTCCTCCTCCTCTTCCTTCTTCTGCTTTTTCTTCTCCTGTCGTCTTCCTCTTCTCATTTTTCTTCTTTTTTTTCTCCTCCTCCTCCTCCTCCTCCTCCTCCTCCTTCATCTCCATCTCCTTTTACTCATCCTGTCTTCTTCTTCTTCTTCTCTACTCATCCTCCTCCTCCTCCTCCTCCTCCTCCTCCTCCTCCTCCTCCTCCTCCTTCTCCTCCTGTCGTCTTCTCCTTCTTCTTCTTCTTCTTCTTCCTGTCCACTGTCACTTCATTATAGGATGTTATCAGTGTACTATCCTCTTCTTATTCTCCTTGTAAGGGCGTTACCATGTTTGAACATTCATGTTGTTATTTGCTGAGTCAGATTTGCTGATGATTATTGCTGACTATTCCAGTTATCAAGCATTGGAAAAATATTGAAATTAATGATGTAATATCAACTATTGATTCCAACACCGTCACAGTAACCCACAATGTATAATCCGGGTCCTGTAGCTTTGCCTATCGACGGAGGGTCACTAAACTACAATACTACCTGTTCATAAACATCCAACATTTTTGAAATTATGTATTTCCATTGATGCCTTTTGTATCTTCTCGAAAACAACACGTTGCATCCCAAAAGCTACACAAGGAGCTTCAATGTATCCTCCCATAAGCAACAGATGCTCTTTTGTATCTTATCGAAAACAACACGTTGCATCCGAAAAGCTACACAAGGAGCTTTAATGTATCTTCCCATAAGCAACAGATATTCTTTTGTAACTTCTTGAAAACAACACGTTGCATCCGAAAAGCTACACAAGGAGCTTTAATGTATCTTCCCATAAGCAACAGATGCTCTTTTGTATCTTCTTGAAAACAACACGTTGCATTCGAAAAGCTACACAAGGAGATTCAATGTATCTTCCTATAAGCAACAGATGCTCTTTTGTATCTTCTTAAAAACGACACGTTGCATCCGAAAAGCTACACAAGGAGCTTGAATGAATCTTCCCATAAGCAACAGATGCTCTTTTGTATCTTCTTGAAAACGACACGTTGCATCCGAAAAGCTACACAAGGAGCTTCAATGTATCTTCCCATAAGCAACAGATGCTCTTTTGTATCTTCTCAAAAACAACACGTTGCATCCGAATAGCTACACAAGGAGCTTTAATGTATCTTCCCATAAGCAACAGACCCTCTTTTGTATTTTCTCGAAAACAACACGTTGCATCCGAACAGCTACACAAGGGGTTTTAAAGTATCTTCCCATAAGCAACGGATGCTCTCTTGTATCTTCTTGAAAACAACACGTTGCATCCGAAAAGCTACACAAGGAGCTTTAAAGTATCTTCCCATAAGCAACGGATGCTTTTTTGTATCTTCTCAAAAGCAACATGTTGCATCTGAAGCGATACACAAGGAGCTTTTTTGACGTTTTAGCATAACAAAGCCTTTCAGCTGACATTTGTACAGCATGCTCTTTCCATTATTGGTGATACGTTGCAACTCTCTCATAAATATGAAGAATCTCTATGATGTCTCTATGTCTTCAGGGATCTACGGTCTGATGTACCTGCAAAGCCGTGAATATTACCCCACGAACCATACCTTTTTGATATGCCTTACAAATTAGTGTGTATGTTCAACGATAGCTTTACAATTATTACTTCTATTCAAACTCTAGACACATTTTTCATAGGCCCACAGATCGAGTTTGTTAGTCAGAGCAATTGACTTCTCCATCGTTTGTAAGGATATAACAAAATAACATTGAAAGTGGATACGAAATAAATTGTAGTTGTGAGTACAATTCATAGGAGTAAATCAACTGGATTTTCAACTTAACGCAATGAAAATTGCAATAACTAAACTCTACTTTGAAAAATATTCCCATCGACTTTCCACTGCTGTCAATAGAACAGCTGGCTGAATATCAGATGCATTTTAAGCGAGCTCTCCACCCCGGGGGCTCACTAGTTGCAAGGATAGTATATAACTATAGTGAGGTCCACGTTATAATGGCAGTAGATAAAGATAGGAAAACAGCGTTGTCGTTTGTCTGCCTTGATTAATTATATTCACACATTGTTAAAAACGGATTTGGCAACGTTGTGGAGCTGAAAAACGATAATGGTATGTGTTTTGTCGAATGATAGACAAGGATAGCAACACGAAAGTTAATAAAATGCTGCCATTATAACATGGATCTCACTATATAATACTACTATTCTTATACTACTCTTGTACTAGTAGGCCTATTTTACTTCCCTTGCCCTATTACCATAGGTAAGGAAAGTATTGCTTCCCGAAAAGATTAAGGTATACCCAAATTTCTCAATGTGTGTGTGTGTGTGTGTGTGTGTGTGTGTGTGTGTGTGTGTGTGTGTGTGTGTGTGTGTGTGTGTGTGTGTGTGTGTGTGTGTGTGTGAGTGTATGCATGTCTATGAACCCGATATCTCATCTGCCAATTTACTGAACGACTCGAAATTTGGAACTGGAGGTCCTTACACTATAAGGATCCGACACGAACAATTTCGATCGAATGCAATCTAAGATGGCGGCTAAAATGGCAAAAATGATGACAAAACAGGGTTTTCCGCAATTTTCTCAAAAACGGCTCCAACGATTTTGATCTATAAAAATAGTCATTGATAAGCTCTACCAACTGTCACAAGTCCCATATCTGTAAGAATTTCAGGAGCTCCGCACCATCTATGCAAAATTAGATTTTAGATTACCAATTATCAGACTTCAGACACAATTTAAGAAACATTTTTTCTGGGAAAGATTGAGCATGGAAATCTCTACAATTAATGTTCAGTAACATATTCACCTAATATATTTGGAATAAGCTCGGAATTCGAGAAAATGTGATTATTCAAATGTAAACTTAATGAGAGAGGTAACTGTTGATTCCAATGTACCTAGAATGTATTCTAGATAACTTGGTTGATTCTATTAGATCATTCACTGGAAGAGATAGCAGAATTGGTTTTGTCAGCTGATTGTTTCAAAATTATAATGGCAATTTTAATAATGACAAGGAAAGTTGTGTGAGTGCGCCACAACAGATTTTTATTCTCGTTGAATATAACAAATGTAATGCACCACAAAACCGGTTTTAAAATCACTATTTACTTTGAACATCCATCAAAACATTGACATCAGTTGGGCTTCCTGTTTTTTATGAGCTCAAGTCTTTGTGATATTCCTGTTATTTACGTGAATAATGTAATAGAGATCAGAACCCAATTTCAAATAGCATTCATTATTGATTCCTGATTTCAAGAGCGTAATTAACTGGAAACCGCATATCCAATCGAAGTAAATGCAAAGTTTAGAGCAGAGCCCAAGCTCTGAGTGCAAACTCGAACTAGCTCACACAAATTCTATGAACTTGAATCTTAGTGCATTGAAGAGTGGGATGACCAATGCATCATATAAAAGTGTGGGGATAGTGTTGTGTTAAAGACATCATGAATACTCCATCCATACAGAAATATAAGGAGACAAGTTATATCAACTGTATCATATGAAAAAGCTGAAACTCCCATGCAGAAGATGGTTTCCATTTAGGTTTTATTAAACATTTATCAAGCGGATAAGCCAATTCTTTCCTTTATTGTATTATGGAGTAGCAGGAAACCTGTGCTCGGGAAGGGTCTATTTTAAAACTTGACAAACTGAAAACTTGATCTACTGAATTCTTGAGGAATTTTAAATTGGTCTATAACCACCCCCGTGAATTAAAAATCGATATGCAATATCTCAAGTTAATCAGTCCAATAGTTCAGATGTGATAATGCGTCATTTGCGGATTTCCTATTCCGTACATGTATAGGAAAGTGCGTGTATAGTTTTTAAGTTTTGAAAATTTTACATTCTACAGTTTGGTGCAATATTTTCATTCTTTTCGGTTTCCAATCTAATTAAATTCTAAATTTTGGTTTGTATATTCCCGGACTCGGAATTTGATCAAAGTGAAGCAACATGACCTACCTTTTAGACATTGGCTTACTACTTCAAAATTCGGAAAGCGAACAGTTTTGGGCTAGGCCTGTTGGTCCTTTTCTAATCATTTATTTGATTTGTGCATTGGTTAATGTAAATAAATGGATAAATAAATAAACCAGGACTTTCCATCATCATATTATTAGCAATAACGTAAGATTCGTAAAGTGTTGCTTTTATCAGTTAAATAATGTAGGCATATTCCTGATACGCAGATTGAGACTGTGTGTAAGTTCTAAGGTACTGAGAACGGTCTATTTTTCATTCATCCAAAGTCATTTGAGTCGAGGTACCTTACTCTGGGGTCATAAATTTTCTAGTGTAAGGCTACTGAGGATGCAAAAAACATGCATTAGACTAATTTGTGGACTCCCTTCCCGAGCTCATTGTAGAGAGGGGTTTGTTCGTCTTGGTGTGATGACGGTTCCTGCACTGTTTATCTTTCAAAGCCTACTATATATATAAAAAAATATCTATTTATATGATGCTTTGGGTTCATATCACTCATATGGAACAAGGAATAGGGCTACTTTGAGTTTAATCAGGTTCAATTACACCAGGACTCAAAAAACATTCATGTATACGACGATAAAATTATATAATTTTTTACCTCCTTCAATCAGGAACCAAGAGATTGAAAAATTTAAAAACAAATTGAAAGGAATTTTGTCAGAAAATTGTATTTATAAAATAGATGAATTTTTCGAAATAAATCTTGAAGTGGAATAGCCTTATTACTTGATTGTTACATTGAGATTAGAGAAAAATTTCTTGGTGTAGAATTAGTTGTAATGATTTACCTATGTGCGATTGTGACTTATATATTATTTAATAGTTCTATTTATTTTTTATGTGTCTACTTTTGTTACCATTTGACGTTGTAATGCATTTGATGTTCTCTTTTGCTGCTACAATAAAACATTTATTTTATTTATTTATTCTATTTATTTAATGATAAAGTAGCGGAATTCTATTAACAGCAAGTGGAAAATTAAATTATCAACTTGAATCACCTGTCTTTTTCCGATTGTGATGTATGTGATATGTTAACTGATAACTGTTTTTTTTTTTTTTTGCAGGTGAGTACCTCCTATATTTCTGATTGGATTCACGTGAGTACTGTCATTATATGTAATGGCTTCAATTGCTTTTCCCCTAAAGTCAAGAAAATATAAACTGGAAGAGTCGTTCCTGGACACGTTTTTCGGGGGCTTTCTCAGCGTAGTATGGGTATGCTTCTGCAAGGGTGGATTTCACCAGAAATAAGTCACACCGTCAGAAAGGCAAAAGCTTAAGAAAGCTGTTATTTTATGAGCATTGCAAAGTGGCAAATAGTATTAACATTTTCCAAGCTAGAAAAATCCATGAAAACTTAAGTTTATGAAATACTCGTAGAATAGAACCTTCCCTTTCGATTACGTGACAAAGTTTGATAATATGATACTGAGTGTCATATGTATGGAAATCCTTCAATAAGTTGGGAGCTGTTGTAGATATAATACTGTAACTTTTTGTTATTTTTACATTTTTACATACTACTATCTACATTTAATTCACATTCATGACAGGCTGGCACACTATCAAACGAGAGAAGGAGGGCATTTCGAGCATCTTTTGAAATGAAATGTTATTAATATATAATACTACTGATATTAAATGAATTGAATAGTAGTAGACAAATTATCAAATAAATAACCAGTTTTTTCAATATGTTTCTTTATTCATTCAAGAAAATGTTGTTTCAAGTTTCATAACTTTACCAAACATTTATTTAAAGACTAAAACTCCAATCAGCAGCCACTTTGGATGAAAGTATCATGAAACATTTCTTTCAAACTCATCTTTCTTGTTTTAAGAAGGCCTTTCATGTTGTACCACACAATAGGTGTTTACATTTGAAATATTTGAGTTACATCCCCTGAGTCATCCCCTTATGAGGGGTTGAAATTCAGTTGTACGTCAAAAGGTTGAGTATTGGACCAATAACTTATCCTGAGTGTTACAGTATTATATCTACAACAGTCTCCAACTTATTGAAGGGCTCCCATACATATGACTCACTCTCTTTAAAGAATAGGAACTGATAAAATAGGCCTCTTTTATATCAACATATCAATATGTTATGTTAATATGTTATATTATTATTATTATTACCTTTCATATTATTATATAGGCCTCTATATATGAACAGTTATTGGAAGTGATTTGAGCGGAGTAAATACTTGCTTCTGCTCTCCAAACAACTTTACAGGAATAATATAGTGATACTTGAAAACTGACTAAAGCTACTCGAGTCTATATATATATAAAAGCGAAATGGCACTCACTCACTGACTGACTGACTGACTGACTGACTGACTGACTCACTCACTCACTCACTCGCAGAACTAAAAATCTACCGGACCAAAAACGTTCAAATTTGGTAGGTATGTTCAGTTGGCCCTTTAGAGGCGCACTGAGAAATCTTTTGGCAATATTTTAACTCTAAGGGTGGTTTTTAAGGGTTTAAAGCCGTTCGTCTTTCAGCATGTATATTCTTCTTCTTATTCTCTTAATTATAATTGAAAAATGTCCATAACATATGTTGATATAGAACTATAATCTAGAGAGAGTACCTCTTCGAAACAGTTGTTGACTGGTAACTAAATTAATAATTTTGTCAGGTTGGCATTAAGTTGAGTTGACTTTGTTAGGTTGGCACCAAGTTGAAGATTGAAATGCATTTATCGCGGAAAAATTGATTGGGCACTGCTACTTCAATCAGAGCTATCCCTGAGAATATTATATTACTAGCCGTCCGGCTCGCTTCGCTCGTTATATCCGTTTAGTCTGGATCCCCGACTGGATCGTCCCAACATATGATAAAAATGCTCAAATGGAAAATGCAGGCGAGCGAAGCGAGCCTGCTGATCTCATACTTGGACGATCCAGTCAGGGGTCCAGGGGGCGGAGCCCCCTGGCTAGACGGATATGGCGAGCGAAGCGAGCCTGACGGCTAGTATAATATATAACTTGAGAATATCTAGCAGCAGTTCCTAAATAGAAAAAAATGGTACTAGCAGCAGTTGTACTTTTCAAATAAACGACGTTTGTATTTTCAATCATATGTGAGGATTGATTTTTGTGATTCATTGTAGAGAACTGAAGGAACTCTTCAATCCCTTCTGAATCAGTCCCTTCCGACCCTTCAATCTCCTGAACTGGAAGATTGGAAGACCCTAGGAGAGAATACAGAAATATTGAGGAAACAATCTTCTGCTATTCTATTCTTGACCGAATATCAAACAATGAAAGGAATTGAAGTGTTGGAGGAACACAGGGTGGAAATTGAAATAAAAATATGATTTACCATGGAGTTTTTTCTGTATTTCTCTACCGTCATTCTATGGATCTATTCACAAGAAAGTGAAACTTTTGATGAAATTTGATCATTGATCGGTTACAACAGTAAACTGAACAAACTGGAAACTTGATGTCCTGAGAACTTGAAGAACCGAAAATGGGCCTATTTACATCCTCGGTAAACAATAATCTTCATGCAAAATTCCATGTTGATAAGTTCAGTATTTTAGACGTGATGATAGGCCTACGTCACTTGTGTATTTCCTATCCCATACATATACAGTATAAGCCAATTCCTTCGTTTATATTATTATGCACATATGTGAATGAACGAAAATTGTTTACTAGTAATATCACATAGAAAACGTAACACAAAGTGGGCCTGAATGAAGAGTTTTAATTAGTTTACACTACTTTGGTTCAAGATTTGAAATCGATTATCCGGATTTTCAGTTTTCCAGACACTGTCATGCATCAATTAGTCCGGATAATCGATGCTGTTCTGTATTTTTCTATAATCAATCTATTTATTTCATTTATCATTCATTCACACGGCTTATAATCAAGTTTGTAGCGTGAATGTTGATGTTGTGGAACTTTTCCATAGTTGAATAGACTTAAAACGTTGTCAAAAATCCACTTTAATTAAATAAAAATTAATATTTTACAGGAGCATGCTTTCGTAAGTTACAGCTGATGATGTGTGAGCACTCACGAAAGCATGCTCCTGTAAAATATTAATTTTTATTTAATTAAAGTGGATTTTTGACAACGTTTTAAGTCTATTCAATCACATGGCTAATATTGACAGAGAGATCCTTATGGATGTTCTGCCTCGCCGTATTACCCAATTTCATTTCCTATCAACACTCAAGTTTATAGGTTATACATTGTATACATTATATATTATTACTTTCCTTGACCTATTACCATAGGTAAGGAAAGTATTGCTTTCCAAAAAAAATTAAGGTACCCCAATTTCAGTGTGTGTGTATGTGTGTGTGTGTGTATGAGTGTATGTGCGTCTGTGTACACGATATCTCATCTCCCAATTAAGGGAATGACTTGAAATTTGGAACTTAAGATCCTTACACTATAAGGATCCGACACGAACAATTTCGATCAAATGCAATTCAAGATGGCGGCTAAAATGACAAAAATGTTGTCAATAACAGGATTTTTCGCAATTTTCTCGGAAACGGCTCCAACGATTTTGATCAAATTCATACATGAAAAAGTCATTCATAAGCTCTATCAACTGTCGCAAGTCCCATATCTGTAAAAATTTCAGGAGCACCGCCACATCGATGTAAAGTTTGATTTTAGATTCCCAATTATCAGGCTTCAGATACAATTTAAACAAAAAATTGCAAGTGGAAACGATTGTGCATGAAAATCTCTACAATTAATTTCGAGTAACATTCTCACCTAAAATGAAAATAAGCTCGAAATTCGAGAAAATAAGATTATTCCATTGCAAACTGTTGGCAACTGTTGATTCTATTAAATCATTCTCTATGAGAAGATAGCAGACTCGTGTGTCTGCAGCGCTATTGTCCTGTCATCAGCAGGCTCTGATCTAGTAGACTTGAGATGCGCGTGAACACTAGCGTCAGTTGATAAATTTTCATAACGGCAAGGAAAGTTGTTGAGTGCGCCACACCAGATTTTTCATTATACATTATACATCATGCATTATACATTGTTATACATTATATTGGGTTCTCCATGATGTCTCACTGAAAATTTGCACTTTCATTTCCTGAGTTTCTATTTTAAGAATTTTAAAATCGATCTATCACAGGCATGTAGGATACCGAGACCTGTATCTTGTCACTTTCAAATTTTTTAGCTATAACTATGACTCTATGACGACCTCATGACTTTCTATTCAAATTCCCAATCATCAACAATATTGCATGTTTTAAACTTGACACGTATTCCATGTATCCACGACATTCATGAACACGTCCCTCAAATACAAAACATCAGACTATAAAACTACATAACTACAATCATAAAGGATCTTTATCGAAGAGCTGTGTTTACATTACCCAACTCAATTTGACCCAGATTTTAACAGTCTATAAAATATTGAAGAGTGCTACGGTATCATAAATAGCGAGACTGGACAAAGAAAGGAGTAAGACTTCGGAACATTATAACGAATAATGAATCATTAAACTCATCTTGTCAGAGGCGCTCGAAAAAAAGAGCGAAGGAGTGAGATGAAAAAAAAGTGGAAGAAAGACAATGAGTACTAAGTAATAAAAAATAAAAACTCCGTTACCTCTTGTCGACGCCTTGACATTTTTTCGCGCGTTATTTTCTCAATTAAATAACAGCAAAAAACTCAGCCACTCCACTTTGACCGGCTTAAAGCGGAAAAGGTGTTCAAGCTCTCATAACCTGATCAATTTCATCTCGTTGAAAGAGGTTTCTGCATTCTGAAACAATGGTGAGAGGAAAATTATGATCATGTCAAATATAAATTTTTGATGATGGATATTGTTGTGGACTTCGAATAATAATGAGCTTAGACTTGGATTATCACTTTTAATTATTTTGAGTATCAATATATGGCATAATAAGTGTCAAAATGAATTATAGGTGACAGTAGAATTGAGGCCCTATTTTTAATCACTTTATTGTACACAAAAATTATCAAGCTAGTTTTATGTCTTCAAAGTTGAATAAATTTATTTAATATTAGAATATCGGGACACCGAGGTTCGCTCGTTATTTATTTATGGATAAACAGAATACAATAATTCTTTAAAATGATTGGGGAAGAACTAACACAGCACAGCCCAAAACTGTTTCTTCCTCGAATCTTGATTTATACACTATAAATAGTCCAAAAAGTAGGTTATGTTATATACACTTGAATTCAGGTCCAATTTTCAAACCAAACATTTAAAAACAGAAAAGTTCCAATTTATATTGTTTACAAACCAAATTGAATAACAAAACAACACTCACTAATCACTTAAAACTGTAAAATTATAATTAACTTTGAAAATTATCATATACTCCACATTAGAATGATATACATGTCATGTCAACAAATCATATTATTTTGATGAAGTCGATTAGAATTTCTAGATGATATTTCTCATTAGATAAGCTGATTGATTCAAGAGCTGAACCCAATTCTGTCCCTCTCCCACACAGGCACTCGCATCGTATGTTATCGACATACGACGAAATTGTCATCTGTTTTTCCAAGGATGGATAATTATTATCCTTTTAAGGCCCTTCAGCGACTTGTCCCAGGGATGAGACCTAGTGCAATCGAATTTTTATAAGTCATAAACCTACTATGTTCAAAATTCGTGAAAATCGTTAGAGCTGTTTTCGAGATCTGTTGGACATAAATAACCATAAATAGAAATAACCGAATATAAAAATATATACAGAAATTGCTCGCTTAATTATAATAGGATGTATGCCAGTCAGAACATGTCGACCATAGTAATCAAAATGTTGGGTGTACCTCTTGTTGTATTTCAAAAGAAGTTCAATAGTTTATCATTATTTATGACTAGCCGGTAACCCTTGATCCGCAAGGGTCTATTTTAAAACGTGACAAACTGAAAACTTGACGTGATGGAATCTTGAAGAATTGGAAACAGGCCTATAACCATTCCCGGTTGATTAAGAATCTATATAGAGAATTTCTAGTTAATCAGTCCAGTAGTTCAGATGTGATGATGCGTCAAACATAATTTTCATATCCCGTACGTGTTTAAGCACTACCTCCGTAAACAAAGCCATAAGTGCATTCGTGTGACGTCAGCACAGGTAGGGCTCCTACACCAATAAAAATTCACTGATATCAGCTGATCAATATTAGCTAGTGTTTCTATTGGTGTAGGAGCCCTACCTGTGCTGACGTCACACGAATGCACTACGGCTTTGTTTACGGAGGTACTGGTTTAAGCCAGTTATTTTCTTCATCGTAATATGCATAATAAATCATCCTTTACTTTGCAGTAGCAGAAGCCTACAATAATTTTAAATCTATATAAATAACAATCGAGCCTCAAATTTTGGCATTCAACAACTTTTTTATGTGTGCACCAAATTCGATGATTGTTTTAATTGTATTTGTCATGTTCAGGAGCAGGCTTATGGCCTATCAAATTGATGATCCGGCTCCTTGACTCTTTCCTACGGTCCTCCAAAGTTTACATGTAATTTTCATAGGAGAAGATTCGTGAGCTGGCCACACACAGGAATAAAAATCAGCTGTTATAATCATTGCGTCATCCAAGAGCCATCGGTAGATCTGTTTTCCCATTTTCTTTCTGATTCACAAGATTTAAATTCTTAATAATGCCGCGGTACGAACGACGTCCAAACTTGGGTTGTAGAACACGAAATGCTGTAAATTTAGAATATGCATGGGAAAATCAGCAGCAAGGAGATATAACATTCAATTTCCCAACTAGCTAGCTTCTCCAACTATATCTAAAAATACAAACTGCTGCACTACTAACTAAGCACATAGGAAGTCCATATTTATATATAAATTTGAATACTGTTTGTTGGATAATTTTCATAAAAGTATAGTGCATCAGAGCTAAGGCTAAGCACATCTTAGGAGGCGCGGCTTGGTGATACAAAGTGTTGATCTTATGGAGATTGCCTTATCACACCGTTCCACGTCATGCCCGATTCAGTGTGTGTGAGCTCTTCCATTTAAACCATTAAGCAAGAAGCACCTGGATGCAAAATGCCGCATCGCGCCTCCTCAGGTGTAAATACAGCTAAAGTTTGTCATGAGATGCATTAACTATTTGGCGGTACGAAGTTCGCCGGGCCAGCTAGTCAAAAATAAAAATTGAAAAACAAAGTAGAAAGGAAACCAGTAAACCTTTGAGTAAACGAGTGTAATCTATATTATCGAATTTGAGTATCGATACTCGATTTCAACCAACTTGGTCCGATACATTCTGATATTGAAATAAGTGATTTCGAGAGATAACTCTTAAGTCTATAGTGAGGTCCATGTTATAATGGCAGTGTTTGATTAACAATGGTATTGCTATCCTTGTTCATCACTCAACAAAGCGGAGAGCACTATTTCTTTCTCGCATTGCTCTGTTGCCAGATCGTCTTTCAACAATGTAGAATTAATAAATAATTAACAAAATATTATATCTTGATAAATTATGGAAACCCAACATGGAATGATTGAAAAATATAATTTCTTGCTTAATAGAATATAATTGATTATATTAAACGAGAATGAACAGTTAATATATCAATGTCGGGGCACCGAGCTTCGCTCTTTATTTATTTATTGATAAACAGAACACAATTCTTCAAAATGATTGGGGAAGGACAAACAGGCACATACCAAAACTGTTTCTTCCCCGAATTTTGATTTATACACTATAAATAGTCCAAAAAGTAGGTTATGTTCTATCATACACTTGAATTCAGGTCCAATTTTGAGTAAAAATATTCAAAAACAGAAAAGTACTAATTTAGATTGTTTACAAACCAAATTGAATAACAAAATAACACTCACTAATCACTTAAAACCGTAAAATAATGATTAACTTTGAATATTATGATATAATATACTCCAATTCAGAGTGATAAACCATATCATGTCAACAAATCGGTTATTTTTATAAAATTTCTAGATAATATTTCTCGCGAGATACGGTAAGCTGATTGAATGATTACACAGCTGATCTCCCACACAGGCACACGCATCTTCTGTTATCGACAGACGACGAAATTATACAAAATATCTGTTCTTCCAAGGATGAATTATCCTTTTAATGTCGTTCAGCGAGTTTTCCCCGAGGATGAGACCTAGTGCAATCGAATCTTTATAATTATCAAAAACCTACTATGTTCCAAGTTTTGTGAAAATTGTTAGAGCCGTTTTCGAGATCTGTTAAACATAAATAACCAGATATAAAAATAACCAGATATATAAATACAGAGATTGCTCGCTTAATATGATAGGATCAATAAACATGTATCTGCTACCGTATATAGAAGGCATTGACAAGACAGAGGATCGGCAACGTTTCTCTCCCATATTTCTTCACTGCCATTACAACGTGGACCTCACTATAGGCACACTATCACAAATTGATCCAATGTGAGAGCTATTTACTCTACTCTGCTTCTATAAATAATCGATCGATTGAGTTATTGTGACTGAAATTGATAAATTTCAACTATTTTGAAGTGATCCCATAAAACATCACTATAATATCTCATGAATCTCTTCATGATGGATTGTAGCCCAACTTGTGGGAAAATTTTATAATAATACCAAGTTAGCCAAAATTGTAAAACATCCGTAGGAGAGTCGCCAAACAAGAAAGATCGGGATCTAATCAACTGTATTGAATTTTCCATTTTTTTCATATAAATCTTCCATAAATACTGCTATGACCAGTGGTAGATTATAGTCCAGGCAACGAAGACAAAAAAATGCAAATAGGGGAAAAAATCATGTATAAGCCATAATTGGTACAGTTGTAGGGGAAGGCTTCTTAAACAACATACTGAAAATACTGACCTGTGGTGGGTGGCGTTGCTATGGTGGGAGGAGGGGGCTCCAAAGGTGCATTTTCTTCGGTTTTTTGCGAATAACTCAAAAACTATGGCGTCGAGGAAAAAGGTTGTCATTAATCTACGTAAAATTCTCTACAAAAAATATCCTATGCTCGTTTTTGATAGGATTAATAATAGTGGAGATATGTAGTGGAGAAAATAGGGAAAAATATTCATTGTACAAAATTACTATAGTTTACGGTTACAAATTCTACTTATACTACTACAAATAATAATAATACTATGTAGAGATTTCAATACCGGTTTGTGCGAGTGATCCTAGAGAAGGTATGGAGGGCTTAAAGTCAAGATCATGTGGCTAATTAAGATTATGATGACACTTGTTAACATGTGAACGTGAATGAATCCATTATTATTATCAAACGAAAATCCCAATTAAATGCAACTTCCAATTTATTTCCATCTAAATCCATTATTCTTTTTAAAACTAAAATTATTGGATTTGGTTTATACACTGATATTTCATTGGGAAGTGTTGAAGGCTTTTGCTACTAGTTCTGCCCTGTAGTTAGAAAATTACTCAAGTTTTTTTCTACCAAGGAATTGGAGGAACATGATCGAAGAATGAGAAAAGTCATCGTATAATGGATCATTATAGGAGATATATCTCAAGGAATTGATAAGATTGATAAATCATATCCTTATGAATCATTAGGAGTGATAACGCAAAAATATTGATAAGAGATAAGGACGATTACTGTTGTGGAACGTGTCTCATAGGAGTTTTCAGCGTAAGACAGCTCATATATTTTTTTCAGCAAGCAGTTGCTAGCTGCTCTCTGATTGGTACGGAAAAAGGATCCATGTCTGCTCACAGTATTTATTGATTCTGCTAATAATCCTCCATGGAACAGCAAAAAATTAACGAATCAAAGTACATCAGATCACTCAGCAAACACCATTGCTTGCTCACTGTATCTACTGATTTTGCTAATAAACCTCCATGAAATTGCAAAAAACTAATGGATCAGATCACTAAACGTGGGACATTTCTGCTAGTATCAATTCCAATGAATGATCCAATCGCAATATCTTTATAATTTGCTATCCTATTATATTAGGCGAGCAATTTCTGTATATTTGTGTAAATATATTTTAATATCTGGTTATTTATGTTTAACGGATCTCGAAAACGGCTCTAACGATTTTCACGAAATTTGAAACATAGTAGGTTTATGATATGAAAATTCGATTGCACTAGGTCTCATTCTTAGGAAAACTTGCTGGACGACATTAAAAGGATAATTAATTTATTCATCCTTGACTGAAACAGCTGTGGTTAGTAAAAAAGTGATTGAGCGAGTGAGTATGTGAAAAATCAAAATATAGCATCCCCGAAATTCATAAGTTGACGTATAGCCAGCTGTAAAATATAAACACGATCATTTTAGAGAATAGTGTTCTGTTTATCAATACATAAAAATAACGAGCGAAGCTCGGTGCCCCGATATTAAATATGAAACTCCTGTGTGAATTGTGTAGGAGAGCGTATAATACGTATCAGTCTAGTATGTTATTCGATTCAGATAAACAATAGCTCATAGTCATTTATAGTGAAATTCACGTTTTAGATGAAGAATCCGATAAACATTGATTTGTCATTAGACAAAGTATATCCTTTTCTAACTCCGCATTTCATTTCATAATTTCTTTATTCATAAATTTGTACAGTGTACACAATGAATAGTGTCAAAAAAAAAGTATATATATATATATATTTGATTGGATACGATTTCAAATAAAATACAAATCAAATAAGACATCTACAGAATACAACAATACAAACATACAATACAATTCAACTCATAGGAGCTGATTTCATTCATTCAGATATTCTTCGATGAAGAGCTCTTTCTGTTAAATATCTCTTTAATTCCAATTTGAATTTATTGGGATCCGGCTCTTGTTGGAATCGCGTCGGTAGCTTATTATAGAACTTGGCTCCTATGTATGTGGGCTTCTTCTTGTAGAACTCAAGTCTATGGCTTTGCAAATGTAAAAGATTATCTCTGTTACTAGTGCTGTACCTATGATTATGTCTTAACGTCAAAATATTTCCAAGATTTTCTTTCACACACATAATTGTGTGAACATAAGAGTTATTGCCTCTGTTACATTGTTTGTAGATTAGAATAGAATAAAACGACATTTTCAATAAAATGTAGCTACTTTTTACAGTAATTCTACCGCTCTTCCACGTATGAATGTACAAGAATCATGCCACGTAGCCACGTAGGACATGTAGAAGAATAATTAAACAATATAATAGTCAATTCCAATTGAGAAAATTGATTATAAATCATGTAAAATGTACATTATTTATTTGACGAATAGGATATATTTCAGATGCAATTGAGCATTATCAACAGGAATAAAACATTATAAATATCAGACCAATCATTAAAATACAGGTGTTCATTCGACAGAGGCTGGCTCAAACAGCACTCTGGTTTGTGGACTGTATCAATTACATCGAGAACTTTTTGGGGTTGTCTGGCGTCGGGTAGCAAGTTGAACAATTTAAATGGCCAAGTGCACAATAACATAGGCCCACCTTCATGTTCAAATCCTCCTTGCTTCTAGGATCCCGGGTCCAGATCACGATACGAGACGAGACGACACTTGGAATAAATCACAATAAATCAATAGATCACTTTGCAAAAAATCGACATTACGAGAAGTGAGCTGTTCGATTGACTGGCAGTCGGCAACTGGCGCAATAATTATGCTATGCGCGTCACCCTTCAATTGCCCCCTCCACCACACAACGCCAGACAACAAAGGTGAACATTGATATAACGTCTGAACAACAGGGATAACTAGATTATAAAAGTTATCTCAAAGAAAAAGTATTTTCTGGTTGGATCTCGTGCTCATGATAATAATCACGATTAAAATTTAACCGGCTTTTGTGCAAGTTGGTCCAAGATTTTATTCTCATTCTCACTGACTTTTCAGAACTTGAATCTCATCGTACAGAAATGGTGTAGATTATGAGAAAAGGTCAATATTTTTTTTAAAGAATGATTCAGAAAATTCATTTGAGATTAAAAAAATCATTGTTTTAGAGAGTTCGATTCTTTGGCTTAAAGATTTTGGTCTCTCATCTTGAATACAACTCCATTTTTTGCATGATAATAAGCTTCATTCAATCATAATGATTTCTATACAGACTTGCAAGAGATAATGGATGGCGAAGCAATGAATTAAAGCGGCATAAAATACTTAGGGCCGCTTTCCGAGCTTGGGATTCAGCTCTAAAAGTTCTAGACTTTAAAGAGCTGAAGTTAGAAATTTGGCTCTCCGAAACGGGGCTTAGTCGCAGCTTTTAAGATAACTGTATTTTCTCATTTCTATAATATTGGAAACGTTTTTCTTGACGGAATAAAACATTCTTAAATAATTCAAACCAGATGGAACTTTACACTATTTCCACCTCATTTTATTTCGTGTTCAATTAATAATAATAATAATAATAATAATAATATAATAATAATAATAATAATAACAAATTTTATTGCCAAAAACAATGCATACCAAATAATACTCAATCATCTAGAGCATAAACTAATTAAAATAAAAATAAAACAATTATGAAAATTATATACATTAAATTCTCTTAATTTTACAGTTTTTACTTTCCTTGCCCTATTACCATAGGTCAAGGGTCCCTTACCAGTAAAAATTTCAGGAGCTCCGCCCCATCAATTCAAAGATTGATTTCAGATTCCAATTATCAGGCTTCATATACAATTTGAACAAAAAATTTCAAGTGCAAAAGACTGAGCATGAAAATCTCTACAATATTAATGTTCAGTGACATTTTCACCTAAAATAATTGGTAATTAGCTAGAAATTTGAGAAAATGTGTTTATTCAATAATGCAAACGGTTGGCAACTGATGATTCTATTAAATCATTCACTATGGAGAGATAGCAGACTTTGTGTGTCTCCAGCGTTATTGTCCTGTCACCAGCTGGCAGATCTTCGAATAGTAGACTTGAGATGCGCGTGTACACTAGCGTCAGGTGATCAATTTTCATAACTGCAAGGAAAGTTGTGTGAGTGCGCCACACCAGATCTTTATTAATTTGAATAGTAGACTTAAGATCAGCGTGAACACTAGCGTCAGGTGATCAATTTTCATAACGGCAAGGAAAGTTTGTGAGTGCGCCACACCAGATTTTTAAAATTTAATCTTTAAGCACACTGCCACTACACCCGTTTTCTGAAGTCAATTTTCTGACTTCAGCTGTTTTAAAGTCTAGAACTCTAGAATCCAGTTAAATCCTGAGCTCGGAGACCGGCTCTTAACCGATGCTGCCTCAATCTGTGTTATCTCTAGCTCTTGATTTGAGTGGAATCAATACGATGGGGAGAACAAATGATAGAATGAAGAGTTGATAATTGAAATGACATACATGATGTTCTCACTGTATCCTTGCAAGCGCACGAAGTAAATACGATCGTATGTTGTTCTGATACATATTGTTCACATATATTGTGTTCTGATAATACACGGACGTGTGAAGTCAGCACATATTTCGTACTCAAAGTCAGACAAACACATTCCACATGACATGAAAATGCTTGAAAACAACCGATAAATTCCAATTTGTGACAACAGGAGGAGACTGTTTTTGCGGTGGTCACAATGCACTGTGTAGTGAGTCTACACTGCAACTATTCATTGAATGAAAACATTGCTGTGGTTGTGAATAATTCACATCAAAATGACAGCATTGTTTAGTGTGATGCGTAGATGTTTTTTATGGAAAATTCTGTCAGTTTGAATTGGTGGATCTCATTGCAACAGATAACTATGATCTGTTGGTCTATCATCCATCGGTTGTTTGAAATAAATGATTATTATTCTTGAGAAGGATTAGAATAGACTAGTAGTTCTGTGAACAGTAGACCTCACGCAGTATTCTCATCTACAAGTACCTGATGTCACTTGTTTTAAATGTTAACAAACTCAGTTCACGTTTGAATTTGTATTCCATATTATATAATTCATCCAGTTCCGTGATAATCTTTCTATCTGATAAAAATTAATTTTTTACAGTCAAAAATATTATAATTTCTCCAGCATAAGTTAGTTCATTTGTTTTTTAATCACTTATTAAATTAGTTTTTTCGAATGTGAAAATATTGATACTAATGAGCACGCAAATAATACCATGACTGCAAAACAAAATATTGAAACCAATGACCTTAAAGCTGCGATTAGACCAAAGTTATCAACAAAATGTTAGTTAATAACTTGATCCTTATAGATTATATTATATTGAACATCACTTATCATACACATGATGAAGATGTGTGTTTGTCAACTTCCGTTCAATCTACTTTTACTTCTACTTGGTACTTTTCTGTAAGTTGTGTAATTCTGAATGATTGAGTAAATAAATAAATAAATAAATCTGATATAATCTATAAGGGTTAAGGTCTTTGATTGAAACTACAGACCTTATACAAATACAGTAATAGACTGGCTTCTACATATGTGTAATCACTTGTCAGCTGATTTATGATGAATAATAATTCTATAGTCTGATTTTTACTCTTATATTGTCGCATGAAGGAGGCTCCTTTTTCCTTTTATATTATCCTTGAGATGCAAAATTTCCAAAAACCTTGTATATACGTCGACGCGCAATTTAAAAAGGAATATATCTGTCAAATTTCATGAAAATCTATTACCGCGTTTCGCCGTAAATGCTCAACATATAAACATTAAGATAAATGCCAAACCGTCGACTTGAATCTTAGACCTCACTTCGCTCAGTCACTCATGTGAGTTGGAATATATATGATGGTTCATAATAATACTGAATCATATTAAGTAACAGTATAGTTGATTATCAGTGACTAGCAGGTAACCCGTGCTCCGCAAGGATCTATTTTAGAACTTGACGTAATCAAATCTTGAAGAATTAAAAACCATACTCGGTTGATTAAGAATCTATGTGCGAAATTTCAAGTTAATCAGTCCAGTAGTTCAGACGTGATGATGCGACAAACATAATTCTCCTATCCCGTACGTGGATAAGCCAGTTCTTTACTTTATCATAGTACAGATGATGGATAGATGGATGATTTATCAGTATCTTTGAATGAAAAAAAGCTTTGAACAGTTCGAGATATCGATGTGCGGTTTCCACCATTCATTTTCTCTTGAAATTCTGTATCGAAATCATGCATCATATGACCACCTTCCATTTTTGAAAATGAAGTTTGATTCAAAATGGCGGTTCCAAGATGGTGATCCAGAATTTTTATGCGACAGAAAAGCAGTTATGTTTATTCGAACTGGATCCCCAATCAAACCTATCTACTAATTTCTTTTTTGAATGGAATGTTCAGCTGCTTCCATAAAACAAATGCAAGCAGAACAATTTGAGAACTTGACAAACTGAAATTTTGACGTAATGAAATCATGGAGAATTGAGAATAGGCCTGTAACAATCCTCAGTTTATTAAAAATCTATGTGCAAAATTTCAAGCTAATCAGTTCAGTAGTTCAGACGTGAGGATGCGTCAAACATAATTTTCCTTTCCCGTACGTGTATAAGCCATTTCATTACTTTATTATAGTATAGATGATGTGATGAATCTTTCAAATAGATCTCATGAAAAGAGAGAAAAATTGTGATTACCTTTTAAAATGAAAGAATTTGCTAAAGGAATAGTTAGCGACCGAGCGATAAAGCCTACTTATCAGTAACTGTATATTAGATAAGAGTACCGTTCTGTACCGAATATTTTCTAGGAAAATTATTCAATAAAATTATAATTATTTTGCAAATAAAGCACAAATTGTTTATGAATCGCTCACTGATTTTGAGGTTACACTTTATTTACTATCGATCAGATGTTTTTAAAACAGTTCGAATGCAGCTGACTGATTCAAAGTATCATCAAATGTCACGCTGGCTTCACGTAAAATATAATACCATCTCTAAAAATTATAAAACTATCAATAAAGGACCAAGAATTTCAAATAAAAAATAAAATGTATGTATATCGTTGAAATTATTCATTATTTAAGAAATTATATTATATGTCAGGTCTTATTGTAACTAAATAGGTCATAGCATGAAATTATATTATTGATAAAATGGCAGAAATTATTTATAACAATCTCAAACCTAATAAAAATTGTACAAGAGTATTAATTCATTAACGATTTAATTCAACTGAACCACATGGTAATTAAATCTCTTTGGCAGGTCTAAGCCAATCACAGTGCATAGAAATAGCACCAAGAAGGTGATCGTTTGAAAGCAACACATGTTAATCTATTATCAGACACCAACCCTGCCTTATCAGTTACACTAGCACATGTACATTGTATGAGAGGAACTATGTCTATAAGATTAAGCAGTTTTAAGAATTACATAAATTAAATTATTATTGTAATTAAAGGAATTGTATTCTACTGCTTGCCACTGACGTCATGTTTACGTCACAAGCGTTCTACCAATGGCAAATTTTTATGCAAATTATTACATCTGAGAAGCAAGGTCTAGCCTAAAAGCTTAGAGAAAAGACAGCACTTCCCTTTTGAAATCCTCACCGTGCAGATCTCCTTTTATAGTTACCAAAGACCTATTTGTGAAAATTTCTTGTTCGATTTTAAATGTTCTATTTGTGAGCCGATATTTTAGGCCAATTATTTGTTATTCGTAAATTTCTGTTCTCATCAATCGATAAATTTAAAAGCTTAAAGTAAATTATCCCTTAATTAATTTGGTGAAGGAAATATTAAATTAAAATTCCCCACGTGCTGAAACCGAAGCCCGGATTGTCGCCGATCAAACGATTTTTGATCTAAAGAAGAAAACCACGACCGCCAAGGAAATTCACGTGAGTTATAAGTTTTAAAAGGGGCCCCAATCTACGCTTCGAAAATATTTCAGTGCAGAAACATAATTTTTTCTTCGTTAAATTATTGGCCACGCCGACAAGCGCTTTTAGCATTTAAGAGCATAGAATTTATTCATGTAGAATTTCTAAGAATTTGTAGTTGATTAACTATCCTCCGCTGCCTGAACCACGACCCCGAGCATTTTAAAAAATACTTTCTATAATTCATTTTTTCACTATTTTTTCAAACTGTTAATTTTATCAATTGTAAAATTCTGTTGAATCACGCATGGTATCATGCAAGCACAAGAAAATTTTTAATTAGGCTATTCTATTAATGCTAAATTATTATCAACCTGTAAATCAAATTCTGAATCTGCATTGTATGATTACATATTTTATTGTAATATATTTCAGTTTTGTTAATTCGCTTTCTGAGTTCGATTATTTCTTAAGCCTGTCAATTATTGTGTCTGATACGTTCTATATCATCAAGAACCGATCGAATACGATCATTGGAATAATTGAATCAAGCTGGATATTGGAACAGGTCTAAGTGGATGTAGCGAGTGGGGTCAGATCGAGATATTTATTCTTTGTCCTTACCTGCTCATACATCAGCTTTTATCTGTTACCTACCTCGACTTGGGAGCGAATGCATCAATTGTACAGCAGAGGCAGCCATAGATCATATAAATTCCTACAATAGAGCTTAAAACCCGACAAGACTCTGTTCTCGAAATATATTCTGAACGATATTTGGTTCAAATACCGTATTTTCATCCTTCAGAACTTATTAGAGATGCAGTCCCGTAAATTATCTACATCGGGATTTTTGCTCGACCTGTATGATTTTGTATGCTCATTCTTCACAGGTAATAATTTTAAGGTATCCGTATTCAGTGTTTAGCGTCCGCTACACTACTTATAAAAATTTCATCATTATACAATCTGTCATTAGAAGAATCAAGGGTGAGCGAGCGTTTAGGCCTCCCGCGATTCCGACAATTGTATGAATCTTGTAGTGAATCAATCAGTCTGGTGTTCACTCAGCGTCCACACACGCATTGCAAAATTTATAGCCTCTACACCATTGACTCAGTACAAGATTCACCCTACATGTGTGAAGCCATCAAATACCGCTCCACATGATTTGGCGCCCAACGTGGGGCATTGAAGAGGTGGATAATCGACTACGAGGATTATTTAGTTGCTCAGTATACTATAGCGCTGACAACGGGAAAATTTTTTGAAAAAATTATGGTTGTGAATTTTTTCGAATTTAATATTGACTGTTCACTGTTATATAAAATAACAAGAAGTACCATACCCAATTTTTGAACGGAAAAGAAATTTATCGATTGATGAATTTTTAGAGAAAAAATCGAACTCAGAATTTTATTATCGTGTTATTCGAAAATTGGTCATACTATAAGTCATAGGTATAAGAGATATCATAAGAAAGGTCATATTATTTGAAGAATATTAGGTCTATATTGAAACAATTTATAAATATTTACAGAAAAGAGGATTGAAGTTATTTACATTTTTAAAAGTTTTTTAAAACATAAAGAGGGAAGTAAAATTAAATCACGGATATATTGCGGAATAATTCAAACAAAACACTGCCCCTTTTATATAAAATTTTGCAAAGAACACTAGCCTACATATTGAATTGCGGCAAGAAATTATAAAAGTAAGATATTTATAATAATAGTAATAATAAATTATAAGAGGCGTACCTGTATTACCGCATAAGTGTTCACTGTGTATCCTGTGTGTTCTTGTCATTTTTATGTTAACGATATTGCTAACTTGACTCATTTTATCACTGAACACATTGCTAAACCACTTTTTCTGTATTTCACTCACTACGAAGCTATCACAATTTCTATTGGATTCCTTACCAATTATTTTGTATATCTCAACACTTTCACGTTTTTTATTCACCGCACACGTTCGTCGCATTATTTTCTCACAAACCATGGCAGGAAACGACCAGGCCAACCCAAGTCTGTCGGACACTGAGGACATCTCACCCGATTGTTCGCCGCCATCCGCATCTGCCACCGCATCCGCCGATTTCCATCCCAATGTACTGGATGATTTATCTTCGACACAGGTGGAGGAGAGCTGCATCCTAGTGGAAGATCCGTCGGCAGCCCAAGAGCCGGAGGACGAAACATCGGGAGAGCATACGGACGACGACGCCCCCGAGACAGGAACTCCCATTTCTCGTACCGTTGCTCGGATGAAGAACCAGCGGATGACCGTTAGATGTACACCCGATCCCGCCATGGATATGGATACCCTCCTGAAAGCAATAATCAAGATGAATGAGAAAACAAATGAAGCAATAAATGATTTAAAAGAAGACAATAGACAGTGGAGGGAAGAAATCAGACAGGCAAGGGAAGCCGACAAACAAGCAAGAGAAGAACTAAAGAAAGAAAGAAACAAATGAATGAAACACTAAACAATATAGATAAGAACTACGACCAAATAATTGAAGATACCAAACAAACAAATGAAGAATTAAAGAAAGTATATGAACAGGATTTTGAAAAACCGGAACAAAGGTTGAAGGAAGCAGTAGAGGAAAGCAGGACGGTAACACGGCAAATTGAGGAGAAGTGTCATGCAATGGAAATCAATATTGGACCAGAGATTGAGCCCATGCATGCGGAAGCAGACATAATCGAAGGAGAGGACATAAAACAGTTAAGCGAATATGACACATGTATGGAAAACCAACCCACCGAGAATGTCAAGACTGAAGTCGCGCCGCACCCCGCCGAACGCCGAGAGGAACCAGTCGACATCGCCCGCCAAGCTGAGGACATCATTCGTGGCATAGAGGGACAGCTCGTACCACCGCGCGCAGACCACCAGGAGTTCAAGGACGTTGCCCGCCGAGTAGAAGAGCAGCCCGGACCGCCGACCGCCCACATCTCCCATCCACCGAAGACAGCGCCTGCAACATACAAACCCAATATTCATGAAGATAGTCACCTAAACAATAGAAATGAAACAGAAACCTACAACAAATTGAAATCACAACTGAAAATAAAAACCTCTAAATCAAAACAACACACAAGTAAAATAGCAGCTCCACGGAAAAGAAAAATGGTCTCAAGAAAAATTTATCTACATCGCTGTCATGTTAGGCTGAAATCGTACATCAAATCTTTTACAAGCATGCATGATAGGAGAAAAACCATATCAAGAAGAACCTACAACCACCGCAGTCATGTCCGGTTAGAATCAAGTAGACTGTACACCGGCATGCAAAAAAGGAAAATATCATTTGGAAAGACACACAGACACCACCGGCATGTCAGATTTAAGGATATCAAACTGCATATTACCGGCCAACAAAGAGGAAACGAGTTTGTAAGAATCGATCTACACCACCGGCACATTCGTTTTAAGCCAAGTTTGATAAAACGGATAGTTGCAAATTGGAATGGAAACTTTGAAATAAATCAGAAATCAAATTTAGATGGGGGCTTGAGGAAATAATAATCTTTTAATCAATTGGAAGCTACATTTGTGAAGTACATCAGCTATCAAACTTCTTCATAGTCACAGCCTACCCATCAAATCATATCCTTGCATACTGGCATCTTTTTACTGCAGCCTAATCATAATCAACATAACCTAAACTTCGCCGCATCTCAGCTAATAAGGAAATATTATCAATATACTTTAAATGAAGAAATTATTATCAACTTTAAATCAAGAAATTAAAACTACGAAATAACTCTAAAAATTACCAACCTGATCAAGCCATCTGCCTCATGTTACAATCATCACAGGAAAAATCGCCTAGTATCAGCTACACAACTGAAAAACAGAAACAAGAATTATATCATCCACAGAAAATAATTATAAATTAGAAATAACATGAAGTTAGTAGTGAACAGGAGGAAAGAAAATAAACAAAGTTTATTTGAAAAAATGTGTAAATCTAACCTCGAAATACAGAATCAATAGAAAAATCTACTCAGAACCAAGCCTGTTCGATAATTTTCTTCGTCACACCAACCAATGTGTGTGAAATCATAGAGTCAATGTATAGGAATCAAAGCAATATCGTTGTTAATTAATGTAACCTATTATTTAATGTGGAATTATAAGTAAAAAACGCAACCAAAAATATATATTTATGTTAATTTGCACGAAATGCGCATGTTCTATGTCATATAAATGTATTGCTAAAAAAAGCTAAAAAGAAAATGAAATTCTTACCTTCAAACGTGAAATTTATTACTGTTGCATCAAAAGATCATGAATTGTAATTCAAATTGATAAATATAATCTTGAAGACTTAATATTTGTAACCAGCATTGATAAAAATCAAGAAAGCCATTTCAAGTGTAACCCTGTTTGTACGCAACGTACTAAGCGCAGATAAGAAATTGCTCGAGTCAAACGGTAGACGATTGTCATGTCACCGAAGTAAAATCACACTCTCACCCAATTTATGTAAAAGCCAGAATAAAGAGTCGAAACCTGTAATAACCATGAAAAAATGATGGAAATCTATATTTGTTGCAAATACTATTCAAATCTTAAGAAGTAATATGTGAAATTTTGTATATTTGTTATAGTTATGGGTCTGCTCATAAGCCACCCGTGAATGGAAGTTGTGGAGTTGTTTTAATGAAGGATCCAAAGAGACCTCATTAATTATTGTATTTCGATTGTATCCAATGAAAGGAACAATCAATTATTTATTTTCTCGTAGCCAAAAGTGCACGATATATTATTTTTAGTGTTAAGTGTGGAGTTTTCGTAGAAGTAAGGAGATGAAATAGTGTATTCATCACAATATCGGATTTTTCAAATAGTCATTGTTTCGACTCGTCTCCCAATTACCTATTTAAAATATCCAGGGGGCTTTTGTGTGATGAATCTTTCAAATAGATCCCATGAAAAGAGAGAAAAATTGTGATTACCTTTTAAAATGAAAGAATTTGCTAAAGGAATAGTTAGCGACCGAGCGATAAAGCTACTTATCAGTAACTGTATATTAGATAAGAGTACCGTTCTGTACCGAATATTTTCTAGGAAAATTATTCAATAAAATTATAATTATTTTGCAAATAAAGCACAAATTGTTTATGAATCGCTCACTGATTTTGAGGTTACACTTTATTTACTATCGATCAGATGTTTTTAAAACAGTTCGAATGCAGCTGACTGATTCAAAGTATCATCAAATGTCACGCTGGCTTCACGTAAAATATAATACCATCTCTAAAAATTATAAAACTATCAATAAAGGACCAAGAATTTCAAATAAAAAAATAAAATGTATGTATTATCGTTGAAATTATTCATTATTTAAGAAATTATATTATATGTCAGGTCTTATTGTAACTAAATAGGTCATAGCATGAAATTATATTATTGATAAAATGGCAGAAATTATTTATAACAATCTCAAACCTAATAAAAATTGTACAAGAGTATTAATTCATTAACGATTTAATTCAACTGAACCACATGGTAATTAAATCTCTTTGGCAGGTCTAAGCCAATCACAGTGCATAGAAATAGCACCAAGAAGGTGATCGTTTGAAAGCAACACATGTTAATCTATTATCAGACACCAACCCTGCCTTATCAGTTACACTAGCACATGTACATTGTATGAGAGGAACTATGTCTATAAGATTAAGCAGTTTTAAGAATTACATAAATTAAATTATTATTGTAATTAAAGGAATTGTATTCTACTGCTTGCCACTGACGTCATGTTTACATCACAAGCGTTCTACCAATGGCAAATTTTTATGCAAATTATTACATCGAGATTCTGAGAAGCAAGGTCTAGCCTAAAAGCTTAGAGAAAAGACAGCACTTCCCTTTTGAAATCCTCACCGTGCAGATCTCTTTTTATAGTTACCAAAGACCTATTTGTGAAAATTTCTTGTTCGATTTTAAATGTTCTATTTGTGAGCCGATATTTTAGGCCAATTTATTTGTTATTCGTAAATTTCTGTTCTCATCAATCGATAAATTAAAAGCTTAAAGTAAATTATCCCTTAATTAATTTGGTGAAGGAAATATTAAATTAAAATTTCCCACGTGCTGAAACCGAAGCCCGGATTGTCGCCGATCAAACGATTTTTGATCTAAAGAAGAAAACCACGACCGCCAAGGAAATTCACGTGAGTTATAAGTTTTAAAAGGGGCCCCAATCTACGCTTCGAAAAATATTTCAGTGCAGAAACATAAATTTTTTCTTCGTTAAATTATTGGCCACGCCGACAAGCGCTTTTAGCATTTAAGAGCATAGAATTTATTCATGTAGAATTTCTAAGAATTTGTAGTTGATTAACTATCCTCCGCTGCCTGAACCACGACCCCGAGCATTTTAAAAAATACTTTCTATAATTCATTTTTCACTATTTTTTCAAACTGTTAAATTTTATCAATTGTAAAATTCTGTTGAATCACGCATGGTATCATGCAAGCACAAGAAAATTTTTAACTATTCTATTAATGCTAAATTATTATCAACCTGTAAATCAAATTCTGAATCTGCATTGTATGATTACATATTTTATTGTAATATATTTCAGTTTTGTTAATTCGCTTTCTGAGTTCGATTATTTCTTAAGCCTGTCAATTATTGTGTCTGATACGTTCTATATCATCAAGAACCGATCGAATACGATCATTGGAATAATTGAATCAAGCTGGATATTGGAACAGGTCTAAGTGGATGTAGCGAGTGGGGTCAGATCGAGATATTTATTCTTTGTCCTTACCTGCTCATACATCAGCTTTTATCTGTTACCTACCTCGACTTGGGAGCGAATGCATCAATTGTACAGCAGACGCAGCCATAGATCATATAAATTCCTACAATAGAGCTTAAAACCCGACAAGACTCTGTTCTCGAATATATTCTGAACGATATTTGGTTCAAATACCGTATTTTCATCCTTCAGAACTTATTAGAGACGCAGTCCCGTAAATTATCTACATCGGGATTTTTGCTCGACCTGTATGATTTTGTATGCTCATTCTTCACAGGTAATAATTTTAAGGTATCCGTATTCAGTGTTTAGCGTCCGCTACACTACTTATAAAAATTTCATCATTATACAATCTGTCATTAGAAGAATCAAGGGTGAGCGAGCGTTTAGGCCTCCCGCGATTCCGACAATTGTATGAATCTTGTAGTGAATCAATCAGTCTGGTGTTCACTCAGCGTCCACACACGCATTGCAAAATTTATAGCCTCTACACCATTGACTCAGTACAAGATTCACCTACATGTGTGAAGCCATCAAATACCGCTCCACAATGAGTATTTTTTCACAATATCGCCCCCGTGAAAGAAGAGTGACACAACTCGAATAAAGTGATTTTTCAGGAGAGCAAGAATAGAATGTTTTGAAAATTTGAAGTATTATGGTGACTGTTGCTTTTCAACTTAGAGAAGCAGTTCTTGTGCACAAAAATCGAACTTTTCTCCTCCAAATGTTGCTACTGTGCAGTTCTCCATCACTTATCTCTATTTTTTTTAAAAAGTGGAGGAAAAATATTTTTTAACAAGTAATAGTTGTCGATTTTTGGATAAGGATATCACAGAATATCCTCTCCATTAACAAACAGGAAGGGATTAACAAGAGGAAAGATTTAGAATAGAACAATTGGAAGAAGGAGAAGGAAACAACACAAGAATAAAATAGGAGAAAAAGGAAAACAGCAACAGGAAGAGAGAAGTTGAAGAAGGGAATCGAATCACTTATTACTCGAAGAATAACCATGATGAAGAGGTGATGAGAAGCGGAGGAGGAGGAGGAGAAGGAGGAGGAGGAGGAGGAGGAGGAGGAGGAGGAGGAGGAGTAGGAGGAGGAGGAGGAGGAGGAGGAGAAGGAGGAGGAGGAGGAGTAGGAGGAGAAGGAGGAGAGGAGGGTAGGTGGCGAAGGAGGAGGTGGATGATGAGTTGGAGGAGGAGGAGGAGTAGGAGGAGGAGTAGGAGGAGGAAGAGGAGGTGGTGGATGAGTAGTTGGAGGAGGAGATGGGGGAGGAGGAGGAGGAGAAGGAAGGAGGAGGTGGAGGAGTAGGAGGAGGAGGAGAAGGAGGAGGAGGAGTAGGCGGAGAAGAAGGAGTAGGAGGAGGAGTAGGAAGAGATGGTGGATGAGTTGAAGGAGGAGGAAGAGGAGGTGGTGGATGAGTAGTTGGAGGAGGAGATGGGGGAGGAGGAGGAGGAGGAGGAGTAAGAGGAAGAGGAAGAGGAAGAGGAAGAGGAAGAGGAAGAGGAAGAGGAAAAGGAAGAGGTACAGGAAGTGGAAGATGGTGAGGAAGAGGAAGAGGAAGAGGAAGAGGAAGAGTAAGAGGAAAATGAAGAGGACGAGGAAGAGGAAGAGGAAGAGGAAAAAGATGGAGAAGTGGAAGAAAAAGAAGGAGGAGGAGGAGGAGGAGGAGGAGGAAAAGAAGGAAAAGGAGGAGGAGTAGGAGGAGGGGGAGAAGGAGGAGGTGGAGGAGTAGGAGGAGTAGAAGGAGGATTTGGATGAGGAGGAGAAGGAGGAGGAGTGAGTGGTTGTGGGGGAGTAGGAGGAGGAGTAGGAGTAGATGGTGGATGAGTAGAAGGAGGATGAAGAGGAGGTGGTGGATGAGTAGTAGGAGGAGGAGGAGGAGATAGAGGAGGAGGAGTAGGAGGAGGAAGAGGAAGAGGAAGAGGAAGAGGAAGAGGAAAAGGAAAAGGAAAAGGATGAGGACGAGGTAGAGGAAGTGGAAGAGGTGAAGGAAGAGGGAAAAGATGAAGAAGTAGAAGAAGAAGAAGGAGGAGGAGATGGAGAAGGAGAAGGAGATGGAGAAGGAGAAGAGGAAGAAGAAGAAGAAGAGGATTAATTTGTGTTGAACTGTGACCACTAACAACCAATTAATACAAAATTAATGACGAATTTCGAAACTGGATTTACAGTTGGCTGGATTTACAGGGTTCGCTGTCAATTAAAACCAGAATAGAACCGACTGACCCAAACAGACATTTAAACCACTATTTCCCTAACAGACCCCACACTAGAAGAAAAATTTGACCCGGAACTCAACTCCTTTCCGGTACACTGACTTTTCAAAATGACCCTAAAACTAAATCCCATCTATGCTGGAAACAACCAACAGACACTATAAAATGCCTATTCTTGGGCGTTGTAAATATTTTACTACTTTACTTCCTTCCGCATCAACTTCTTTTTCTCGTTTCCACATTCTTTCACCCTGTTTCGACTTTCTCTCACTTACATTGATCATAATTTTTTCTCAATTAAGTTTATAATATCTAGATTTCTCATCTAGGAATCTGCTGAGAAGTATCCACCCTGTTTTCGTCTTTTTCTCACTTTCATTGATCATAATTTTCACTCAATCAACTTCATAATTGAACGAGCGTTAGTGGCGTTAGTGAGTTCTCACTTTTCACTCACTGAAGACCAAAATCGTTGTTCGTCTGTTTGCATGTTCTACGATAACTTTAGAAAGGATTGATCAATCAGCTTCAAATTTTGAACAAAACCCATTAACAGTTCAAGTTCGTTGTACAGAACTGACTCATTCCTTCGTCTTTATTCAGGATATAAAGAAAGCATTGAAAGTGCATATAAGGAAACAATTAGCTATGATTCATCATTTAGTCAGCTGAAGAATTCATTGCATGAAACAACTATAACACAGACAGTCAGTATTTCATGAGCTGACATAATATGGTTTCAGCTGGTTAATATACAAAATAATTCACGAGTTTCACATGAACAAGCTGATACAGGTTGAGATATCAATGTGCGGTTTTCGACATTTATTACTTTCCTTGCCCTATTACCATAGATAAGTAAAGTATTGCTTTCCGAATAAAATTAAGGTACCCCAATTTCTATATTCCTATACGTTTCAAGGTCCTCTGAGTCCAAAGTCCTGAGTGTGTGTGTGTGTGTGTGTGTGTGTGTGTGTGTGTGTGTGTGTGTGTGTGTGTGTGTGTGTGTGTATGAGTATATGTGCGTCTGTGTACACCATATCTCATCTCCCAATCAACGAAATGACTTGAAATTTGGGACTTGAGGTGCTTACAGTATAAGGATCCGACACGAACAATTTCGATCGAATGTAAGAATGGCAAAAATGTTGTCAGTAACAGGGTTTTTCACGATTTTCTCAAGAACGGCTCCAACGATTTTGATCAAATTTATACCTGAAATTGTCATTGATAAGCTCTATCAACTGCCACAAGTCTCATATCTGTAGAAATCGCAGGAGCTCCACCCCATCTAGGTAAAGTTTGATTTTAGATTTCCAATTATCAGGCCTCAGGTACAATTTAAACAAAAAAATCCAAATGGAAAAGATTGAGCATGAAAATCTCTACAATTGATGTTCAGTAACATTTTCACCTAAAATTGAAAATAAGCTTGAAATTCGAGAAAATGTGATTATTAAATTGCAAACTGTTGGCAACTGTTGATTCTATTGAATCATTCACTATGAAGAGATAGCTCACATCGTGTGTCTCCAGCGTTATTGTCCTGTCACCAGCTGGCTTAGATCTTTGAATAGTATACTTGCGCGTGAACACTAGCGTCAGTTGATCAATTTTCATAACGGCAAGAAAAGTTGTGTGAGTGCGCCACACCAGATTTTTTCTTTTGGAACTTTCATGTATCACATGACCATCTTCTCATTTGGAAAGAATTAATTTGGAATCATATAAGGGCCAAAGACGTTGAAGCGTTAGAGTAAGGTTTGAAGAGTAATTTCTAATTTCAAAAAGGATCATCTATAAAACCTTCTGTCAAATTATTCTTGTGCAAATATATATTTATCTGTTTATATAATCTTGTACATTTCCATAATCACAATTTACAGTTCATGAGCGAGCTCGCCAACCCAGGGGGCTACTAGTATCTAGTTTCCTCATCTAGATGGCTGCTATGAATTATTGAAGAAAGCGATTCTCGTCCCCTCTTGGATATAGTAGGATGAACATATCTGTCAGCATTGGTTGAATGAGGAGCATTGTTGATAATAAAGGGATCAATTCATCAAGCTGACAGATAGAATAGAATAGAATAGAAAAAACGTTTAATTAATAAATAAGCCACCTTAAGCGAACCTCAAAGAGGCTGCTTGACAAGGTACTATTATACAAAACATGTAAATTCAAATATAATTATACATATATCAGTGATCTTTATTTTTACTCAACAGTTTAATACACTTATCAGTTTATTACACTGTTAAATTTACTTACAGAATTTACTTAACAGTTAAAATTATCATGATATTAATTAATTAATTGTTGGCTCAGCTCTCAAAAGTCTAAAGAGTGTTATAATATATAGTCAACCTGAACTTACATACAAAAAATAGAACAGAATGAATTACAACGATACAATTAATTAATAATGGGTTACATTATGTTACATCTAAAGTGTAATTATTCAACCAAATCTTTTCAACAGGCGCATATTAACAAACTCAGCACAATTATCGGGTAAATCATTGAAAGTTCTTGGTACAATGTAGATTAAGGTGTTTCTGGCTGAATTATTCGAAGTAAATGGTACAACATATCTCTCATTCAATCATATCGATTAACTTTCATAACTAAATATTTTTTGCAGAAGTAATTTTCTAAAATCAAAGTAAACAGAAATATACCTTTTATATTCAAAACCTTGCATCTATCCAAAAGGTTCTCATATGAAATATCTCCCTGAGAATTGCTGACCAAACGTAAAATCTTCCTCTGTACCGAAGATATTCTCCTAAGATTGCTAGCAAATCCCCACCCTTGCAATCCATATCTCATAACAGACTCACCCAAGGCTATATACATCATCCAGATTGATTGATATATAGATCATCAAGATTGATCTTACTCCAGTAAGTTTAGAGCAATTTTCCTCCGTACTTGCAATCTACGCCTAAGAATTGACAAACTGAAACTGGCAATAAATTCAGCTCCCTACAGAATATTCTAGGCGTGAATATTTTCGACGCCTCCATTGAACTGGGATCTCACAGCAAGTGAATTCCTTTGACTGGATGCAGCTGATATTTTGATTACGAAAAGGGAGAATAATGCTGTTTCATGGGGTAATTCCCAGTCATTCCTATAATATTTGGCAAGCAATTTCTGTTCTTATGTTCAATATCGGGGGACCGAGCTTCGCTCTAGAGTACAAAAGCATTGAAAATTTATTACAAAAGAGGAAATTAAGGCTGTGCAAAGGCTAAAACTAAACTTCCTACTCGTGATATTTTTCAAAGTTTTTCGATTTGTATATCATCAAGCTATCAAAATGAAAACGTTTTCTCAGGAAAACATTTTTTTTCGATCATTACTTTTTGAGATATGAGCGCCTGAAGTTCGAATTTTTGGGACAGAACATTTCAAATTTGGTAAGATAAAAAATCCATGAGATCCAGAGGATGGATTCTTCATGGTATTGTTGATCTAGTGGAACAAATTTTCTCGGAAAATATCAATATTTGAAAAAGTTTTTCAATTTACCAAAAATAACTCAACTAAAAGTTATTTCTGGTTATTTTTAGTAAATTGAATAACTATCTTAGAAATTGATATTTCCAGAAAACTTTTGTTGTACTAGATCAACAATACCATGAAGAATCTATCTTTCAAATCTCATGGATTTATGTTTTACCGAATTTGAAATGTTCTGACCCAAAAATTCAAACTTCAGGCGCTCATATCTCGAAAAGTAAAGATCGGAAAAAAATGTTTTTCTGAGAAAACGTTTTCATTTTGATAGCTTGATGATATACAAATCGAAAAACTTTGAAAAATATCACGAGTAGGAAGTTTAGTTTTAGCCTTTGCACAGCCTTAAAATATGTTTATAGTCTACACAGAAAGGTTTTATCTAATCACAGTGGATTGAGATACATTCCCAGTGGAATGCAAAAATCTCTCTCACAAAGGCCCGGTTGCATAAAAGCCGGTTAAATTGAAATCCTGATTAATTTCACGAGAACCAGATCAAAGAAGACCATTTTAAAAAGATGGCTTCCCTGATTGGTTCTCCTGGAATAATTCAGAATTAAAATTTAACCGGATTTTAAACAACCGGCACTAAGTATCTGATTGAATGATTGCAATAGTTCAACAGCTCAATCATAATTTTGTCTCAGTCCCAGACAACTCGCTGATGGACATTTTAAAAGGATAATATTCATCCTTGAAAAAAACTGAAAATTTCGTCGTCTTTCGATAATGGAAACGAGTGAGCGAGTGCGTGTGTGGGAGTGAGACAAAATTATGCCCCAGTTGTTGAACTATTGCTTGCAATCCTCTGATTCACGAGAAATATTATCCGGCAATAAATTAATCGACATGATTATCGATATGATATCTGAATAAAAATTCACAATCGTTTTCCTAGCAATGCATTGTTAGAGCGATGTGGGGAATTGGTAGATGGATGAAAAGTAGATACGTACTTTTTCGCGAAAATTCACGTCCAATATTAATATTCTTACTCAAATGTATGAATCATAGATATTTTCCCACTCCAGAGCGAAGCCCGATCCCCCGATATTATTATTTGTTCATTCATTGCAAGATAGAATCTTGAATTCATGTTCTGGTAGTATAGTGAAGGGTACATTAGGGAATCCTATTATATTAAGCAAGCAATTTCTGTATCTATATATCTGGTAAATTATGTTTAACAGATCTCGAAAACGGCTTTAACGATTTTCACGAAATTAGTAACATAGTAGGCTTATGATTCAAAAATTAGATTGCACTAGGTCTCTTCCTTGGGAAAACTCGCTGAAGGACCTAAAAAGGATATTTCATCCTTGGCTGAAACAGCTGTGGATAGTAAAAAAGTGAGTGAGGGAGTGAGTATGCGAAAAATCAAAATATCGCATCCCCGAAATTCATAAGATGACGTATGGCCAGCTGTGAAATATAAACACGATCATTTTAGAGAATTGTGTTCTGTTTATCAATAAAAAAAATTACGAGCGGAACTCGGTGCCCCGATATTTATAATTATAATAATTTGGGTACAGAATGTTTTCTAAGCAGTGCAATTTTACTCAGATGTTAACTATAAAATAGCCTAAAACCATTTATTTATATCAATGTTGATTTATGAATATCAATCTTCATTATTTCATATAAAAATGATAACATTTATTGAATTTTTTCGATTATTATATAACTACATCATATTACTTCAAATATCATGATGTCTCAAGTTTTATTTTACTCTGTTCTTATGTTGTGCTGCAAGCATTATTGTTCCCCGTTTGAAATTTTACAATCGTGTTCAATTTTGATGAAATTGAATTATCTCTATTCAATTCAATGCAACTCAGTTGAATCAAATAAAAATACTAAAAAAATCAGTTAAAGATTTTATAAAGTACATTCATGGATTGATATTCATTGAACAAGTTTAGTGAGTTTTCAATGATGACATGTGGCGTGTTGCGTGTTTCAATGACGAGTCGTTGCATGTTTGGAGGTTCGTTCATGGGTATGTTCAACGATCAATTTCGATTGCTTCCATCAGTAACACCATTTACATCGATAACTTAAAGTTTTCAACACATATTCTCTGAACCACTGGACCATAGAAAAATGGAATACTAAACGTTTGGACAGAATTTGTGCCGGTTGGACAAAAGCTGGTTGAATTTTAACTGTGATTAATCTCACGAGAATTATCAGAAAACCTGTCTTTTTTAGAGGGCCTTCTCTGATTGTTTCTCGTTAATGGGCTTTTGTGCAATCCTCAGCGTAAGACAGATTTACATTCACAGACGACTAACATTCACCAGAAAGAACCCACAATTCTTCATCAATTTGAATCACCAACAAGGAACACGCAGAAGGAACATGGACTTGACAATTCCCAGGATGATAACATCAGCTGCTCAGAGGTCAGCCACATATTTAGGACCAAACATTCTCAATAAACTGCCAATACCTATTGAAGAAACAGTTACAATCAATTCATTCAAATCGAAAAAAACTGGCTCCTGTCCAATAGAATATATCATGGAGAACAATTAGTTCTAGGAAAAAATTTCCCATTCTTTTTTTTTAAAGTTTCATTCTTATTTTCTTTCTTTTAATAATTTTTTCCAATGAGTATTATAAATGTTTTTTATGATAATTTTTTTTTCAATTTCTGCATCTTAGGTTATCAATTTTCTTTTTTTAATCTGTGTACGGTATATAAATGTGATTTTCATGAACTTCTAATGACTCCAAGATGTATCTTTATTAGAATTTTCTACTTTCGGCATAAAATCTATAACAAAATTCTATAACAATCTGAATTCTATAAAATCTATAAACAATAGCAAAATTAGTGGCATCCCGACAATTCATAATATATAGTGGGGGCCACATTTTCTAAGATCAGCAAGTAATCAACCAAGTGTATTAATACTTTGTATATAATAGTAGATTATATACTTCTTGTAATCATGTCTATAATTTGAATAAACTACTCTGGTCGTGTTGTACCCTCGACCAGAGACTTTATTATTATTATTATTATCATTAATCGGCACAACCTTAGTTAGATGGCCAAAGAAATTGATTAATTCCTTCGATCATTTTGAGGTTATAACCGGATGATATGGAAAGTGATTTATGGTTATGATACTGTGCACATACTTAGTTGAATACTTCATAAAGTACATTATTGTAGTTTAATATATATTATTCTAATGGAAAGCAATGTTAGAACCAGGCTGAATCAAGTATCGGAGGGGAGAACTGTATTATTCCTGAATTCTTTTTTCTTTTGTGGTTACGTCATGATTTTGGTAAAATCAATATGTCATATCTTCTATGCATTGGAGGATATAGGAATCTCAATTTTTTATGAACCATTTAAAAAACAATCTATATCTATCATATCCATAGGTTCTGCCTCATGAAACTCTTTGTTATGTGAAATAATGAATTTATTTATCAGAAAAACTCATAATACAATTTTTGTAATAATACAATACAAAAATAAACAATTAAAAGTTAATAATATTAATGAGTCCTTCGGATTGAATTACACATATGAAAGCTTTAAATCTTGACCGCATATGGGAGTATCTACAATGAAAATAATACTTTTGATAGAAGTTCATTACCAATTAAAAAAAAATCAATAATAAGAATAAAAGATGACACATTCACTTGATTTCTGCACTACCAGCTAAATGAAAAATTATAAAAATAAGACGTACATTAGAAAAGGCAGGTTGAAGAGTTTTAGCCGATCCATTAAACTTTAAAGAATTTAGCTCTGTTTTCCTCATGCATCCGTTATTGTATTCCATCTTTTTCCTGTTTGTACTCAGCCTTTAGCTGGAACCAGTAATACAAAATATTCTCATTTTGAAAGCAAAGTTTTGTTCTAAGAGCGAGAAGTTATCCAAAACTTAACACTTTTCGGAAAGATTCAATTAGAAATCCCAAGAGCAGTATTTGGTTAATGTTCTCCTCGGGAAATGGTAATCCATACTAACAATGGGATTCACATCGATCTGTCAGGTATGAGAGAGGGCCGACTGCGCCCTACTTTGCTTTCCTCATAATGTGATTCAATTCAATTCAATTCATGACATAAATGCATTTCATTCAATCAATAATCACAGTTTGTATAAAATCTCACTATTAGTTCATTTCTACAATGGAATTCACGTTTTGAAATAACTTGAAATGATAGGACAGCATTGATGTGACGTTTCTTTAACATAGCCTTCTTCAGTAGACAGCTGTGAATCATGTTATCTCGGTATTTCTGATTTCATTGACCGAGCGAAGTGAGGTCTAAGATTCAAGTCGACGGTTTTGCATTTCTCTTTATGCTTATATGTTCCGTATCATTTACGGCGAAACGCGGAATAGATTTTGATGAAATTTTACAGGTATGTTCCTTTTTAAATTGCGCGTCGACGTATATACAAGGTTTTTTGAAATTCTGCATTTCAATGATAATACGAATGAAAAAGGAGGCTCCTTCATACGCCAATATTAGAGTAAAAATCAGACTATAGAATTATTAATCATAAATCAGCTGTCGAGTGGAATTATAAATTGCATGCAATGACGCAAGCAATTCAATATCTCAATGTAATCTAGTTGAAAAACAGCTGTTTTGTGGACTATTAATTACAAACACTCAGTCATGCAATTGATAACACTTGAAGTTGCATCGTATTTTCTCCCGATTTTCCTCTGCTTTCAACTTGATAAGCTTTTGATGATAATAGCGTAGCTGTTTCCATCGAATTATTAGCATTGTCGATACAACAACCCAAACAGCCATTTGTGGTTTATTCACCGATATCTCGCCGACACGACAGGACAGGACAGAATATACTCTGATGGACTGTATTAGAGCAAACTGTGGTTTAACTGCGTGAGGTCTACTGCTCACAGAACTACTAGTATATTTATGGCTGGCTTATACACGAACGGGGTAGGAAAATTATGTTTGACGCGTCATCACGTCTGAACTACTCAACTGATTAACTTGAAATTTTGCTTATAGATTCTTGATTGACCGAGGATGTTATTAGGCCTTCTTTCATTACTAAAGTACAAGTTTTCAGTTAATCAAGTTTCAAAATAAACCCTTGCGGAGCACGTGTTTTCTGCTAGTTAATGATAAATTCTACCTGAAATATTTTCAATTCCTCAACAAAACATTTCTTCAATGCTTCAATATTCAATTTCATAATCGAGATTGTAAATCTTTATAACTCAGAGAAGATGGAAGAATCTACTTTTTCCAATGACAGACAAGGACAACAATTATCCAATGTTGATTATGTGCTGACTTTAAACGTGAATCTCACTGTGGAAATTCATCTAGAGACTCAGACAGATCACAATTTTTTGTAATCAATTCATCTTCAATTTTTATTACAGATATCAAGCACACCTTTTTATTGCGAGTGAAGTGGAAATTCAAATCAATTTTTATTAAAGATATCAAGGATCATACTGAGTAAATAGAACAATTGAATGATATCCTCCTCTTTCCTCGTTTTTAATCTCAACTGTTAAGTTCAAACAATGCTTTGCTTCTGGATTGGAGCAATAAAGAATTCATTTTGTTGTCTGGTTCGATTTCAATATATTTTTTCTTGTCTATGAATTTCATTCAGTTCGATAGGCGAGCGCTCATAAAGGTATCTCAGATCATTTTGAATTGATTTTTTTCCGCTAGCTTTCACAAAACATTTAATAAAACCTGTGATTGAGTTATTACCTCCATTTTTCAAATAGAATTGAGTTCCTTGCCGACTTCCACGAATAATCTACACCTTGCAGGCATACTTTCCGAGAATGCAATTATTGAAATGCACTTTGCAATGGAAGTGCATTTCAAGAATGCACTCTTGCAAAATAAGTGCATCTTTGCCGAAGCTTTCAGCGTGAAAATACAATTTGCTCTCTCCAAGAGCCAATGGGGAATAAATTTATGACATCCTCCATCTTGTACCATTGACTGTAGGTTACTTCCTTTCCACACTTCTCCATCCAGCACGCAATTTAATTTTCTTTCTCTCTATTTCCGTCTCCTCCTCCTCCCGGTACACCTCGGTGTCCTACTTCAGGTTCATTTTCTTCCCTACATTTCTCATTTTTTCATTCACTTTGTCCTATATTTCTTCAATCAGAGTTTTCCTAATCTTATTTCCACACTTCTACTCCTCGTTCTGTCACTCAATTGAATGCTCCTTATTTTCCTCTTACACTTCTTACCCAACATTTATCCCATCCTCTCCATATTCTCATCGCCTCATCCTTTTCCATCCTCTTTGTTGTGAAACTTCTTCTTTGTCTACCTCCTCTCATCTTTGATTATAATTTTTTCCCGGATTGTGACTTCTTTGTCATCTTGACTTTATCTTTGTCTTCTTTGTCATCTTTGACTTCTTCCCGGATTGTGATTTTTTGTCTACTTGTGTCTTCTTCAAATTCTAATTCATTTTTTACTTCCCTTGCCCAATTACGTAAGGAGAGTATTGCTTTCGGAAAAAAATTAAGGAACCCAAATTTCTAAATTTCCATACGTTTCAATGTCCCCTGAGTCCAAAAAAGGGGTTTTTGGGTATTGGTCTGTATGTGTGTGTGTATGAGTGTATGTGCGTCTGTGTACACGATATCTCATCTCCCAATTAACGGAATGACTTTAAATTTGGAACATAAGATCTTTACACTTTAATGATCCGACACGAACAATTTCGATCAAATGCAATTCAAGATAGTGGCTAAAATGGTGAAAATGTTGACCAAACCCGGGTTTTTCGCGATTTTCTTAGAGATGGCTTCAACGATTTAATAAAATTTATACCTAGAATAGTCATTGATAAGCTATATCAACTATCTCAAGTTCCATATGAGTAAAAATTTCAGGAGCCCCGCCCCAGCTATGCGAAGTTTGATTTTATATTTCCGAATATCAGGTCTCGGATATAAATTAAAACTGGAAATTTCGAGTGGAAAATATTCAGCATGAAAATCTCTACAATAAATGCTCAGTAACATTTTCACCTAAAATTGAAAATAAGCTTGAAATTTGAGAAAATGTGATTATTCAATTGCAAAGTGTTGGCACTCGTGTGTATCCAGCGTTATCGTCCAGTCACCAGCTGGCTCAGATCTTTGAAAAGTAGACTTGAGATGCGCGTGAACACTAGCGTCAGGTGATCAATTCTCATAACGGCAAGGAAAGTTGTGTGAGTGCGCCACACTAGATTTTTCTCTGTACAAATCAATACATATAGCCTGCAATCACATAATATCAACAAGTATAACATTTGATTTAGAAACTTCTGTATTATCCCATAAGTTTACATACATGAGAAATGCACTAAATAATATATTATCCTATAGATGATAGTTTCTTGATTCCAAGCTGCGATGTATTAACACAATTTTAGAAAGTACTACAGTCCAGTAAATAAAAGAATTTCATTATTTACTTAAATTTTGGACTGCATGTCATGTGAAATACATAAGAGAAAAGTATTATATCCTTCAGAAACAATAAGGAACAAGGATATATTACTTGTTTGAGAAACTAAATAGATGAATTTTGAATAGAGAACAATGAATTATCAACATAATATGATAATGAATGGATTATCAACTGAGAAAGAACTTGAAGATCACAACACTGAATGTCTGATCGTAAGCATGTTTCGAGAAGAGAAAAATACTGAAGTTCAAATGGGAAATATTCGTAACCTAAACAGATAGAGTAGGTCAGGATGAAATCACACTAGCATTTTTAAAAAGGAGAAATGTCTCATCTATATACGATAAGAGAGAGTAGTAATGTGTTTGTTCGTTTGTTCGTTTGTTCGTTTGTTCGTTTGTTCGTTTGTTCGATTGTTCGTGTGTTCGTTTGTTCGCATCAAAACATGTCAACTTGTGGATTGCATACCGGAAAAACGGGAATAATTGGGATCACCGAATTTTGCACATAGATTCTAAGAATATCAATCTCTTATAATAATAAGTTGGAAAAGAAATAATAGAAGAAAGCAGTCTACTAGAACGAGCACAGTGACCAATTACTTCTTGTTGTTGTTGTTGTTGTGAGTAAACGTGTGTCAGTTCGGCTCCGTCTTCTAACAGATATTTCGTAGGGTTATACAGTTCAATTCACTTCAAATTATACATCTAGTTATTCAGTTTCTCGAGCTTAATTCAATAGTGAAATTATATTTTTGATTAACTCACACTCTTTTTATTTATCTTGAAAAAACATTCCTAAATCTTCAGTTCACCTTCTCGCCTATAAAAGTGTAAATCCACCTAACGGTACACGATGGTTCGACCGAATAGAGGCACACCGAAGAATGAGGTCAATGCTCCGAAGCCAGCTATTTCTGGAGCATTGTCCGAAGAGACCCTCCTCATTATTCGACAGCAAATCGAAGAGTCTGTCCACAGTGCTGTATCAATGGCTGTGAAATCTATTTTCGAGGAACTTCAGGCATTGAAGGAGGAGAACAAACAGCTGCACGATAGAATTCGTGAGCTGGAGGTGTCTTGTCACCTGAAGGTCGACGACCTCGAGCAATATGGGCGCCGACATTCTATACGTATTTTTGGGATCCCGGAGAGTGACAAAGAAGACACGGACCTGCTGGCGCTCGATGTCTTTAACAAGAAGCTGAACGTGCCCGTGACTTTGGCGGATGTCAACCGCTCGCATCGCGTTGGAAGGCGTCAACCACCTCAACAAGGGCAAGCTAAACCCAAGGACCGACCCATCATAGTTCGACTCTGCAGCTACCGGACCAGGAAGATGATCTTCGACGCTAAGAGGAAGCTGAAGGGTTCCGGCGTCACCATTCGCGAGGATCTGACTGCGGAGCGCCTCAAGATCCTCAACGCTGCGGCCGACCGTCATGGGCATAGGAATGTCTGGTCATCGGACGGGAGGATCAAGATCTCTATCGGCGAGGGAGGATCCAAGAGGGTCCACACAGTCGAGAGGATGACCGACCTTCAAAAAATAAAGGTAAATTAAATCATTTCAGGATTCGATTACTAAGGTGCCCTTCACTACAAAAATAGGAAATTCGTATTAAAACATTTCACAATAGATATACCTTGGCATTTTTCATGAGCTGGCTTTCTGTTCTATAAATGAATCTTTCCACTGCTATTTATGATTATGTATGAGGCAATTATTTCAAACTAAGGAGATCCACATTTGTTAATACTGATTAATAATTTATCTTGATATTAATTCCCAAAACTACGTTCAATGCATCAACTACTATACTCCAGAGGGTACTTAGAGAATCATTATCTCTATTCTTACTAATATTATTACATCTCTTACCAAAATTATTTCCATAATTAATAATTTTCGAAATGCTGAATTTCAAATAAATTGGATGATTAACATACGTTATAGATATGGATGTAATCTATAGGTAAAGATAGTAATCTCTTCTATATTAGGTGTACATAATGATATCTCCTACTGTTGCCACAGCTCGAGCAATAGAAGCAAATGTGTGAAGAATTATTGATAGAACGGAGGGGTGGGTAGTCTGTTCATATGCTTATATAGGGGCTGTGTTTCATTTAATGTTATCTTAGACATTCATCACTAAAATATTACAGTTCTCAATTTACTACTTTTATTGTTATTGCAACTCCCAATAGTTAATTATACTTCTAATACTATATAATATTTTTCACACTTCACCGTTCAATCCTATTTAAAACTCATCTAAAATAATCTAGCACTTTCTCCATCGTCTCCTCTACTTCTTATTTTTCTTTCTAATTTCTCTTCTTGATCTTATATTTATAATGATTACTTGAATATTGTTGTTTGCGATGATGATTATTATTCTTTTCTATTCTTCTTCTTCTTCTTTCTTCTTCTTCTTCTTTCTTCTTCTTCTTCTTCTTCTTCTTCTCTTCTTCTTCTTCTTTTCTTCTTCTTTTCTTCTTCTTTCTTCTTCTTCTTCTCTCCTTGATTAATTCAAGATCACAATACGATGTTCTATTTCTTATTCTATAGTTCAGTTTCATAAGTTCTTCTCAATTTGTGCACATTCCTTCTTTCTCTTCTTTTCTTCCCCATTGTTATCATTATTTTCCCTGTGATTTTTTCACTAGCTATCCAGCATGTTCAAATGTTTATTTCTCTTTCTATATCTATTTATCTTCCTACCTTTTCTCTTTCTATCTGATTACCTTCTACTAGTATCCATATATTATATTATAATATCCATATATTTATCCATATAATATTCGATTCTTTCCCACATTGAATCATACTATTCCTCTTCAATTTATGGGGATATTATTCATTATCAGTTGTATTATGTATCTTTCTCAATTGATAACTTTCTTCAAAGATTTTTCGTTTTTCTGCTGGCTTTTTCTTCTCTTTTTCAGTTTTTACTGGATCCCATTTCGCTCTATCTCCACCATGAACACGATCTTCCACTACTGGATTCCATCTCTCTCTATCTCCACTTGGACTCGATTTTCCACCACTGGATTCCATCTCTCTCTGTCTCCACTTGGACTCGATCTTCCACTACTGGATTCCTTCTCGCTTACCTCCACTTGGACCCGATTCTTCCACTACTGGATACCTACTCGCTCTATCTCCACTTGGACCAGATCTCCCACTACCAGTTCTTCCTCAATCTTCGTCTTATTCACCATTAGGATTATTCATCACCGGAACTCCACACATCTACATCTTATTGTGTTTAGTGAATTTTGTTTTGAACTAGTGCTTTAAATAGTGAAGGGAGCCGAACTGTCAAGGCATGCTGAATGCACTCGAATCAAGAGACTTTTTCATTTAGGTTAAGTTTTATCAGTTTCATCCCCATTTTCCCCGTCATGTGTTGTTCTGAGGTCGGTTCACGATTGGTCTGCTGCTTCCATGATGCCTCTCACTGACACGTCAGCTCGCTCGCCCTCAAGTAGGTATGATTATTTCAATAATAGTAATAATGACGCAGGTATGTTTCTAGCAAATAAGCTCCACTCTTTCAAAAAACTTTTCAAGGCTGCTCACCTTAACGTACAATCCCTCAGTTGCCACATTGATGAACTCAGAGCAATCTTCCGTTTTCAGGACTTCAATATAATCGGAATTTCCGAATCATTTTTGAAGCCTAGTATTTCATCAAATTTTGTTGCATTGCCTGGATATAATCTTTTCCGGAATGATAGATTAAATAAAGCTTGTGGGGGTGTAGCAATTTATGTGAAAGAAGGTATCAAAACAAAAGTTTTAATCACATCTAAACAAGAGTATTGTTCCAGACCAGAGTTTATGCTACTTGAATTATCCTTATCTAGTACTGATAAATTACTCGTTGGTATCTGTTATCGCCCACCAAAAATAGGTCATTTCACAGATTTCGAAAGTGCCTTGCTTTCTCTTATGCCTTGTTATAACCGTATACTAGTTATGGGGGATATGAACACCGACTTGAACATGACAAATCGTAACTTTGACTACTTTCAACTGACTACAATTTTCCAATGCCTAAACATGACTATTTTACCTCTCGATCCAACTCATCATACTAATGAATCAGACACACTCATTGACCTTCTCATTGTTAGTGATCCCAATGAGGTTGTTCAAGCAGGCCAAATCTCAGTCCCAGCTATTTCTAGACATGATTTGATCTACTGTGTACTTTCCCATAAGATACCCAAGCCAGAACAGAAAATTATCACTTATAGAGACTTCAAAAACTTTGATGAAGCCGCCTTCCTGACTGATGTGGCTCAGACTCCATGGCATCAAATTGAAGCATTACCCTCAGTTGATGACATGGTCAAGACTTTCGAGAATTGGACTTTGACTTTGTATGACAAACATGCACCTTATGTGACAAGGAGGATTAATAGAAAACGACGAGTACCGTGGATGACTGAAGACATACTTAAGATGATGGGACGTAGAGACAAAGCACATAGAAAATTAAAAAGACATTTGACTTGGACAGTTTGATAGAGTATAGGAGCCTTAGAAATAGGGTTAAACAGGAATTACGGAACTCAAAGATTAGGTACTTGAATTCGTTTATGACAAACAATAGACAAGACTCTAAATCACTTTGGCAGGGAATAAAAGAATTCGGGCTTGGCAAAGAGAAATCGAATCCACAAATTGACTTACCATTGAATAATATAAATGACCATTTCGTTTCACACTCTAACCAACGCGACGAAGTTGTCATTGCTAATCACATTGATGATCTTGAAGAGCAGGTTACAAACTTAGATTTACCAATCACTGATCAATTTCATTTCCATCCAATCTCAGAAGAAGACACTTTCAGAGCAATTCAACGTATTCATAGTAATGCTATGGGTGTAGACAAAATTCCTATTAAATTTATCAAGAAGATGTTATTTGCTGTTTTACCAACCATTACATACATTTTCAACAAGTCACTTGAAGAAGGCATTTTCCCTGAAAACTGGAAGTTTGCTCTGGTTCGCCCTCTAAATAAAGTTCCATCACCCATAAAGTTGAGGATTTTAGACCAATCAGTATTTTACCTGCATTGTCCAAAGTGCTAGAAAGACTCATTCATGCTCAAGTTGTAAAATTTCTAGACAACAATAGTAAGCTTCATAACTTTCAATCAGGCTTTAGAAAATTCCATTCAACTGAGACAGCTCTGCTTCGTGTCACTGATGATATAAGGTTAGCTATGGACCAAAGAAAATGCACCATCCTCACCCTATTTGATTTTTCTAAAGCATTCGATACTGTTGATCATACAGTCCTTCTGAATAAGTTGGCTATTCTTGGTTTCAGTCACAACTCGTTAGTTTGGTTTAAATCCTATCTATTAGGTAGGAAACAATGTGTATCTGTCGGTGACAAAAAGTCAACTTGGAAAAACGTTATGCATGGAGTACCACAAGGTTCAATTTTAGGCCCTCTCCTCTTCACTTTGTATGCTAATGACCTTTCTTCCATTATCAAATTCTCCAGTTTCCATACTTATGCAGACGACCTTCAAATCTATTTAAGCTGTCCCATAACAAAAATTAATGAAACAGTTGGAATAATGAATCAGGATATCAATTCGATAGTGGAATGGACAAAGAAAAATGGCCTTAAGCTTAATCCCATCAAAACACAACCCATTATAATTGGATATTCTCGTCTTATAAACAATATTGACCTTGAATCGATTCACAAAATTAGTGTAGACGGTAATGACATTCCTTACTGTAGCTCAGTTAAAAATTTAGGCATTATTATGAATAATACTCTTGACTGGTCAGAACAAGTGAACAAAACTTGTAAAAAGGTATTCTCAGCCATGCATGCATTGAAGAAAATGCACGATATCCTCCCTAGAAACATTAAATTATTATTGGTTCAATCTCTCATCTTCCCACATTTAATGTATTGTAATTCTGTTCTTAACGATATGCAAGTCACTCTGAATGATAAACTACAGCGTTGCCAAAATTATTGTCTACGTTTCGTCTACTCTCTCCAACGCCATGATCATATCACCCCAGCCCACATTGCTAGTTCAACATTAAAGCTTCCCGATCAGAGGCTTTTTCGAATAGTCAAGCTTGTTAGAGATATCTTGATATACGGTAATCCGAACTATTTTAAAGATGATTTCAAATTTGTCTCTGAAGGTAGGAGGATAGATGCTTCACATACTAGAACCGGAGAAAGTACTTTAAGGATACCCAATCATCGAACTACTATTTTCACAAAATCCTTCTTAGTCAGTGCCTGTCGTGCATGGAATGCACTTCCTGTTTCTATCAGGTCCATCGAGAGCCGAGCGAGCTTCATCCTAACTTTAAAAAAACATCTTTTGGAACAAATGACTGAAACTGTCCGGCCCTAGAACGATCACATGACATCCATCCCCACCCATCCCACAAATACAAACCTTTAAACCATGTTATAGAACGAATTGTATATATATATATATATTATATAAACTCATGTTATTTCAATTATCCACTGCATAATGCTGTATATTACTGAAAGTTGATAACCCTGATCTACTTTCAGCCTACTTCATTTTATTAATCAATTATTTGATCTTATCTACCTATATAATTATTTTACTCTATCAATTTTCTGTTTTTTTTTCTCTTTAATATTCATATTGATTAAAACTTTTACAATATTTCCATTAATAAATAAATCCTTAGTTTAAATAACGAAATTAACGTTTTGGTAGAGAGTTAGTGGGGAGGATATTTTTAATATTCTTTCCGAAGAATGGACATTGATATGTCCAAAGCTCCGCCAATTTATGTAGATGCATAACAATATGATTATTATCTATAGTTATTATATTACAAACTGCTTTTTCATATCATATACAGTTCAATAATTATTTTCTTAGTCTATATTATGTAAATTCATCTATAATTTTGCTGTATTGTAAGCTATTGTATATAAGTGTATAAGCCAGTATATATTGTAATCTACATAAATAAAGTACTCAATCAATCAATCAATCAATCAATCAATCTCTCTCTCTCTCTCTCTCTCTCTCTCTCTCTCTCTCTCTCTCTCTCTCTCTCTCTCTCTCTCTCTCTCTCTCTATCTCAGTAAAACCTATCCTATGTTCCATCCCCTTTGTTGTGAAACTTCTTCTTTGTCTACCTCCTCTCATCTTTGATTTCAATTTTTTCCCGGATTGTGACTTCTTTGTCATCTTGACTTCATCTTTGTCTTCTTTGTCTTCTTCTTTGTCATCCCTGACTTCTTCCCGGATTGTGATTTTTTGTCTACTTGTGTCTTCTTCTAATTCTAATTCATTTTTTACTTTCCTTGCCCAATTACGTAAGGAGAGTATTGCTTTCGGAAAAAAAATGAGGAACCCAAATTTCTAAATTTCCATACGTTTCAAGGTCCCCTGAGTCCAAAAAAGTGGTTTTTGGGTATTGGTCTGTATGTGTGTGTGTGTGTGTGTGTGTGTGTGTGTGTGTGTGTGTGTGTATGAGTGTATGTGCGTCTGTGTACACGATATCTCATCTCCCAATTAACGGAATGACTTAAAATTTGGAACATAAGATCCTCACACTTTAAGGATCCGACACGAACAATTTCGATCAAATGCAATTCAAGATGGCGGCTAAAATGGCGAAAATGTTGACAAAACTAGGGTTTTTTGCGGTTTTCTCAGAAATGGCTTCAAAGATTTCAATAAAATTCATACCTAGAATAGTCATTGATAAGCTATATCAACAGTCTCAAGTTCCCTATGAGTAACAATTTCAGTTTCGTGATTATTCAATTGCAAAGTGTTGGCACTCGTGTGTATCCAGCGTTATCGTCCAGTCACCAGCTGGCTCAGATCTTTGAAAAGTAGACTTGAGATGCGCGTGAACACTAGCGTCAGGTAATCAATTCTCATAACGGCAAGGAAAGTTGTGTGAGTGCGCCACACTAGACATAGACAATCAACAAGAATAACATTTGATTTAGAAACTTCTGTATTATCCATTAAGTTTACATACATGAGAAATGCACTAAATGATATATTATCCTATAGATGATGGTTTCTTGATTCCGAGCTGCGATGTATTAACACAATTTTAGAAAGTACTACAGTCCAGAAATAAAAGAATTTCATTATTTACTTAAATTTTCGACTGCATGTCATGTGAAATACATAGAGAAAAGTATCATATACTTCAGAAACAATAAGGAACAAGGATATATTACCTGTTTGAGAAACTAAATAGATGAATTTTGAATAGAGAACAATGAATTATCAACATATATGAAATGAATGGATTATCAACTGAGAAAGAACTTGAAGATCACAAGACTGAATGTCCGATCGTAAGCATGTTTCGAGAAGAGAAAAATGCTGAAGTTCAAATGGGAAATATTTGTAACCTAAACAAATATAGTAGGTCAGGATGAAATCACATAAGCATTTTTAAAAAGGAGAAACGACTCATCTATGTACGATAAGAGAGAGTAGGGTTGTGTTTGTTCGTTTGTTCGTTTGTTCGTTTGTTCGTTTGTTCGTTTGTTCGTTTGTTCGTTTGTTCGTTTGTTCGTTTGTTCGTTTGTCGTTTGTTCGTTTGTTCGTTGTTCGTTTGTTCGTTTGTTGTTTGTTCGTTTGTTCGTTTGTCGTTTGTTCGTTTGTTCGTTTGTTCGTTTGTCGTTTGTTCGTTTGTTCGTTTGTCGTTTGTTCGTTTGTTGTTTGTTCGTTTGTTGTTTGTTCGTTTGTTCGTTTGTTCGTTTGTTCGTTTGTTCGTTTGTTCGTTGTTCGTTTGTTCGTTGTTCGTTTGTTCGTTTGTTCGTTTGTTCGTTTGTTCGTTTGTTCGTTTGTTCGTTTGTTCGTTTGTTCGTTTGTTCGCATCAAAACATGTCAACTTGTGGATTGCATACCGGAAAAACGGGAATAATTTGGATCTCCGAATTTTGCACGTAGATTCTAAGAATATCAATCTCTTATAATAATAAGTTGGAAAAGAAATAATAGAAGAAAACAGTGTACTAGAACGAGCACAGTGACCAATTACTTCTTCTTGTTCTTCTTGTTCTTCTTATTCTTCTTCTTCTTCTTCTTCTTCTTCTTCTTCTTCTTCTTCTTCTTCTTCTTCTTCTTCTTTTTCTCCTGTCCCAACTTCTTCTTCTCCTTCTGATCCTGCCCCAACTTCTTCTTCTTCTTCTCCTTCTTCTTCTTGTTCTCCCTATTTTGCATTTCTTCCATGAATTTTTCATCCCGTCTCAGATCTCAACCAATTACAGACCTTCTTTCTTCTGATTCAATTCACACCCAGACTAACCTTACAATTTTCCTCCTGATGAGTCCTCATTGATCAATCTGTATCACTTATTGCTTTTCGCCTATATCTCATTCAATTATTCTTCTAACTCCGATTCTAAGCCAATCAGTTTTCCGCGATTTCTCGCCTGGTTTGTCAACTAGGTTTTAATCGCAGAGAGGGAACTACCTTCTTTTCTTATCATAGAATAGATGTACTCCCACTACAATTCTGGTAGACTATTTATTAGTACTCTAGTTCCAGTTGTTAATCGTAGTTGGCAAGTGAAGCTCATGACCGTTGGAGCTCCATGTTCCACAGTTTCAGTGACTTGGAGTTAGAATCGGCTATCAAATATTGTGTTCGTTATTAATGATCGTATGGCAGAGTGCATCAACCTGAATCGTTGATCATCTATCGTGGTCTCTTTGTTCTCCCATATTTTAAGTGATTCAAAGTGTTGAAGTTTCCATCAATTTGTTGTCCAACTTCCTTCATATCTGTCTGACTCTCTTGACATAGAAATAAAAAGGGAAAGAAAAATTAATATAAACAATAAGAATAGGAATTAAATTCGGAATAAGAATGATTATGGGAAGAAAAATATAAAATACCATAGTGAGGTCCACGTTATAATGGCAGTGTTTGATTAGCAATGGTATTGCTATCCTTGTCTATCATTCAACAAAGCTGATAGGGCTATCTCATTGTCGCTTTGCTCTGTTGCTAGATTGTCTTTTATCAATATAGAATTGATGAATAATTATTAACAAAATATTTTATCTTAATTATGTAAATTCATTATGAAATTATTATTAACCCTTCTACTACCAAGAGGGTAATTGGATTACCCCAACCCGCATTTTGTCTATTTTTTTGTAGATAATGTTGATGTTTTTCATTGAAACGTTGAGTACTTGATAAAAATATATTACTTTAGTTATTCTATCTCTTATAATTATTTCAATCCTTTTATTTTTGGAATTATCATCAGATATATCCTTCGGGTAACTCTATTACCCCACTTGGTATTCCATGCAATTTTTTGGTATATCTCATCCATTACCAGAATACATAAGATATAAATTAAATGTTAAATTTTTATTCTATTGCCAAACCTGATTCATAATGATCACTTGAAATCTAAATTAGAAAAAATTGCTTCGCTATAACCATAATTTAATTATTTGACAACATTTCCCCTACAACAATATAATAGACTGCTCAATTTTGTTGGCCTGTCAGTTTTTAATTGAAAACCTACTTATCAACCGGAAAAACTTATTTTTAATTATCTTAATAGATTTTGTCATGCATTTGATTGATGAATTGATTGAAAAAATATAAAATAATTATATAAAACAGAAATCTTGTTGGGGTTACCCAGTTACCCTACTTGGTATTTCGTGTATGTGAAAGACGTTGGTAGAAAAGGGTTAAAAAATATTGTTGATTATTTTAAACGAGAATGAACCATTAATATTACATCAATAGAATTGTATCCAATTATTATTATTAACGAAAATCCAAATTAAATGCTGTAATTCACCCGGAAGACTTCTGCTACTCCAACTATTGACCACAGGGTAAACAGCTAGAGGAAATTCGATGAGTGCTACCATTCAAGAATTATTTGTCAGCCCGGGAATCGAACCCAGTACCTCCTAATTGCCGGTCAGGAATGCTTACTCTTACACCAAACTGACAATCTCTGGATAGCAGCGCTCATTTTATACGGAGCCATATCGGCCAGCCAGACTATCTAATAGTTATATAATTAAAAATTATAATTTTTGAATAGTAACGCTCATCGAATTTCCATCTAGCTGTTTAACCTGTTGTCAATATTTGCAGTAGCAGAAGCCTTCGGGGTGAACATTTAATTCGGATTTTCGTTAAATAACAATAATTAAATATCGGGGACCGAGCTTCGCTCTAGAGTACAAAAGCATAAAAAATTTATCACGAAAGAAGAAATTATAATAACATTCATACAGAAATGTTTTGTCTAATCACAGTAAATTGAGATTAATTCCCAGAGGAATGCGAAAATTTCCCTCACAAAGGCCCAATTGAACAGAAGCCGGTTAAATTTTAATCCTGATTAACTTCACGAGAACCAAATCAGAGAAAACCATTTCAAAAAGATGGATCTACTGGAATCAATCAGGATTGGAAATAACTCGGCTTTTTTGCAACCGGCACTAAGTACTTGATTGAATGATTACAAAAGTTCAACAGCTGAGTTATAATTTTGACACAGTCCCATACACATGAACTCGCTCACTCACTTCCATCACCAACGGACGGCGAAATAATTATTATCAGCTGTTTTTCCAAGTATGAATAATAATAATCCTTTCAATGTCCTACAGCGAGTTTTCCCAGGGATGAGACTCAGTGCAATCGAATCTATATATTATAAACCTACCATGTTCTGAATTTCGTGAGAATGGTTAGAGCCGTTTTCGAGATCCGGTGAAATACATACATATAAACATCTAAATATCTAAACATCTAAACATCTAAACATCTAAACATCTGAACATCTAAACATCTAAACATCTAAACATCTAAACATCTGAACATCTAAACATCTAAACATCTGAACTTCTAAACATCTAAACATCTAAACATCTAAACATATATACGGAAGTTGCTCGTTTAATGGTATAGGATTCATTAGCATTCGAATAATATTGCAATATATCAGTAATTTCTATCTGGAGAATTGTTTCTGCTACCGTCTATAGAAGGAATTGATTGACAAGACAGAGATTCGGCAACGTTTTTCTCCTATCTTTCTCCACAGCCATTAAAACGTGGATCTCACTATAGGAATTGTGATACACTGATACAAAATTAATTCAATTTTTCGTTTTCATCGTGATTATAGTTGTTGTGACCAGTTTGTCCGATTGTAACGAATCTGAAAATGAGTTGTACTAAATGTCAAAGATCATTGCACAATCATTCTCACATCAAATGCGGTGTATGTTGTAAACAATTTCATATAGTTTGCGTGAACTTGAAAGCCGCACAAGTGGATTTCTCTCAAGAAATTCCCCATGTGATATGGAAATGTGAAGAGTGTAGGAGGAGAAACATAGTTCCTGGAAATGTGGCTTCAGAGGAAGAGATGTCCCCTTTTGAGATAGCCATTGTGAAATTATTGAAAAAAATTGTACAGAATCAGAGAAAAATGGATGCCGATCTTGGAGTAACCTCAGTTGAAATGCATTATGAAATCCAGAAAATCATGATGGAAAAAATTGAACAGGACAAAAAATTCGAATCATATCTTGGAACCATTCATAAACAGCACCTACAAATATTGTCAATGAAGGAGGAAAATTTAGAATTGAAGAGTCGGCTGATCGAATTTGAAACTTATACGGCATTCAACCGCTTGGAAATTCACAATGTACCAAGGGAGAAGAAGCAAGGTGTTGAAGATATTGTAAGAGCAGTGGTGGAATCTCTTAACTGCACTATTGAGGGAGAACAGATAGACCATGTGTGTCATACTCTTCCCACACAAGGAGACAGCGTTTCACCGCCTATCATCGTGAAATTCACGAGGAGGTTCGAGAAGGGGGAGAAGGAAATCTCAACACAGGAGAGCGATCCATCTACTGCACACATGAAGCAGTCCATCTTCATCAACAAATGGCTGCTGACGAAGCGATTGGCTGAAATGGAGCTGCGCAGTGAGGGGGACAGCATTAAATACTACCATGTAAGAGAATTACAATGAAAATTTCAGTTTCAGTTCAGTTTCTGTTTTTTAGGTCTTCACCGCAGTCAATAGAATTGTCAACTGGAAATGTCAAACTTCAACTTCAAATTGTCAATTTGAAAAAGTGACTCTAATGCCCGGTTGCAGAGTCGTCACATAAAGTTAAAAATAGGCAGTTAACTCATTTAAGAAGCCATTTAATAGCTCCACTTTTCGTTGCACAGATGTCAAAGTAAACTATAGCTCCCATAAAACTAAAGATGCCCAATTAGACACATGATTTCGTTGCACAGTCGTCAGAAAGAGTTATTTATGTCTCCAATAGCTAAAAACGATTAGTTAAGTAAGTTATGGGACCGAGTTCGTGCTGGTGAATCCAATATCTACCCCTGCCAAATGCATTTCGGAGGTTGTGATAGCTTTTTTTGAAAGATGTTGATGAAAAACCATCTGTTTTTTCAAGTTATTTTCATTTATAACCTCCAAATCGCTAAATATGGTGAGAAATCTAGCCAAAAGCGAAGAGTCGCCATATTGTTTATCAATTTCATGTGAGGTCTTTTAGTTCTGTTCACAGTGATGTCAATTGAAACTTTCCCCAATTTCAAGACATTGGTTGCATAGAAGCATGTACGGAAATGTAAGGAGAAAAGTGAATAGAGCTACAGTGTGACTTATGTGTGATGCTAATTCGAGATTTAGCTGAATGGGCTTCGACAAACGACTGTACAACGACCAACCAATTATGTCACTGATTTTAAACTATGACTCACATAGCTATGTTCGATTCTATGTAACGACTCTGCAACAGGGCATTAGTATAAAAAATCTGATGTGGCGCACTCACACAACTTTCCTTGCCGTTATGAAAATTTACATTATAATTTAAAATCAATCCGCTGACGAAATCAATTCTGCTATCTCTTCCAGTGAATGATTTAATACAATCAACCAAGGTATCTAGAATACATTCTTGGTACATTGGAATCAACAGTTGCGTCTCTCATTAAGTTTGCATTTGAATAATCACATTTTATCGGAATTTCGAGCTCTTTTCAATATTAGGTGGAAATGCTACTGGACATTAACTGTAGAGATTTCCATACTCAATCTTTCCCACTTGAAATTTTTCGTTCAAATTGTATCTGAAGCCTGTTAATTGGAAATCTAAAATCAAACTTTGCATACAATGTAACGGAGCTCCTGGAAGTTCACAGATATGGGACTTGTGGCAGTTGATAGAATTTATCAATGACTATATCAGGTATGAATTTGATCGAAATCATTGGAATCGTTTTTGAGAAAATCGCTAAAAACCCTGTTTTTTGACATTATTTTCGCAATTTTAGCCGCCATCTTGAATTGCATTTGATCGTAATTGTTCGTGTCGAATCCTTATAGTTCAAGGACCTTAATATCCAAATTTCAAGTCAGTTCGTTCATTGGGAGATGAGATATGATGTACACAGACGCACATACACTCACACACACACACACACACACACACACACACACACACACACACACACACACAACACACACACACACACACACACACACACACACACCACACACACACACACACACACCACACACACACACACACACACACACACACACACACACACACACACATACCAATACACAAAAACCACTTTTTGGACTCAGAGGACCTTGGAACGTATAGAAATTTAGAAATTCCTCAATTTTTTTCGGAAAGCAATACTTTCCTTACCTATGGTAATAGGTGATTTATGGTGAATAATTTATTCTATAGTTTGATTTTCACGTTAATATTGGCCTTAGAAGGAGACTCATTTTCCTTTTGTATTATCCTTAGAATGCAGAATATCAAAAAACCTATATTATATATAAGTCGACGCGAAATTCAAAAAGAAACATGTCAAATTTCATGAAAATCTATTGCTGCGTTTCCAGTGAGCTGTGAGGATAGAATGTAATACACTTTTCAATCTCTGTGCGTTTCGCCGTAAATGTGAAACATAAATATAAACAAAAATATAAACATAAAGAGAAATGCAAAACCGTGGCCTCGAATCTTAGCCCTCACTTCGCTCGGTCAACTAATATTTACACGTTTCAAGCTACATGCTTCCAGTGGACTGGTTCAAGTAATTAAAACGTTCATTAAATTGGAATCGTGAATCATAGGTTTGTCTTTGTTGCGGTTTGGAGCCTTGCTATGGTAATGCCTGCTTCCAGCCATCATTATTATGAATCTATCAGCTTTATTGAGCAAGCTAGCTGATGCATGACATGCTTTGACTTCATGCTGGTTTGTGGGCTTGTGGCTTCCTACTATCATTGATTTTGAAATGGCAGCTTTTCTCCAGAATAGCATCCAATCCGAACCAAAGCTGCTGGTTTAACAATATAGTTTCTGTATACAACACGGTTGAACAACAAAGCTAGTCTCACAATATAGGATCATCAATTTAGCTGGATCATCTAGTTGTACACACATTCTATTATACCAAAATAAGATGTTCAACGCTGTCATGCGTAAAAGCATCACAATAGGGCAAACAGTGGTTGAGCTTTGACGTAGGCTATATTACAGATAGCCTAGCCTCGACTAATTACAATAGAACTAAAACTGAAGATCAAAGTAGTTAGCATCCTTTGCAGTGTACGAACACGTTAATTGGTTTTAAATCCTGATCCACTCAGAACTGATGGGACATTCATGAGGGAGAATGACAGAGGATCTCATTCTATTCTACTTGATTGTTCATTGGCTGATCCTGATCGAATCCATACCTTGACCACATATATTGAATGCCAAATGTTTGAAGTGATGTCAGTGTGAGGTTGACAGCCATATTCGATCTATTCGTCTTTGATGAGCACAAAGATCCCAGCCAACCACATTATGATATTATAGGACATAGGCCTGGTTGCACAAAAGCAGTTCAAGTTTTCTTCGTGATCAATTTCAGAAGAATAAATCAGAGAAGCCGTCTTTTTCAATAAGCCTTGAAAAAGCGTGAAATTAACCACGGTTAAAATTCAACCAGCCTTTGTGAATTCATCAAGAACTGTAAGAATAGATTGATGGGTAGAATAGATAATATACTGTACATGGATAGAATTTTTACATAGAAATATAACACGTTCTTATAATGAGGATAATATTCGCATGTGAATGATGGATTTCTATTTTATTTATTCATTTACGATACAAATTCAAATTAATTTATTTTTACAAAGTAGGTGCAGAAATTTAACTATAAAACACAAATGCAAATCACCACAATCAATTCAAATAAATAACATTCCTTACTAAAAAAACATAAATTGAACAATAATGGCAATAATACTTCTATTCCTAACTATTAAGAGTTATAATGCACAATCAAACTGAATGGATTGAGGATCATCATTACATTTTTATTCAATACTTCAAATAGCATAAGCTTGGTGGAAAATTGGAAATCTACTGGCATAAGTGAGAACTTGTCCGCCAGTAGGAGTAGCACCCCAATACTAAGAGAGGAAAAAAATGAATGAAGAATAAAAATAAAATTAATGCTGCACTCGAGGATTTCTAAACATACGTAATTCTAATCATACGCATCCTTCAACAATATGAGAAAAGAATATATATATATTTTGCAAGAGACTTTAAAAATGGAAGCTATATTATTTTGATATCAAAATAGTATTCTTGGATTATCCAGTTTTTTATTTTTAATGTAATATACTTCGTTATTATTTGTTGATTTATGAGATTGTTTGGGATACTATTTATTATTCTTGGTGCAATATAAATCAGTTGTTTTCGAATTAAAGTAAGTTTTGGAACATAGCGTTCAAATTTATGTTTATTATAACTTGTTTTATGTGATTCGCTATTGATTTTTTTAAAGTTGTTGTTATATCTATTGAAATATTTGAGGATGTTGAGCACATACAATTGGCGGATAGTCATGACTTTCAGATCACTGAATGCATTGATTTTTTTATTACTGAATGCACTCATTGGAGAGTATAATATTGGTCTATTTAAAATTGGCTTGACAATCATTTTCTGTATGATAAATAGTGTAGAGAGGTGTGAGTTGAAGTCCCCCCCAAACTATTAACCCATATTGCAGTATCGACTAAACTATAGCAAAGTATAACATTCTAATCACAGTTACCTTCAATACTGATAGTTATTAAAAGAATTTATATGATAAAAATTTCAATCTATTGCATAAGTAATCTATGTGTCTTTTCCATTTGAAACCTTCCTCGATTATTACCCCTAGGTATTTCAAGTGACTTGTTCTCTCAATTTCAACCCCTTTTCAGGACAATCACATACTACATGGTTGTCAACATTACAATTCATGTGTAATCTAAGTTGACAGTTTGTGATTTCATCTCCAGTAATGTTTCTTGAAAATGATATGTACTTTGTTTTTTTTCATATTGAGACTAAGGGAATTCCAGTCATCTCTTTAATGTGGAGAAGCCTTTTGTGGCGGCTTCATAAACGTTATGCCATGTATTGCCCCCAAATAACAACACAGTGTCATCAGCAAAAGAATAAGCCTCCCCACCATTGAGCTCTAATTTCAGTACTTCAAATGACACTGTTGTTAATAAATTGGTAGATAAAATAAGAAGGTAATTACCCTGTGCTATTTCTCTATAATTCTATTTTTCGAAAGTTTATCAAGAAAAATATGAGATTACAGTATCAAATTAGTTGCTTTCTCGTGTAAATTTCAAAGATGAACTGTTTTTTGTTTAAGTAGTTTTTTGATTAAGTAGCAGCCAAGCTATCTAGGCAATGATAAGGATACAGCGAAAGCTCCAAGGATCACTTAGTCTCGAAACTGTTTTCTCTGATGAAATATGACCTCCCTATTACGTTTAAAGTTTCCCCAGAGATTTGCATGCGAATGGTGACACTCCAACACAACACTCCGAGCCGTATTCATGAACGATTCTTCGGAACTTTTTCTGTCAACTACGCCCGGTACCCGAGCAATCAATGACAGGAGCCGATCAAACTTATCGAACTTAATAGAGCAACACTAGTGTAGAAATAAATAAAAATCAAAGCACCCTTTAACAGTAGCCCAAACAGAAGAAGGCATAAGGGTATGCTTGGCTTAGAACTTTAATAGCATTGTATATATAGAAGCTCTGAAATGGCTTGAAAACTCTTTATGAATAACGTTCTTGAGGATTGTTTTTGGATAAGTTTTGGGGTGTGCCTGGCGATCCTTCCCTGATCATTCCAATGATTTGTGATAATTTAATAAATTCAATAAATTCAATAAGCGCGTATGTCTCGTAGGCCTATTCTACAGAGTGTTTCAGAAGTAGTGTCAAGCATTTTAGGATATTGTTCTTGGATGATAGGAGACTACAAATGACGTATTTGAAGTGTCCAAAACTCAGCGGTTATCCTTATAGCTGCTATTTTGTTTTTTATTTCACTTGAAAGTTTTTATCTCAAGAACAAAATGTTGTATTGATCTGAAATTTGGCATCTATATTTATGCTATAAAGACTCAACTTCAAAAAATAAAATAAAAAATTTTCGATGTACATGTTCAAAATGGTAGATATTCAATATCTGAAATACATTGTAAAATCAGCTGGATGGCCATATGGAGCCATAACGAGTTTCAGAGCTTTATCTTAAATACAATTGGAATTAAAAATGTAATATTGATGTTTAAATTGTGAAAAGTTTTCATGCATGCAATAGGAAAATAATAAATTTCTCTTTTATTCTTACTTTTTTATCTCTTGTAAATTTTCTGTCAAGTGAACGGTTTTCGTGAAATTAGCAATCAAAAATTCAAAATGGCCGCCATTTCGGAAATTTACATTGGAAAGTTTTCATTCCATATTTTTCAAGTTGATTCTTTAAAGCATAAATAATATTCATGCCAAATTTCAGATCAATACATTTTTTCGTTCTTGAGATAAAAATTCCCAAATGAAAAAAAACAAAATGATAGCTATAAGGATACCCGCTGAGTTTTGGGTACTTCAAATACGACATTTTTATGGTCTCCTATCATCCAGGAACAATACTCTAAATTTTCGACACTACTTCTGAAACCCTCTTTATAAAAAGGTTCACGTTATAAAGGCAGTATTTTATTAACTTTGATGTTGCTGTCCTTCTCTATTATTCAACAAAGCAGAAAGCACTCTTCTTCCCAAACTCAGCAACGTTGCCAATTCAATTTGTTACAATGTAAAAATATAATGAATTAACAAAATATCCTATATCAATTATGAAAGTTCACTACTATTGAATCATTAGGAATATAATTTTGTTTTCTTGGCGGATCAAATACAATTGATTATTTTAAACAACAATAACCAGTTAATATCACTTCAGATATATTAGTTTCAGCTATCCCCTATAGGAGACAGTGACAAGGCAGAGAATCGGTAACGCTGTTCTTCTACTTTCTTCCACTGTCATTATACTTTGAACTTCACTATAACCAATTTGTTTCATGGGAATTTTGAATTACATTGTGCAAGCACGATCTAAAATATTGACAAATTAAGAGGAATAACTGAATGAACAAAGTGAATTTCAGTTTAGACTTGTTTTCTTTTCGTATGTTTTTTGTAATCAAATCAACTCTAAACTCATTCAACAGATCTAGGTTGTTGGTCAACGAAATGAAATGGAATAAAATGTATTTCCAAAAAACATTACAAAGGAAATGAAAAACAAAACAATGATGTAAATAAATTATCCGATTCACAATTTACCAGGTAAAAAGTTCCGCGTCCCATGGGAAGAATTTTGACAGATTCTGTACCAGAAACCAGTTCCAGTTCCAAGCTCCTGCCCCACAGTCGAAGCCTGGTAAATTGTGACAGTTCAAACTATCCGAGCTCTCATTGGTCGATTGAATTGTGGTCTGCTTGCTTCTCTGCGCATGCGCTGATAGTTTTTTTGTTTACCATAGCATAGCCATAGAATACATAACGAACAAAATGATTTTTGATAACCATTCGTTGAATGAATTTTTTTTCTATAGAAAATTTGAGAGTAATGAAATGAAAGAAATTCAAACTTTTCTAGACGGTAAGTTTGTAATACAGCCTTTCTTCATTCACGCAGCTAGTAAACGACACATTTTGGTGTAAATCAACTTTATATGTGCGCGCCAAAAGCTTGAACTAACGATTTTGAAATGGCGTTCCATGGGAACATTTTGCACTAGTCACGTGATGGAACAATTTACTGTACACAGAACGTACACAATGAGTCCATACATTCAGACAATGACGTGAATGAATCCATATCAATCCGTACATTCAGACAATACAATGTGGATTTTATCCGATGAACGCTTCTTGATTTGTTGTTCATTATACAGGGAACTCTTGAAGAAGAATGTTGTTCATGGTTGATTATGGATATGAAAATGAGATATTATTTCGAGGACTTGTTATTTTTCATAGCATCCCGGGAAACTGTGCATTTAATTACGGATTCATGTATCAAGCAATACATACATCACAAACGATATATCCATATAGGAGAGATATAGGCACTGATGAAATGTAGATAAATTAAATTCTGACTGCCTCAACTCTGAAGAACAAAACAGAGGGGAGAATGGGTGATAAAGTGTGGGGAAGTGAAGTGGAAACCCCAAAGAGCCGCAAAATTAATAATCGGATTAATTTTGAATGTTTGGCGGTTTTGTGAGTGTGTGGAGAGGAGAGGAACGAGAGCGCTTGAGAAATAACACTCGAAGGTGACTTAGCTCCACTGCAGCCAGGATTAATATGATAATGCTACTTGAGAGGGCTGTGGTGAGTCAGGGTGAAACGAGTCAAAGACTCGAGTCGAGTCTGATAAATCTGGTGTGGCGCGCTCACACAACTTTCCTTGCAGTCATGAAAATTGATCACCTGACGCTAGTATTCACGTGCATCCCTATTATTCAAGTCTACTATTCAAAGATCTGAGCCAGCTGGTGACAGGACAATAACGCTGGAGACACACGAGGTCTGCTATCTCTGCATAGTGGATGATTGAATAGAATCAACCGTTGCCAACAGTTTGCAATTGAATAATGACGTTTTCTCGAATTTTGAGCTCATTTCAAATTTTAGGTGGGAATGTTACTGGACATAATTGTAGAGATTTTTATGCTCAATCTTTTGCACTTGATTTTTTTTTGTTTAAATTGTATCTGGAGCCTGATATTTGGGAATCTAAAATGAAGCTTCCCATAGATGGGGCGGAGATCCTGAGATTTTTACAGATATGGGACTTGTGGCAGTTGATAGAGCTTTCAATGAATTTTTTATGTATAAAATGATCAAAATCGTTGGATCCGTTTTCGAGAAAATCGCAAAAACCCCTGTTTTTAACAACATTTTCGTCATTTTAGCCGCCATATTGAATTGCATTTGATCGAAATTGTTCGTGTCGGATCATTATATTGTAAGGACCTTAAGTTTCAAATGTCAAGTCATTCCGTTAATTGGGAGATGAGATATCGTGTACACAGACGCACATACACTCATACACACACACACACACACCACACACACACACACACACACACACACACACACACACATACAGACCAATACCCAAAAACCACTTTCTTGGACTCAGGGGACCATGAAACGTATAGAAATTTAGAAATTGGGGTACCTTAATGTTTTCGGAAAGCAATACTTTCCTTACCTGTGGTATAGGGCAAGAAAAGTAAAAAGGGAGCATGCTCTGTAAATTGTGGAAGAATCGGAGTCTGACTCTGTAGAGTAAGATAAGAATCGTAGAGTTTCTTTGTCCGAGCGAAGTGAGGTCTAAGATTCAAGTCGACGCTTTTGCATTTCTCTTTATGTTTAAATTTATGTTCCGCATTTACGGCGAAACGCGGTAATAGATTTTCATGAAATTTGACTGGTATGTTTGTTTTTAAATTGCACGTCAACGTATATTGAAGGTTTTTGAAAATTTTGCATTTCAAGGATAATATGAAAGGAAAAGGAGCCTCATTCATACGCCAATATTAGAGTAAAAGTCAGACTATAATTCTTTCTGACTCTGATTGTCAGAAAGTCAGACTCTTAAAGTCAGAATGTCAGACTCTGATACATCATAAATCAGCTGTCGAGTGGATTATGAATTGCATGCAATGACGCATCTCAATGTAACTTATTGAAAACACGGCTGTTGTCTGGACTATTAAATGCATGCAATTGATAACTTGAAGCAGCATATTATTTTCTCCCGACTTTTCTCTGTTTTCAACTCGGTAAGCTTTTTATGATAGTAGCATATAGCAGCTGTTCACATCAAATTATTTGCATTGTCGATACAACAGCCCAGTCATTAGTCGTTTATACACCGATATCTTGCGGACACGACAGAATTTACTCTGATGGACAGTATCAGAAGAGACTGTGGTTTACAACTGCGTGAGGTCTACTGTTCACAGAACTCTTAGTATTAATTGATATTTAAAATAGTCTGAGTGACTAACCATAGTTATTTTCAAGAAAAAGGATGATGAGAAGAAGTAGTTGTAGATGCAGAGGTGGTGGAGGAGGAAATTTTTTTTATTTTGTGCTAGGTCTAGAAAGACCCATCGCACATTAAAACATAGAACAGCAAATATTACACAGAAGAAAAATAATAATTGGGAAGCAGGATGTGTACAAGAATGATTATAATTGACATATTGATTATTTCAATATAATATCATATTCAATTATTATGTTTTTCGTGTTATAATATTCGAATTTGAATAACAATAAATATAAAGAAAATAAGAATCTCAGTACCCTTTTTTTAAAATATTTTCTTACAACATGTTTCGGTCATTTATGCATCTGTGCATCTGTGCATAAATGACCGAAACATTTGTGCGAACATATTTTAAAAGAAGGGTAGTGAGATTTTCATTTTCTTTATATTTATATTACAAGTAGCCCTATACAGGAAAGAGATGAATTGAATACTAATATTTTATTATATATATTCAAGTGTCACACACAAGGTAGCCTATGGGGAACACATTAGAAATTAGGAAACAATATTGTATTTGCTTGTTGGAATGTATTTGATTGTTATTTATTTTTTTGAATAAAGGATGATGATGAGAAGGATGAGGAGGAGGAAGGGATGGTAAAGAAGGGGAAAAAGGAAAGAACAGGGAAACGAGCAGGAGAAGAGCAGGAAAATCAGGAGAATGGGATGAGAATTAAGAATGAAAAAAATAATAAGAATTGCGTATGAGAAAAACAGAGAAAATTGAAAGGGGGTTGGAATAGATCTTGTCTTTGGGACTTGATAGTTTGAAAACAATTCAAAATAGTCTGAATTACGTTATTATATTGACAATATTGGGCAATTGAAGACAAAACTTAGAAATAGGAAAAGTTTTGGGCAGTAGCCGCTTTTTTCTTTTTTGACTATTGTACTGTTTGCTCTATCCACTGAATAAATGAATATTGTAGAAATATTGTTCATCAAGTCCCAGCTACAAACTAGAATACAAAAAATGTCGTCAAAATTTGAAGTGAACTCAAGCCATCTAGACTGACTGAATGAATATTCGATGCGTCCTGTTGCGGTTTGTTGATTCTGATCGTAAACAACGCAACCTTTATTAAAACCTCATGACGATATCAATGATGGGAACCTCAAAAATTTCCATCCACAAAAAATGATGACAGCGAACAATTATTTTCGCATAGTCACAATTTCAAACTGTCTTCAATGGTTGATCGTGGAGCATTGTTGTTATTCATAACATAAGCTGACAGGTTAAAGAGAATAATTCCACTATATATTTTCCCGATAACGTCTGGTAATCTGAGGAATTTTGAAGTTATCGGATTTCATTACCAGAAAAAATGCAAAATCACCAGACCACAGTTCATGAAAAAATATTCCAGCGGCAGTACATGAACATCGCGAGCTGCAAACATGTTAACATTGTTCAGAGTACCAAATTCTATTCATATCATTTTCCATCTATCGATATATCTGTAACAAACAATGAAAAATTTCAATCCACTCTTACAGAAAATATCAGATAATGTATAATTTACATACAATAGTTAATTTCAGGAATATTAAACAATGTGACTTTCACATGCTTAGTGTTTTCTGTATGGAAATTGACCTACTTTACTATGGCGTACCATGTTCCAGAGTAGGTTTTGTTTGTTTGTTTTTTTTGTTTATTGAGTCAATATCGGGGGACCGAGCTTTGCTCTTGAGTGTAAAAGCATAGAAAATATTTGTAACGTAAAATCGAATTTAATTTTTATATTAATTTATTTTTTTCTCAGTCGTACAATTGATAATAATAATAATTTTTCAATAATTTCAATTTCAATTTATTTCATTCAAAGTTACATAGTATCATATACATACAGTGTTTTGTTGCTCCTCTAGCTTAGAGCTAATTGAGGAGTATTCAAATTTCATACTACATCATAATAGTTGTACATTCTATAATAATATTACAAATGAAAATTCTTGTAAAGTGTTCAGTAAATTGAATTAAAAGTTTATTATAGCTTCTATCTGGGATTTGATATTCTAAGTTCTAATTTCTACCACTTGAATTACAACATTAGTCACTCTATATTCTACTAAATCGGTGCTCAACCTTGCAGACAATTAATAATAATAATAATAATAGTAATAATAATAATAATAATATTAATTTCAATTTCAATTTCAATTTATTCATTTCTTCAAATTATTTTTATAATAATTATTATTAATAATAATAATAATAATAATAATAATAATGATGATAATGGTGATAATAATAAAGCATTCATTGATGTTCGAATACATTACACGCAAGTGCACTTCCAAAACGTTAATATTATTCTGCCGGCGAAATACCCCATGGATTAAATCCGTCCGGGGGAGAGGAGTAAGTAACATAATATTTGATTTGAAAACAAATAAAGTTGACATTCTTTTTCAGTTAGAAATAAAGAGTTAGAGAAAAAAACTTGAAATTTAACAATACATTTGTGAATTGTCTTTCACCAAGATTACTTCAGAATACAACTCCTTAACTATTGGAAATCAATATTGCCAAGTCGCCCAACGAAAGCAAATGACGTCTGTCCAACTGCTGCCATTCAGGTACTCAGCTTCTTCCATGTTAGCAAGCCTCTGTTCTGGTTTACGCACAAAGTGAAGAGGATGTGGCTCTTCTTCTCTCAGTTGCACAGGGAGCAGAGCTTCACTGGATCATTAAATGTCCAATTCTTCGATGCCGTTTTTTTGCAGGAGTGAGCACCCTATTTTTTTACTTCACTCTTAAATGCTTACTTTAGATGTTGCTTCATACAGTGGAAACGTTCCATGTAAGAACACTATCACTTTTTCCTCAAAAATTAAAAGGTCTTTGTGTTTTTAAACGTTTTATTTATGTTGTCAACTCTACTAATGAATCCATAAATTGTAAGAAAACTACTTCAAATCAATATAATTTATTGTATATTCCGTATAGTATTATCTTCCTGATTTACGTTTTCCTCTACTTTGGCTGGCCGCGTTTTCTACGAAGAGATGAAGTTATGGTCCCTCCAGTTGTCGCAGCGTCCTGTTTCTGATGGGCGGCTCCTTTACTTCTACGCGACGCAGAGAATGCTGATTGCGAGGCCTTCTCAAAATACTTTTTCAGTGCATCTTATGTTAAATTATCCCAAGTTGTATAATTTCCATTGATTAGAAGTCCGATTCCCTTGATTTCAACGTCATAGCCAGCATCCCGCAGTTCCTTTTTGGACTGGATATAACTTCTTCTCCTTCTTTTCTCTCGTTTCCTTGTCATAGTCTGGAGACACAGATAGCTCACAGGTTTTTAATCTTGCACCATTATTTATAATACTTTGTCTCTTCATGTTCGATACCAATGACAACATTATTGGGCGTTTGACACCGAGGCCAGCAGTTCCCAATCGTTTGACAAAATCTATATCTGTCCCTTTCAGATCGACTTTCATTACACTATCACTCAAATTCATTATCAATATCTTCTCCATAATCTGATCACGCCTCTCACCCTCTTTCTCCTCCATTCCATAAAATATAAGATTTTTCCCTCTACGCATGGAATCAATTACTACCCGTTGCCGCGATACCTCGATCTTCAATCTATCATTCTCCTCAGTCAGCTTATCCATTCTTTTATTTTGCTCTTCAAGTAACGATGGAATATTCAATTCACTAATCACTTGCTGAATGATTGTGAGCGTATTATCGTTGATCTCATTTTTCATTTTCTCCAGCATTGCAAACATAACTTTCTCGTTTTATGCCATCCTGAATTTAGTTCAATACGATATAGCTAAGAATATTTGTATCCGTTAATTATTTGCAAATGAAGCACTTTGTGAAATTTTCAATTGATAATCACAACTCAGCGTAAAAAATAGGACTACCGGTAGGTGACAAAGGAAGCTGAGGGGAGAGCCAAGAGACCTTTCAAGGCTTTTTGGGAAGAAATAGGAAGCTCCTGAGATGACCGGCAAAGGTGAAAGGTGTGAGAGAGGCTAGGAATAAGTGTTGTATTCTAAAGCAAAGTAACTTATCTAAGACGACAGTGCCCATCTACAAAACAGTACTCAAATAAAAATTCAAAACTTCCGCTCAGAGTCTACAGACCATTTTTGGAGCGAGATAGCGTTACAATCGCAAACAGCAGCTGGTTGCTGTAATCAACCGTTAGTAGAATTCGGCAGTTTGGGAGGAGGGTGAGAAAACGAAGCTCCTCTACTCACCCACTCATAGCTCTGTAAAACGAAGATAAGATAATCACCAACGAAAATGATGGCTTCTTCAATCCTTGTGTTTCTGAACAAAGTGATCGTATTGAGAAAATCGCTATATCTCAGTCAATACTCTAGGAATCGCAAATATACTTAACACAATTGTTCACTTATTCAAACCGGTATGCAGAATTTTAGATCCCTCACTTAGCAATAAACAACTTAAATAGCTGATAATTCGGACAGCGAAAACACCAACGAATATACGTACTTATCAGTCACCCTCACTCCAGTCGTACAATTATTTTCCCAGGTAAATGAGGAGGCCCAACAGGCTTATGCCCAAAACTGTCCCTTTTCAAATATTTATACTACAGTCCAAACCAAAATCTAGGTTAAGCTACTATCACTCATCAAAATAACAATTTATTCACACTTCAAAAAACAAACACATCATCAATTACAAAAATATCTCATCAGATAAATCTTTTAAAGTCTAATCTGCATTCGACATGCAGATTAGTAGATATACTAAGAATTCGATTTAGAATTATATACTATGTTTGCTACAATATTTGTTAATGCACTATGTACTATTTTCTTCACAGCATTTAGTTACTAATCTGGACTTTCTGAAGTAAACATGTTTTCTAAAAAAAGAGAAATAAACGGAAATAAGTATCTCTTGCTGAATTTTTCTTCTCGTGAGATCAGCTGGATGATCCCACACACATGCACTCGTTCACTCACTTCCATTACGCATTACGGTATCGACAGACGACAAAATTTTCAGCTGTTTTTCCAAGGAAGTATTTATCCTTTTAATGTCCTTCAGCAAGTTGTCCCAGGGTTGAGACATAGTGCAATCAAATTATCATATCATAAACCCACTTTGTTCCAAATTTCGTGAGAATCGTTAGAGCCGTTTTCGAGATCCGGTCACATTCAGATATATGAACATAGAAACATAATTTGCTCGTTCAATAGTATAGGATTAGTTGTTCAGTTGTTGAAAATATGAGTGGTTTGAAATGATGTTTTTTATGTTCTGTCTTACTTTGCTCATCAACCAATAATTGTATACTATTGTTTTGAACTTTCTAGAATGATAATATGTTTAAAGTAGAATATACGGTATTGTATGGTATTATTATTATTATATTCAACAACATGACAATGACAAAACAACTCAATCATGAAATGATTGAACTCATGGCAATCATGATTGGAACTGAAACGGAAAAACAGGAAGATAGAAAACTTTGTCGGGTTATGAAATTAGAATCTGATGAAAACTGATTTTCTATCCTTGTCTGTCATTGAACGAAGTAATTAGATCAATTTTTCGATTTTTTCGACATCTTTCCGACTTCGGACATGCTCACCCCAATCGCTATTATTCAAACTTTGATTAAGTAGTATAACTACAACTCTTTGAGTACACTCATCTCTGAATGAGCAAAAGTAGCTACTTCTTTTTAATTTGAAAAACCTATTACTCTCATTAAAGCTACGGGATAGTCTGTCCAACTTCAAATGACACAAGAACAATATAACAAGTTACAAGTTACAAGTTAGTGTAAGCCGATCTATTTCAAACCATAGAGGTACTTTAAATTTAACGCTCGGAACGCCAATGTATCCAATCAAGGTAATTCCTGGCAATTAAATTCCAAAACTTTCCTCGCAAACATCCCCACCTCATTCTCCACTTCCCACTTCTCTCGCGTTTTCAAATCCTATTCTCCCTTTCTAATCTACTTATCCCACTAATCCACTCTCGTTCATTCCATTGTGATACAACTACTTTGAACTACTTTATGAGGAGGTTCATGTTTTGAAGTCAATGGAAATTCCAGGAAGGCATTCTAGCCACTTCCGCTTTATGATCGTCAGCTATGATTCGGAATATATATGAAGAAGCAATATTGATCTTTATATCAATCATCATTCATTATTAATATTAAATATCAGGGCACCGAGCTTCGCTCGTTGGGTATTTATTGATAAACAGAACACAATTCCTCAAAATGATTGGGGGAGGACTAACAAGCACAGCCCAAAACTGTTTCTTCTCCGAATTTTGATTTATAAACAATAGGTAGTCTAAAAAGTAGGTTAGGTTCCATACAATTGGATTTAGGCCCAATTTTCAGTCCAAATATTTGAAAACAGAAAAGTTCCAATTGAGATTGTTCACAAATCAAACTGAATAACGAAATAACACTCACTTAAAACTGTAAAATATGATTAACTTTGAAAATCATGATATACTCTAATTTAGAATGATATACCATGTCATGTCAACAAATCTATGCAAGACTCTATAACAAGACTATTTTGATCAAGTCTATTAGTGTTTCTTGATAATTTCTAGTGAGATACGATAAGCTGATTGATTACACAGCTGATTTTCCACACAGGCATACACATCTTCTGTTATCGACAGACGACGAAATTATCATCTGTTTTTCCAAGGATGAATAATTATTATCCTTCTCATGTCCTTCAGCGAGTTTTCTCAAAAACGAGACCTAGTGCAATCGAATTTTTATATCATGAACTTACTATGTTCCAAATTTCGTGAAAATCGTTAGAGCCGTTTTCGAGATCCGTTGTACATAAATAAATAATATAAATAGCCAAATATAACAATTTAAAAATATATACAGATATACAGAAATATTGCTCGCTCAATATAATAGGAATATGGAGTGTTGCTGCTTATAATGATCAATTCCATCTCAAGTATTTTTTTCGTCATGAAAATAAAGGCCAATTTCCCCAAGATTTGATAATGAATCGTCATATTTTGAATGAAAGATTTCGTCTTGATGTTGGAGTCTGATGAATTGGAAGAGCAAAAATTCGAAATTGACATTGAACAGAACGATAAACTGAATGAAACGTTGCAATGATGGAGAAATACCTCTTCTACTAGGCGTACACAATGGTTATTAGAGGGTGAAATATGCGTGTTCCAAAATCATAAATCTGTTCTAGAAACTATCAGTATTGCGTGAGGAGGTAGAGTAGGCAGTTTCAATCCATACTTTGCTTATTTTTCAACTCTACTGTGACCCACTTGAATGAAAATAATTAAAATGTAGGGACAATAATAATAAAAACTAGAAACTCTTCAAGAGTGCGTTATGAATCGGCCATATTGAATTGATGAGTGCGTTAGGTATCGGCCATATTGAATTGATGACCTATCATATGAATGTAAACAGAGTTGATCCATGCATTCTTCACGAAACACATCACGTCTATATTGTAGATTTTAAACTTACCGATGTTGTTTATAGGGCTATTTACATTTTTGTTGATCAATTAATTATAATTCAAATAATTGAAACAGATTTCTCCAATCTGTGGTACAAAGTTTATGTAGGATAACAACACAATCAAATCATTTTTCTACTAGTAGATCTGTGAACAGTAGACCTCGCGCTGTTATAGTTCAAAGCTTCCTCTTATACTGTTCATCAGAGTAAATCCTGTCTGTATATCGTGGCGACGAGATATCGGTGTGAAAACGGCTAATGGCTGTTGGGGTTGGTGTAACAAAAATGCCAACATCAAAAGCTAAAGACATACTGGCAACAGGCCAATCCGAGTAGAAAGCAGAGGAAGGTGAAGAGAAAATACTATTTTATTTGCAAATACTATATTATATAGTACTAATGCTAAACTATTTGAAAATACTATACTATTTTGCATAAAAATCGCATGAAATGCAGCATGCAATTAATTGCCCACACAACAGCTGATTTTTTACCAAGTTGAATTGAGATATTTGCATGCTTTATTGCATGCAATTAATTATCCATTCGACAGCTGATTTATGATGAATAATTCTACAGTCTAATTTTTATGGTAATATTGGCGTTCGAAGGAGATTCCTTTTCCTTTTGTATTATCCTTAAAATGCAAAATTTCAAAAAACCTTTTACATACGTCGACGCGAAATTTAAAAAGGAACATATCTGTCAAATTTCATAGAAAGCTAATGCCGCGTTTCGCCGTAAATGCGGAATATATAAACATATAAACATAAAGAGAAATGCAAAACCGTCGACTTGAATCTTAAGGTGCGTACAGATTTACGCGCCGCGAACATGAGCAATTCACTTTTAATCAGCTGATGCCAAGCTTTTTATATCTATATCTTACCGTTTCTGTAAAAATACAGATATAACCAGCTGATTAAAAGTGAATTGCTCATGTTCACGGGGCGTATATCTGTACACACCTATAGACCTCACTTCGCTCGATCAATTAAAAATTATTTGATTGAGTCACTGTCGAAGTTATAGAACCGTTCCATAATGAACTAAAAACACACATATATCGTCAAATTCAACAGTTTTTTTGGTACAGTTTTATTTGACTTGTGTGCTCACGAAACTAAGGTCCTGTACCAAATAAGACTGTAGAATTTGAGATACTATGTGTGTTTTATTTCATTTTTCTATTGTATATTAATACATCTATTAATGCTTTTAATATCAGCATGAAACTATAAAACCAAACTTAATCTATTTGTGCTTCAGACAGACCATTGCGGTGCACGGGCTACCTGCTTGTTATGAATAATAGGCTCACATCCAGAAATCCCACATTGAAATGTCAGCATATTTGATAAATAACGAGAACGCTCTGTGAGAATATTTTTGGACAGGAAATTTTGTGAAGTGAAGAACTACAAAAGTCAACCTATTTTGGACGTTGTTTAACCTTATCTGGATTTGGAAGAGGAATAGCAAAAGGTTACCTTTTTTTTCTCTCTCTATCATTCTAATGATGTACTTATTGTGCGGATAAATGAAAGATAATAGAATGGTGAAGAAGAAGAGGAGGAGGGAAATGAAAGAGCAACTATACTGGTGCACTGAGATTTGCTTGCATGACAAAACTGGTAACATGTCATTATGAATAATAGGCTTACATAATATAATAGTAATCTCACTTTCAAATGTCAGCATCTCCAATAATAACAAAATGCTCCCCTTGAAATCTATGCTAATAGAGTTAAGAGTAAATCCCATATCAAGTCAAAACAATATAATAGGCTATTACCTACCTGTAAGGTGTAGGATACAACAAAAGAGGTCGAGAGGAACGTATTTTTATGTATTCTCGTTTCATAGAAGTTATTAGAGAGGGATTGATCTTGTTTGCGTGGTCTGATTCCCAGATTTGTATTTTCCTTTGAATCTTCTATAAGGTTCTTCTTTGTTCAATTTTGTGTTTTGTACTTGTTTAGTTGTTTATAGGCTTTTCTATAAGACTCGTTCACTTTGATAGAATGTTTGAAGCAGTTAGTAGTAGGAAAGCAGTAGCTAAGTAGCTTTCGCAGAGAAAGGTTGCTTTTATTGAAGCTCTCTTATGGTGATTTTTATCAGTGCGATGGAATAATAGCCTTTTGATAATTTGATTCTGCTAGAACTGTCTACATTATTCGTCCAATAGTAGTTTTATTGCATATATTTTTAACTGGTCACCAGAATGAGTTCCTGTACCAGATGCGAGTCTCCCACTAATCATTTAGATAGGGACAAAGTGATTTGCAGTCAATGTAATTCAAGTGTGAGAACTGTGTATTCAAGCCTCGTTCACAGAGAAATAGTGAATTAGCTGATGGTACCCCTGTCAAAGGTAACAACAGTGTTGTTAATTCTACCGTTTTGCAAGACACTTGACGACTAATTTCTTTAGAAACTATTTTTTGGATTTCAAGAAAGATTTTCCGATAGTCAGTCATAGCTCGAGATTTCACTCTAGTCTTGTCTTGATGGAATGATCTCAAACTTAGATATTCTTGCCAATCAAAGTGAAATAATCATTATCATTCAAAGCGGGTATCTATCAAAATGTCACTGCTCCAAAAACTCTCTCATTTTTGGCGATCGAAAGTATTTCAAATTTGTATGGAGGAAAATAACAAATAAAGATGGGAGGGAATCTAGGAACATCTTTCAATTCCAGGCTACTGGATGATACAGTCATAATTTTTTCAACAAGTCCTATCATCATATTACCATTACCAAGATGACAATAATTACCGGATGAACCATCTTGATTCAAATATCAGCTGTTTGCTCAAGTCAGGAATAGAACACAATATCGGGGCACCGAGCTTCGCTCGTTATTTATTTATTGATAAACAGAGCATAATTCTTCAAAATGATCGGGGAAGGACAAAAAGGCACAGCCCAAAACTGTTTCTTCCCCGAATTTTTATTCATACACTATAAATGGTCCAAAAAGTAGGTTATGTTTCATACACTTGAATTCAGGTCCAATTTTCAGTCAAAATATTTAAAAACAGAAAAGTTCTAATTTAGATTGTTTACAAACCGAATTGAATAACAAAATAACACTCACTAATCACTTAAAACTTTAAAATAATGATTAACTTTGAATATTTTGATACACTCTAATTTAGAGTGATAAACCATGTCTTGTCAAAAAATCAGATTATTTTGATAGAGTCTATTAAAATTTCTAGATAATATTTCTCGTGAGATACGGTAAGCTGTTTGAATGATTACACAGCTGATCTCCCACACAGGCACACGAAATCTGTTCTTCCAAGGATTAATTATCCTTCAGAGAGTTTTTCCAGGGATGAGACCGAGTGCAATCGAATGTTTATATTATAAACCTACTATGTTCTGAATTTTGTGAGAGTCGTTAGAGCCGTTTTCAGGATCCGGTGAAATACAAACATATAAACATCTTAACATCTGAACATATAAACAGAAGTAGCTCGTTTAATAGTATGGGATTATAACTAGTTACACCCTGGGTTGGAGAACTCGCTCAGAAACTGTTGAATATTATAATCTTTGAATCCTACAACTTCTAATCAATTGTACAGAGTTGGTGTAGTTTATGGAAGAGCTAAATATTCCTTTTACAAAATAATTTGACAGTATGTTTCTTTGGAGATCCTATTTGATATGAAAAATATCAATATAAAAATTTGATATGAACAATCACTCTTAAAAATCACATTAACATCTTTGACACTTATATGAATCGAATTAATTTCTTGAAATGAGATACAGATTTCCAAGGGAAAGTAGATGGCAAAACCCGCACATTCATATCTCAACCTCTATGAGTTGATGTGACTATTGTTGATGTAGAAGTTTTAAATTATGTTGAATATTAACCAGCTGGAATCATGTGTCACCGCATGAAGGATTGTCTGTGTGAAAGCTCACAAATAGTCTCAGCTGATGTTATGAATTGGAAAACTGTAGTAATTGCATGCAATGTATTTTTCGGCTGACTAAATGATAAATCAAAACCAATTTCTTCTCATGCACATTTTAAGGTGCGTACAGACTTTCGCTCTGCTCCGCAACCGAACGTCACTCCAGCAGAGCGATTGATGATCTACCGGGGATCAACAGTGGTTCGACCGGGGAACGCGTGAAGATTTAACATCTTCCGTAACGTTCATGATGGGTACGTGGGCGGAGCGACTGTAGTTCGATGGAGGAACGAAGGCGGCACGAGGACGGTACGAGGGAGGAGCGTGCTCGGTGCGGGTTGGATGCGCGTATATGTGTACGCAGCTTAATAATATTTGTTATATCCTGAGAGAGGACGATGAAGTCTATTTTGTTGTCCAACGAATTTGACCTGTAAAAAGGTTCGAAGAATAAGTGTTCAAACTTGAAGCTGATTGATCAATTCTTACTGAATTTATTGTAAAACATAGAAACAGACGGACACCGAGTTTGGCCTTCAGTAAGTCAAAAGTGAGAACTCGCTAACGCTCGTTCAATAATATCAGCTGGATATTTCAAATGCAAGGCGAGTGGAACTGATTGATCAATTCTTTCTGAAGTTATTGTAGAACATTCATACAGGTGGACAACAACTTTGGCCTACAGTAAGTCAAAAGCGAGAGCTTGCTCACGCTCGTTAAATCATTTTGACATATCTCCTTGTAATAGTAGATTAGTTGGACGTGAATAGTGCATATCTCCTGCTCTCTCCCCTCTATATCCTCTCTGGTACTATCATGGAGATGAGACTATTATGCTAAGTCTTTATTCTAACTATCAATACAAACAGTTTTGGAAGGAAAAACTAAAGAATTATTGAACAATTTGAGATTAAAACTTTATCAGAGTTTGTAGCGTGAATATTGATGTTGTGGAACTCTTCCATAATTGAAGAGACTTGAAATGTTGTCAAAAATCCACTTTATTTCAATAAAAATTAACATTTTACAGGAGCATGCTTTAGTGTGTGCTCACACATCATCAGCTGTAAGTTACAGTACAGTTGGGAAGAAGAAAGATTCCAACCTAACAAAAAGAAAAGCAAGAGCTACCTGATCATCCTGACGAATTATTATTCCTATTTTTGATATATATGATTTTAAAAATAGAAATAATAATTAGTCAGAATGATCAAGTAGCTCTTGCTTTTTTTTGTTAGGTTGGAATCTATCTAGATCTCAACTGTAATGTAACTTACAGCTGATGATGTGTGAGCACACACGAAAGCATGCTCCTGTAAAATGTTAATTTTTATTGAAATAAAGTGGATTTTTGACAACATTTCAAGTCTCTTCAATTATCCGAGTATTGAAATACTGTGTTACATTGATATAGATTGGCAGAAAATCGATATTGTTCAACAGGATATCAAAAATACTATACAGTCTGAGGAATAGATAGATAGATAAATGCCTTTTATTTACACTCTATTATATAAAAAGTGATGTGGGCGAAATTGAGGCAATAAGAGCCCCCTCTTCCACTTAACCCACGAAAGAGAGAGGGAGCGAGAGAGAGAGATTGAGAGAGAAGGAGAGAGAGAGAGAGAGAGAGAGAGTGAGTGAGAGAGAGTGAGAGAGGAAGAAAGAGATTCAGATTCAGATTCCTTTATTCATGTGTTTAACAAAAAAAATTCAACTTACGTTCTGGCGTTAAAAGTGAATACAAATAGCAGTAAGATAACAAGAAAAAAGAGAGAGAGATTAAATTAGATTATATTAGATTTCTTTATTTATGTATGTTACAATATTTACTGGCTTATACACTAATTTACATTTAATGACGATAATGCTAGTTATTCAACGAATTTCACAAAGTATAAATGATTAATCAATGAGAATAAATATAGAATGCAATTAGAATAACGATATTATAATAATTTGATGTAACTTCATAAATCGGCGGTGCTTCAACAAATAATTGTCGATTTTCTAAGGATATAGAATATCCTCCTTATTAACACACGACCGGGTTGTGATGGGAGAGAGAGAGAATGATAGAGAGAGGGTGAGTGAGAGTGTGTGTGCGAGAGGAAGAAAAAGATTCAGATTCAGATTCCTTTATTCATGTGTTTAACAAAACAAAATTCAACTTACGTTCTAGCGTTTAAAAGTTAATACCAATAGCAGTAAAATGACAAGAGAAAGAGAGAGAGGAAGTGACAATGGTGGTGAGAAAGAGTATAATGAATGTTTGGAATGGAGAGAGACAATACGATCTGATCCACAAAATAATAGCCGGCAATTAAAATTCTCGCAGTTTCAGTTCTGAATAATTTTCTCTCTTTTGTATTCATAACAGCGGAGATTCGTAGAAACACGTATGATCCTCACCTATTTATCTGGCTTAAATCGAGCGTTCAAAAATAAGAGCGCATTTTTTTCAAATCTGGAGCTCATTTTTCTGAATGAGATATTCGATTATTAATTGGACTTGAGGGTGGCTGGGATCAGATTTATAGAAACACTGAGTGATTACTGCAAGTCGTTTGGTGCACTATTCTTATTTATTTTTTATATTTCTCATTTAAATTATTGTCTCTTGTATTTGTTTGTTGATGCAGTAATTTTTTCCCATAATTTCTCTACTATTTGCTCTAAGCTAGTTTGAGAGGATTTTTGTAAAACTAAACAAAGATAAATAGAGCTTTAGAATTGATAATAATAAAAATAATAATCTCTGTGGTCGAGGGTACAACACGACCAGAGGAGTTATAGACATGTTGATCACAACAAGCATGAATATATAAATAATCGTAGCATATATATATATATGCTACGATTATTTATTTACGAAGTATACTACACAATAGATAGATTATTTTCTGATTTGCGAAAATGTGGCCCCACTATATATATGAATACTAGCCGTCAGGCTCGCTTCGCTCGCCATATCCGTCTAGCAAGGGGGCTCCGCCCCCTGGACCCCCGACTGGATCGTCCAAGAATGAGATTAGCAGGCTCGCTTCGCTCGCCTGCATTTTTATCATGTTAGGACAATCCAGTCAGGGGTTCAGACTAAACGTCTGGCTAATCGGATATGGCGAGCGAAGCGAGCCTGACGGCTAGTAATATAATATTCCCAGGATTGAAGTAGCAGTGCCCAATCAATTTTTCCGCGATAAATGCATTTAAATCTTCAACTTGGTGCCAACCTAACAAAGTCAACTCAACTTAATGCCAACCTGACAAAATTATTAATTTAGTTGCCAGTTAACAACTGTTTTGAAGAGGTACTCTATCTAGATTATAGTTCTATAGTAACATATGATATGGAAATTTCAATTATAATCAAGAGATTGGGAGAAGAAGAATATACATGCTAAAAGGCGAACTTTAAACCCTTAAAAACAACCCTTAGAGTTAGAATATTGCCAAAAGATTTCTTAGTACGACTCTAAAGGGCCAACTGAACATACCTACCAAATTTGAACGTTTTTGGTCCGGTAGATTTTTAGTTATGCGAGTGAGTGAGTGAGTGAGTGAGTGAGTGAGTGAGTCAGTCAGTCAGTCAGTCAGTGAGTGAGTGCCATTTCGCTTTTATATATATAGATAGAAGATGTGTCGAGATGCCACTAATTGGACTAATATTTCTGTGAACAGTAGATCTCACGCAGTATTCCTATTCACAAGTACCTGATTCAAATGTTAACAAACTCAGTTCATGTTTGAATTTGTATTCCATATGATATAATTCATCCAGTTTCGTGATAATCTTTCCATATGATGGAAATTAATTTTTCACAATCAGAAATATTATAATTTCTTCAGCATCATTATTAGTTTATTATTTGATTATTTCTAATCACCTATTACATTAGTTTTTTTTTCAAATGTGAGTATATTGATACTGATGGGCACGAATAATAATACAATGACTGCAAAACAAAATATTGAAACCAAAGTCCTTAAAGATGCATACCTCTTTAAGGTCTTTGATTGAAACTATAGACCTTATAGAAATACAGAAATAGACTGGCTTTTCGATACATTTGTGTAATCCACTTGTCAGCTGAAAGATTATGAATAGTTCTATAGTCTGATTAATCCTATCTTCAGAGTGGATGATATATATAGTGATATTGGAGTATGGAGGAATTCTTTTTCTTTTCATATTATCCTTAAAATGCAAAATTTTAAAAAACCTTGTGTATACACCGACGCGCAGTTTGAAAGGGAATATTTCTGCCAAAACTCTTAGTATTCTATCAACGCGTTTGGCCGTAATTGTGTTACATACATACAAACAGACAAAAGAGAATCAGAGTTAAAACATAGACCTCACTACGTTCGGTCAATAAGATGGATATTGTTCCCGTTAAATTCAATTGGAACTGAGAAAATTTCCCAACTGAAAACATTTCCACTCGTCTTGCATTTGAAATATCCAGCTGATATCATTGAACGAGCGTTATCGAGTTCTCACTTTTGACTTACTGAAGGCCAATGTCGTTGTCCGTCTGTTTTTTATCTTTTACTATAAATTCAGTAAGAATTGATCAATCAACTTCAAGTTTTGAACACGTATTCTTCGAACTTTTTCACAGGTCTTGTTGGTTGGACAACAAAATTTATCCACTCCTTCGTGTATAAGGATATAAAAGGATATATTTCAGGATATAAAAATGATATTGAAAGCGCATAAGAAAAAAATGTTAAGATTTATCATTTTGATCAGCCGAAGAATTCATTGCATGCAATCACTACAGTTTTCCTATTCATTTATTCATAATATTAGCTGAGGCTATTTGGGAGCTATCACACGCGCTGACACATGATTTTAGCTGGTTTATATGGAACATAATTCACAACTTTTACATCAACAAAACGATATGGGTTTATATCAAAGTTAGTAGACTGTCTACTAAAGTTGTGTTGATATATCAATGTGCGGTTTCCGACATTTCTTTTCTCTTGGAACTCTGTATCGAAGTCATGTATGACATGACCACCTTCTCATTGTTATGTTGATATTTCCTTGCTAATCGTGTTTTAGTGTTTGCCATAATTAATTATGTCTTATCAGACCTGGCAACGTAAGATATATTATAATAGAAAACAAATAAATGAATATCTCTTTTGAAGAAAGAATTAAATTTGGATTCATATAAAGATGGTCAAAGAGGTTGAAGCGACAGAGTAATATATGAAGAGTAATTTCAAAAAGGATCTCCAATGAAACCTTCTGTCAGATTATTATTGTAAGTGAAATATTTAGCTGTTTCCATAATTCTCATCAACTCTGTATAATTAAAAGTTGTGATTTTAAAAGATCACAATACAACAGTTCTTGAGCGAGTTCTCCAACCCAGAGTGTGACCATCTGGGCTGTGAAACAACTTGTGATATCAACTGACAAATTTGTCTCATTATTACGATTTGGGACCACTCTAATTACTGACCTGAAACCAGTGAGAATAGAATGTAATTATATGGAATGTAATCACATTCTATACTCATTGGCAGGAACTTATTGATTGAGGTTGAAGCAGCAGGTCCAATGAGCTTATGTGGCTCCTTTGTCCAGTTTTTTGTTTCAGTATTCTTGGAATAATAATTTTCTCGTTTGATACGATGACCTCATATAAATTCCAATTAAAACTGAAGCATAATTGAAGATGGGTTTCCACCAGTGACTATAGAATGTAATAATTCTACATTCTATACAGAGTTTTGCACTGGTCCCCACTCGCTATTGACAGTGAAAGCACGGAGTAATGAACAACGTTCAATTTCCAATGATGGTTTCTCGATCCATAACGCCGTTTTCTATGTATTTTACACGACGTGCAATCAATTATTTCAAGTGAATAAGCAGAATTGTTCACTTACTGATTAGAGTATTTCAGGACGGCGAGCATCCATTTTCAACAATTTCAACAATTATTAATGTCCGATGTTTTATGAAGAAATCATTTTCTATGGAGGAGCAGAATTAATTCCTGCACCCATTCTTGTTCAGAAAAATGCTCAACTATGCTTCAGCCTACTCAGCCAATAACTACAGTGAAGCTGCGTTTACACCACAGTTATTAAAAAAATGTTAATAACTTAATCCTTATAGAATCTATTAGATTGAACATAACATACTTATCAACATATGATGAACATATGTGTGTCAAGTTCTGTTCAATATAAATAACGACGCACCGAGCTTCGCTCGTTATTTATTTATTGATAAACAGAACACAATTCTTTAAGATGATTGGGGAAGGACGAACAGGCATAGCCCAAAACTGTTTCTTCCCCGAATTTTGATTTATACACTATAAATGGTCCAAAAAGTAGGTTATGTTTCATACACTCCAATTCAGGCCCAATTTCAGTCGAAATATTTGAAAACAGAAGAGTTCCAATTAAGATTGTTTACAAACTAAATTGAATAACAGAATAACACTCACTAATCGCTTAAAACTGTAAAATAATGGTTAACTTTGAAAATTATGATATACTCTAATTTAGAATGATGTACCTTGTCATGTCAACAAATCAGATTATCTTGAACAAGTTTATTGAAATTTCTAGATAATCTCTCGTGAGATACGGTGAGCTGATTGAATGATTACACAGCTGATCTCCCACACAGGCACACGCATCTTCTGTTATCGACAGACGACGAAATTATACACACATCTGTTCTTCCAAGGATGAATTATCCTTTTAATGTCCTTCAGCGAGTTTTCCCAGGGATAGATACATAGTGCAATCGAATTTTCATATCATAAACCTACTATATTCCAAATTTCGTGAAATTCGTTAGAGATCTGTTGAACATGAATAACCAGATAGAAAAATATAAACAGACATACAGAAATTGCTCGCTCAATCTAATAGGATAGAAAATATAAAGTTATTAACATTTTGTTGATGACTTTGGTGTAAACGCAGCTTAACTATATAACCTTTGTTGTAGATGGTTGTACATGTGGTTACTGTGGTTAATCCAATTCAATCCGATAGAATCTATAAGATCAGAGAAATAAACAGTTTATTGAAAACTTTGGTGTATACGCAGCTTTACAGCTCTAATTGTTGCTATCAATAACTGTATCAATAGCAACAATTAGAGCTGTAAAGCTGCGTATACACCAAAGTTTTCAATAAACTGTTTATTCTCTGATCTTATAGATTCTATCGGATTGAACATAAGTTATGAATAGGGGGGGACCTAGCTTTGCTCTGGAGTGTGAAAGCATAGAAAATTTGTTACGAAAGATTGAATTTATAGTTCATTTTATTCATTATTATTTTCTCAGTAGTACAATTATTTTTACAGTTATTTGAGGAGGCACATCAGGCTTATGCCCAAAACTTTCCTTTTTCAAATTTATACTACAGTCCAAATCAAAATCTAGGTTGAGCCACTATCACTCATCAAAATTTATCACAATTTATTCGCACTTCAAAATAGAAACTATCAATACATCATCAATGACAAATATATATATATATATATATATATATATATATATATATATACTATAAATTCGATTTACTATGATCTACTATGTTTGCTACAATATTAGTTAATATACTATGTACTATTCTACACTAACAACATCTATTTACTATTTTGGACTTTCTGAAGTTTTCTAAAAAAGAGAAATAAACGAGAATAAGTTTCTCTTCCTGAATTTTTCTTCTTGTGAGATCAGCTGGATGATCCCACACACATGCACTCGTTCACTCTCTTCCATTACGGACGGTATCGACAGACGACAAAATTTTCAGCTGTTTTTCCAAGGACGTATTTATCCTTTTAATGTCCTTCAGCGAGTTATACAAGGTTGAGACCTAGTGCAATCGGATCTTCATATCATGAATCTACTTTGTTCTCGAGATCCGTTGAACATAAATATATACCCATATAACCATATCCTATACTATTAAACGAGCAACTTCTGTTCAGATATTTAGATGTTCAGAAGTTTAGATGTTTTGATGTTTATATGTTTGTATTTCACCGGATCTCGAAAATGGCTCCAACGATTCTCACAAAATTCAGAACATAGCATGTTTATAATATAAAGATTTGATTGCACTAGGTCTCATCCCTGGGAAAACTCACTGAAGGACATTAGAAGGATAATTATTATTCATCCTTGGGAAAGCAGCTGATAATAATTATCTCCTCGACTTTGGTGATGAAAGTGAGTGAGCGAGTACATGTGTGTGGGACTGTGTCAAATTATGACTCAGCTGTTGAACTTTTGTAATCATTCAATCAGGTACTTAGTGCCGGTTGCAAGAAAGCCGGGTTTTTTTGAATCCTGATTAATTCCAGTAGATCCTTCTTTTTGAAATGGTCTTCTCTGATTTGGTTCAAGAGAAGTTAGTCAGGATTAAAATTTAACCGGCTTTTGTGAAACTGGGCCTTTGTGAGGGGAATTTTTGCATTCCTCTGGGTATTAATCTCAATTTACTGTGATTAGATAGAACATTTCTGTATGAATGTTATCATAATTTCTTCTTTCGTGATAAATTCTTCATCTCTTTTTTGTGAAGGGCTACTTGTAATATAGATAGATAAAAGGTGCTGAGTTTTTTATTTTTCTTTCTATTTACATTTTTTTTGTTTTTGTACTCCAGAGCAAAGCTCGGTCCCCGATAGCAACCACATAACCAGATAACCACACATAACCATATATATATACATACCTACAGGAATTGCTCGCTTAATATTATATGATACACATGATGAGCATATGTTTGTCGAGTTACGTTCAATCTAATGGAATCTATGAGGACGGAAAAAAACACTTTGAAATTCGAAACTGAAATTTATTCATAACACTGACATGTTTTACAAATATTTTTATAATGCAATCATTATACAGTATAGAAACAATATAGAAAAACACATGATGGAAAAAAATAACTTCAGTAGCTTAAGAGCTGTGGTTGAAGTTCTACTCTATTGTTGCCTACATAATCATATGAATGAGACAGTCACTCAATTTTGATAACTAAAAAAAAATAATAAGTCTTTGTCAATTTCACACAGATAGGAATAGAGCACAATTAAAAAAATAAAACCTGAAAGAAACAAACAAAATATTGTAAACACGATATGGACGGCAGGATAAACCTCCACCAAATATGTAAGCAATATGTGCCTCCACCAATTATGTAAAGGTGGGGAAATGAAAACAAGTGTTATAAGTGTTATAAGATTACAAGGTACCCGGCGCCTCCACCAATTATGTAAGCAATATGTGGATGGCAAGATAAACCTCCACCAAATATGTAAACAAGATCTGCCTTCACCGAGTATGTAAGGGTGGGAAAATGAAAAACAAGAAATGAACGAGCAAGTTTTGATAATTTAAACAAAACAATAAATTATTAGTACAAAATTTAGAATTATAATTAGAAATTATGAAATAACAATAAATAGATGAATATTTCTAGGCTACTCGCTTGGCTGCTAGTGAAGATTAAATTTGTTGTGGTTATGGAAAATTTAAAACAATGACTCAGTAGTCACCTACCTTAATGAAAATGGCTTCCAATTTGGCATCCACTGGTTAATCGCGACGTTAATTAATAATGAAAAATAAATAAAAAACTGATCTAATGAAGTGGGTTCAGATCCCCTCTTATTCAATAATACAATTCTCTTTAAACTGCCCGAACTGTGACAGGAAAACTGTATTATAAAACAAGAACAAAATCTATCCCCTTCACCAGAACAGCCGGACTTTACTCACAGTCCTAACGAACGAGCTCACACACCACACAAGTAAAATTTTGGGTATTAATATATAACTCAGTCAATGCCAAACATGAAGCCATTTCAAATACATATTTTTATCAGTCGCACAAGCGAGCACGTTTGTTATGAAAAACAAAAGAGAAGCTACAATAATTTGATAACAAGTGAAATAAACAATCTTTCTGTCGATGACAAAACTGTTCAAAGGCAGAAACACCGTTCATTAAACTTTTCGTAAATTAAAACTCTAAAATCCTGATCAATATGAGATAGATATATGAATCATATATATGTCCCATATGACCAGGAGACAATATATAATATCTTCAAGTACCTAACCATCTGTATAGTAAATATATAACATGAGAAGAATAAATAAATTAGTTTAATTGTTAATAATTTTGGTGTAAACGCAGCTAAACAGTTTTCTCCTTTCGTTTATCTTTATGGTTGTCACTGCTATCTTGGTTCTGCATAACAGAAATAGAAGATCTAGAAATTCAAGTGCATCGGAGGCAGTAAGAGAAGAAAATTAAATAGACGAATAAAAGTTTTGAAAGTAGAGTGGATGTTGTGTGAAAAGGATTGGAATGAAGTCTGTTGAACAATTTGCATCGAGAGGGAACGATTAAAAAGTTGTTCCAACTCAGAGCAGGAAGTTTAATTTGTTAAATCGAACGAGTTGTCTCCATCCACCCCCAGTCTCATAGACTCCCTCTTCCCTCTCTTTCTATTCAATCCTTCTCTGTTCTAAACTCAGCTCAGCACTATTCTTATCATGGCCGCTCCATTGATCAGATTTAGCACAATAAATGCAATTTTCAAATCAAGTACAGACCGTCAGCCGATGGCTTTAACCTATTTATCCAAACTTTGAATACCGTGATTGGTCTGAGAGACTTCAATGAATTTCATTGGAAATCAAGCCATCAGATGCACATGTACTTCAGAGCTATCCTAGAGTAATTATAAAACTTTAATCATGCCTGTAAGATTGAATGGATGTTTTCCGTACTCACAAATTGATTTTCTTTGTCTGTGCGATTGGTACAGCTTTTTCATGTCATCTGAAATCTCTAATTGCATGGATTTCAAATTGTATGTTTCCTCAACTATCAACCAGAAAAGCGTAGAAATTGTTTTTCACTCTACAGATGGAACTTCTGGAAATCATTTTGAAATGTAAAGTCTGTCTGTGTTGAAACTTCCAAATTACTTCTCTTTGTCCGCCTGATTGGTTCTGCTCTCCACATAGATAGCCGCCGTAGTCCTCATCCGTCATATCAAGTAGAATTGTTTTCAACTTTGTAGACGGTATTTATCGGCTTCACGATAATTACTTCGAAAGTTAATTCATTCGATGCGACCATCCTACAAACTCCAACTCACGAGTAGATTGGTTCTGTTTGTGAAACCTATGGAAATAATTAAAATCGTCAATTTTCAAACTCAATCAGTTCTTTTTTCCAATTTTGCTAGACGGTACTTCAGCTTTCAAGATGTCATTCTCAGTTGATTACTTTGGATGTTAATTTGTTCAATGCAAACTAACCACAATATTATACGATAAATGGTTTTCTGTAGAGCTGACACAGAAGAGTTGTTCTTAAATATCTAATCAAGACTGCTTCTCAGAGAAACTCGTTCTCAGATAATATTTTAATCGTAAAAGGTTGATGATTCAGAAAATGAGCTTGAGGTTCTGTTGCTGACATACTTAGCTGATTCTGTGGGCTGCTTTGGACTTTCAAACGTATTTTACATTTATAACATGCATAATCAAAAACCTAAATCACGTAAAATTTCATGTGGATGGGGAATTATATTTCCTGAAGATTCCATTAAAAAATAGAATAGATGGGTATGAGAGAAGAGCAGACTCTCTTGATCCTATATTATCAGACTCAAAGCAAAGGCTGAACTCACACTTACGCGACTCAGGTCAAGAAGAGACTCGACTCTAGTCGAGAGCATGTGTTTTCGAAACCTACACCACGTAAAATTTGATATGGATGTGAATTATTTTTTCATAATGACGATTCCATTACAGAATAGAATATTAGAGAATATTACAAATAGATGGGTATCAGAGAAGAGCAGACTCTCTTGATCCTATATTATCAGACTCAAAGCAAAGGCTGAACTCACACTTACGCGACTCAGGTCAAGAAGAGACTCGACTCTAGTCGAGAGCACATGTTTTCGAATGGTGACACTCAGACCAGTCTATTCTAGTCTTTGCGACGTCACCATTTGAGAACACATGCTCTCGACTAGAGTCGAGTCTTTCTCGACCTGAGTCGCGTAAGTGTGAATTCAGCCAAAGAAGCATTGGATTGTGACTATGGAAGGAGAGATAGTATCGGGAATATGAGAAGCAGAAAAAAAGGAGACATGGAAGAAGAAGAAGAAGAAGAAGAAGAAGAAGAAGAAGAAGAAGAAGAAGAAGAAGAAGAAGAAGAGAAGAAGAAGAAGAAGAAGAAGAGAAGAAGAAGAAGAAGAAGAAGAGAAGAAGAAGAAGAAGAAGAAGAAGAAGAAGAAGGAGAAGAAGAAGAAGAAGAAGAAAAAAGAAGAAGAGTCGAGGACAATAAAAACAGTATGTGTGGAAGAAAAGTACGTGACAGTGTTACTGTAGTCTCTCAACTATCACTAGCTTTTATCCAGTTGACTTGGGTTCACTTTGGGAGTCATTTATTTTCTACTCCTCATCCCTGCTCGCTCCCTCCTTCATCCGGTCTCAATCATTTTTCTCTCTTACTCTCTCAATTCCCTCTTGTTCTTCTTTTATCAAGTTTATCCACTCTGGTCATACACAATCTCAACTGAGCACTAGTTAAATGCTAATCTCTCAATGAATAATGGAATCGGACCGCTTTCGTCGGGATTAGAAAATTCTCTTCAAATCCTCTTTTCTTTCATCTTCTGTTTTTCAAAATTACCTCCCATCCTCTTCCCACCCTCACAAATTATTCTCCATTCCTTTCCAGTGTGTTAGGAACGGTGGCTCTTCCCGTATTTCGAGAACTTTTCTTCCTTTTCATCATAAATTTTACTTAGTGGCATTCACAATATTTCCAATCATAATCAATAGGAAAACAAGAACATACAGTTCAGTGAGATGAATAATAATGAATTAAAAGTTGATAAAATGAATGAATACTGGTATGTTTCATTCGAAAGAAATTTGTGAATTGGGAATAAAAAATACTACTTGCTTAAAGTATACAATACTCTACGTTTGCAAGTAGGAATGATTACGTTCATCTTCTTTATCTTCGTCTTCTACTCAGTTTTTTTTTCAATTGCATGAATTCAGTTGTAACTTTCTAGAACATTCCAGTACAAAAATAATCTAAATTCAATTAAAGATTAAAAATCTGGTGTGGCGCACTCACACAACTTGCCTTGCCGTTATGAAAATTGATCACCTGACGCTAGTGTTCACGCGCACCTCAAGTCTTCATAGTGAATGATTTAATAGAATCAACAGTTGCCAACAGTTTGCGATTGAAATAATATTTTCTCGAATTTCGAGCTTATTTAAAATTCTAGGTGAAAATGATACTGAATATTACTTGTAGGGATTTTCATGCTCAATCTTTCCCATTTGGAATTTTTTGTTCAAATTGTATCTGAAGCCTGATAATTGGGAATCTAAAATCAAACTTTGCATAGATGGGGCGGAGCTCCTGGAATTTTTACAGATATGGGACTTGTGGAAGTTGATAGAGCTTATCCTTGGGTATGAATTTGATCATAATGGTTGAGCCATTTTGGAGAAAATCGCAAAAAACCCTGTTTTTGACTACATTTTCGCCATTTTAGCCGCCATTTTGAATTGCATCAGTTCGAAATTGTTCGAAATTGTCAAATTTCAAGTCATTCCGTTCACACACACACACACACACACACCACACACACACACCACACACACACACACACACACACACACCACACACACACCACACACACACACACCACACACACACACACACACACACACACACACACACACCACACACCACACACACACACACACACCACACACACACACACACACACACACCACACACACACACACACACCACACACACACACACACACACACAACACACACACACACACACACACACACACGCACACACACACACACACACACACACACACACACACACACACACACACACACACACACACACACACACACACACACACACACACACACACACACACACAGACCAATACCCCAAAACCACTTTTTTGGACTCAGGGGACCTTGAAACGTATATAAATTGGGGTACATTAATTTTTTTCGGAAAGCAATACTTTCCTTACCTATGGTAATAGGTCAAGGAAAGTAAAAATAATTAAAAATGATGTAACAGTCAAATGCTATAACGTGTTTGTCCAAGGCAGTGTGACAAGCAGCATGACATTAAAAAGTTTTCTCCATGTTACATTTTGGGAACAAAACAGAATAGCACGTTGTCTGTATGTAATACATATTGTATTACATACGTATGTACAAGTATGTACACGTACACCTATGTATCACATACAGACAAAGTGCTATGACAGTGTATGTATTACAGACAGGGTATGTATTACACTTTGTATGTATTACACAGACGCACCTGCTTCAATGAAGAGGTTGATATCTTATAATCAACTAAGCGTTATTGAACGAGCGTTAGCGAGTTCTCACTTTCGACTTACTCAAGGCCAAAGTCGTTGTTCGTCTCACAAACAGACCTTCATGTTCGTCCCACAAACATATCTGTCCATAATTTTCACCAACTCTGTATAATTCAATGTTGCGAGTTTCAAAGATTACAATACAACAGTTCATGAGCGAGTTCCCCAAGCAGGGGGTCACTAGTCATAGAACATATGAGAGAAAATCAGCTATAGACTCGAACCTTGATTTCATTTGCTCGACTATTCCTTCTAGATGAGACCCAAATAAAACACTTGTGGATAAACTAGAATAAATCTGTCTAAGCTTCTGTCCGATAGATCACGGCAGGATAATTAAGAGAGGATAAGATTTATCCTTGCAACCACTGTGCAGCAACTAACAGAAATCATAAAAAATACAGATTGAAGTGGACAAATCACCTGCGTCACATGTCACCCACTACAAGCTTGGAAGTTGCAGTTGGATGGGAAAAGAAACATTGGAAGACCGAGAGAGCTGTGGACACCGGAACAGGCTTTACAAGCCTAGTCCATGATGAATGATGATGATAAAAACTTATCTTTCTCTCTCTTTACCCAAAAAATTGCCCAAAGAATCTGCAACTTGCGCCCAGCGGCGCCAGAATGTGTTTGGCCATTCACAGATTGATCGTAACAAAGTGAACGTCCGTGACGTCATCACGAGAGATGCCATTTCGCTCTCACTAGCAGCCGACATTACGTTCACCGACTGAAGGAGCGAAATTCAAATTCACTACAGTATCCTAAGGAAGCTTCAAGCAAAACACTACTGTATTATGACAACATATTAGCCAAGTTAATGAGATACATATTTCTATCCTATAATTACATTCTAATTATTGATATTGAAAGATTGGGCTGGATCTGGAACCATGATTGCACGAACAATCATTCATTAAGATACAGTCATCTTGAACGAATAATCCCTGTCAAATTGGTTCTAGCAGACACATCTTCTCAATCATTCATTCTAATGTAATGTATTTTTTAACTTTTCATTTCTGAATTTTGTTCTAATTACAAATACAATGTGGGTGATAGATAAAGATATATTTTTTGAATACTTAAAACTTTTGAATACTAATAACTTTGAACCTCCGTCACTCAGCGTAGCAAACATATCAACACTGTTCATTTTCTCACTCATGGTGACAGCCTGAAAGAGTCAATGAGTGCTAATTATCGAAAAGTGGATGGGGTGGTGTGGTTTTGACAAACCGGGGGATTCCCGGTCGTCAACCTTTCCAACATACTGTCAGAGCTGGAATTTGATGTATTCATGATTTGAAAATTCGTCACAAGTTGAGATAAATCAATGGAACACTTTTGGAGTCGAATAGGATAGGAATGGTCGTTATAAAGAAAGTTTATATACCGTTGTCGGAAAGTTTATATACCGTTACCAATTCCAGAGAGAGTGTGAGAGAGACAGACAAATAATGTGACTGGCAGTTTTGACGTCACTACGTAAACAGTGTACGTGTGTATCGGAGCCATGAATCACTCCCATTTGACCGCTGGGCGCTAGTTGTGTATGTCCAAAATTGCAAGGTGAAGCTCTGTGAAACTCTCCTTGATAGTATGTAATGAACCGTTATAATATTCTGTAATAATCTGTTAACTACACAATGAAGGAATTCCTGATTCCAGATTTTGGAATGATTTAATAGTCCACTATAGTATAATATTATGCTTGTATAATGATATGCCTCATATTACTACGTGAGCGTCAGCAGAATTTTATAAGGCAATAAATATTTTTCTTGTGAGCTTCAGAATGTTTCTACGACGAAACTTTTATGGACTATTACATGATGGTTTCGATTTGATAAGTCGTTTGATCTGTAATCTTATTCAGGGCTTCAAACTAGATTTCTCTTCTTCTCCTTCCTCTTCCTCTTCTTCTCATTTTCATTCTTCTTCCTTTTCTTCTACTCATTCTTCTTATTGTTTTTCCTCTTATGTCTTCTTCTCCTCTCCAGTCGCTTTTCCTCCACTTCTTGTTTGGATGGCCTATCTTTTTTGATAGGATGGAGAGATTCTCATCTATTGAATCTCTGATCTTCTCAGTACATTCTTCAACCTTCTTCTCTTTCTCCTCCTTCTCCCTCTTTCTCTTCTTCATCTCCACCTCCATTTCTCTCTCCTTCATCTCATCCACCCTATCATTCTCCTTCTCGTCAAACCTCATTATTGTAAGTATCACATAGCTTACATCAACTTGTCACATTTTACAACATATCATCAGCAAGAATATGAATGGAAACTCTTAATTCAAGTTTGTAATACTATCATTTCTGCATTATGATTCCAGTAAGAGTTTAGAAAATAAATGAATATCAGCAAAACAATTGAATGAAAAATTCAACTCAAGTTTGGAATACCATCATTTTCGCATTATTGACCGAGCGAAGTGTGGTCTAATATTCAAGTCGACGGTTTTGCATTTCTCTTTATTTTTAATTATATATGTTTCGCATTTACGGCGGTGATTGATTTTCATGAAATTTGACAAGTATGTTCCTTTTTAAATTGCGCGTCGACGTATGTACAAGAATTTTAAAAATTTTGCATTTTAAGGATAATATAAAAGGAAAAAACCTCCTTTATACGCCAATATTGGAGTAAAAATCAGACTATAGATCTATTCAAAATAAATCAGCTGTCGAGTGGATTATTAATTGCATGCAATGACGCATGCAATCTATCATTTCAATGTAACTTAGTAAAAAATCAGCTTTCGTGTGGTCTATTAATTGCATGTAGTGAGGTATGCAATTGATAACCCGAAGTAGCATAGTATTTTCTCCTGACTTTTCTCTGCTTGCAACTCGGTAAGCTTTTGATGATAGTAGCATAGCTGCTTTTATCAAACTTCTAGCGTTGTCGAAACAACAACCCAAACAGCCATCAGTCGTTTATACACCGATATCTGGCCGACACGACAGGACAGGACAGAATTTAGACTACTCTGATGAACAGTATAAGAGGAGACTGTGGTTTATAAATGCGCGAGGTCTATAGCTCACAGAACTACTAGTACTATCATTTACGGATTATGATTCCAATAAGAGTTTAGAAAATGTATGAATATAAGCAAAAACGTGATAGTCCAGCGACTGGACTATAGAATAGAAATTGGCCATTTTTTGTGTATTGGAATATGGGCTTTAGGCTAGTACACTCAACAATAAATTTTTCACTTTCCGACCGAATTTGACTTACGATGCATGATTTTGGACCGCCTTGACGAGCCGAGAAGAATGAAGTGTAGCACGATGGAATCTGAGCATTGTGTCAGAAGTTATAAGTGTTTGAAAATTGATCCTTGAGGTGTCCTTAAGCGCGCCACTCCACTAGGAAATACTGAAATGAAGTGTATCTAACGGGTGATTCTCATGGAACACAATCTTATGAACTTATGTCGTTGTGCGAAATATCAATGTGAAGAGTATGTAGTTGGTGATGATGGTTGAAGCTGAAAATTAGGTGTTTTTCACAATACAAGGAGCATTGTTGTAAGATGTATCTAGAAATATATATGAGATATAGCGCTCTACATGATCTCAAATTGTAGAGCACAAAAATACGCCCAGATGGATTCTGAATTAGAAATCTAAATGGTAAAAATCGGAAGATATTGTTGATCAAAAACTAAAATTCATCAAAATTGATTTTTTCTTCAAATTTCACTCATTTTTGACAAATCATAACTCAGTACTCATTGGAGATAGAGAGTTCCGAATGATCTCGTTTTATTTAGAACTTCATGATCTAGAAAAAAGGCGGGAGCAAATTTTACTGTCCGATAATGAAATTTGGCAGAAATAGCTGAAAACTGGAAAATGAGCCGGAAATACGAGGTTTTTGGGCCACCCTGTATTTAGCTCAAGGAAATTTTGTATGAAGAAATTGGTTCTGGACTTCTCTTATGTACCCAAATAATATATTGAAAAATTAGAACTACAATATAAATTGAATGCATCAATGTATATAGTGACTGGACTACATAGCTGCTTTTGTCGAATTATAAAACAAAAACCCAGACAGCCGATATCTGGCCTGCACGACTGGACAGGACAGAATTTACTCTGATAAACAGTATTAGAGGAAACTGCTCGAGGTCTATTGTTCACAGAACTACCAGTACTATCATTTCCGCATTATGATTCCAATGAGGGTTTAGAAAATGTATGGATATAAGCAATAGAATGAATGAAAACTGAATTCAAGTTTGGAAACTATCATTTCCGCATTATGATTACAGTACGAGTCGAAAAGATTTAGGTAATCTCGATTCATTGTAGAAGAGGGGATTAATTTAGTGAGCAGTGCATGGTTGTGAGATAAGATAGGCCTACGAAATGCAACATCATGAGTATTTAAGCAGCTTTCACAACAATAGTATGACCATTGTTACAATGAGTACTATCCTATCCTGGTTCCTAAAGATATCCTGAATCTGTCGCTTTTACAAATTTCGCTCTGCTCTGGGTGACCTGTGTCAAATCTAGATTGCATGTTACATTGCTCATCCATTTTGCTCTGCTGGGCTGAAAAATTATTCCATTGTCCCTTATGAGAGAGTTCACGCATAAGCGGACTAACTTGGTTCGGCAAACAAAACGAATCATTTGAAACTCAGACAAACTTGATGTTTCAGTTCTACTGTTTTTTCAACGCTTATGGAACAATCATTTTCCCTGATTCCCTGATTGATTACTCGATGTGAACTATCTATAAAGACTAACAGAGAATCTCATCAGTACAATACTAGTGGTTCGTGAACAGTCGACCTCGCGCAGTTATGAACTACAGCCTCCTCTTATACTGTGAATCCTGTCCTTCAACAGGAGATATCAGTGTGAAAACGGCTAATGTCTGTTGGGAATGGTGTATTAAAGAACGCTAACTTCAAAAGATAATCTCCATCTATTTTTTGATAGAGAGTTAGTGGGAAGGATGTTTTGAATATTCTTCCCAAAGAATGGACATTGATATGTCCAAAGCTCCGCTAATTTATGTGGATACATAACAATATCATAATATTATTTAGTTATTCCGAATTGATTTTTTATATCATATACCGTTCAATAATTATTTTCTCAATCTATATAATATAAATTCATCTATAATTTTGCTGTATTGTAAGCTATTGTATATAAGGGTATAAGCCAGTATATATTGTAATCTGCATAGATAAAGTACTCAATCAATCAAGACATACTGGCAACAGGTCAGCCCGAATTGAAAGTAGAGAAAGTTTGAGAGAAAATACTATGTTCACTTTCAGTTATTGATATTGCATGCAATGAATAGTATACAAGACAGATATTTTTTTTTGATAAGTTACATTCAGATATTAATTGCATGTGTCATTGCAATTACTAATCCACTCGACAGCTGATTTATGATGAATAATATTCTGTAGTCTGAATTTTACAGTAATATTGGCGTTCGAAGGAGATTTTTTTTTGTATTACCCTCAAAATACGAAATTTCAAAAAAAAACCTTGTATATACGTCAACGCGCAATTTGAAAAGGAACATACCTGTCAAATTTCTTGGAAATCTATTGCCGCGTTTCGCTGTAAATGCGGAACGTATAAATATATAAACTTATAATTCTATTTTATAAATACAAGGAAGTAGCACTGAATTCATACATTTCAAAAAACATACAAAAATATAAACATAAAGAGAAAGGCAAAACCGTCGACTTGAATCTTCGACCTCTCTTCGCTCGGTCAATTAATATAATTATTCTTACCTTCAAAATTCAAAATTATTTTAAATCATAATTCCTGAACCAGAAATCAAGTGACGAACCAGTGTGTGATTTCATAACCTTAACCTTTGGACAACATTAACATCAACATTTTTGGAGAGAGTAATATCACAGGTTCAGCCCAGTTTTTCCTCCAATGTCATTATTATTATTATGATTATAGTATTTTATACAATAAATGAATGAATGAATATTCCAATCATTGGATATTTCTTGGAACTCTGTCGGTCATAGGCAAAAATCCTTTCATTCCATTCCAAAATCAGAACATCAAATTAATGATCATTGGGGAATCAACAGAATGGACCCAAAACTGTTTCTCTCCATGGTTTCAATAAAAATAGGTTTTGTAGACACTTCTTATCATGATTACACAAAAAATTAGACTTCAAATCTAGTATCTAAACAGTGTGTATCTGGGCTAATCAGAAAGGTGGAACGATGAATAATATTATTACACTTAAAAATGCAATAATGGGAAAATATAAAAAAACTTCATACATTTGAAACCACAAAAATCACAAAAACATTCACTATCAACACATTCTTCTCCTCTTCGGTTCTCTTTATCACTCTCTCCTCCTTCTCCTCCATCCTTATCTTTCACTCTCTCTGTCATCTGCATTTTCTCCTTCTTATTTCCCGTTTTCTGAGAAGAGCAGTACTTTTTCCTATGATCTCGTAAATGAATGAATTCTCATCTGGTTGTGAGCAATGAAGAGGATATTCTACTTACCATATCACTCTCCAAGAATTGGCAATAATTACTATTATTCAATTTAATAATTATTTTTTGAAACTCCGCCAATTCACTCAGGCAACATCACAATATTATATTATTAGTGTATTATCGAATAGTACTTACTTATACGAATGAATACTTTGAAGCTCCATTGGGGTACGAACATAACAGACAGGTCGACATGAAGATTTTAGCTCGTAGCATTCTTCTGTATCCATATACGAGCCATGTATGACTCGTAGGTTGGGTGGAAAGTCCGAGAACGGCTCAATATCACATACAGAAAGGTAATTTGACGGTGGGTGTGTTTGGGGATCGTACTAAAATTGAAAATACTACTTTACTATGACTTCAAAAATCTGGTGCGCCATCTAGGATCCGCCATATTGAATGCAACTTTGTATTTTTAGATAGGAAGGTGGTCATGCGATACATAATTTCGATACGAAATTTCAAGACAAAATGTATGACGAGAACCGCGCATCGATATCTCAAACCATTTTGAAGATATTCACATTACTAATCAATACCACTTATCTATTTCATTTCTGATTCTATGGTATTGATTTATAATGTGAATATCTTTCAAACGGTTCGAGATAAGGATATGTGGTTTTCGCTATTCGTTTTGCCTTGAAATTCCGTATTGAAATCATGTATCGCATAACAACCTTCCTATTTAAAAAAATAAATTTGCATTCAAAATCGCGGATCTAAGATGGCGAACAAAATTTATGAATTCATAGTAAAGTACTATTTTCAATATGAGTAGGATCCCCAACCACACTTGCCTTGAAATAACATTTTCCAATGAGATACCAAGCCGTTCTCATACTCTTTTCTTCCCTTCCTGCTATGAATAGTATTAATATATTTATATATCTATTTCATTTGTTTATTCATCATTTACAATCAACTCTAGGACAAAGAAACAGACTACAGTCCAAAACTTCTTTTCATCCCAATTTAATAAAATAAATTGTCCAAATAAAGGTTATGTGTGACTTTTCAATTCTTCACAACTACTTCCGCATTGAAACAAAAATTATAATTGAAAAAAGTATTGATCGATAATGTGAATTTCCTTCGAAACGGTGGGAGATATCGATATGCGGTTTTCACCATTCATTTTCTCTTGAAATCCCGTATCGAAAATATGTATTGCATGACCACCTCCTTATTTAAAAAACGAAGTTTCATTCAATATGGCGGATCCAAGATGGAGGACAGATTTTTGAAGTCATAGTAAAGTTGTATTTTCAATTTTACTAGGATCTCCAATCACACCCACCGTTAAATTACCTTTCTGTATGAGATACTAAGCCGTTCTCGAAATTTTCACCCACCCTGTTTATCTACTATAGACTATATCAATGAATCCAAATGTTCCTATCATTGATCATTGCCCAGTTGTTCAGTGTAATCGATAATAGCCGCGACCCACTCCTTCTGTTCGAAAAATCAAAATATCTCACCCCCGGAATTTACAAGCATAAGTGAAAAAAAGAATTCACAAGTATAAATAGAATGGGCCTACGACCTAAAAGATGAAGATACCTTAAGTGTATGAAAGGTGAAAGGGTTGGTTGGGGGGAAAGGTTTTTGCTTTCAAGTGGCAAAATGGTTGAATTATTCAAATGCATTGATAATATTGTAGAACAGAAACAGGAAGCTTGTATGTCAGAAAATATTTGTGTTATATAGTTTAGCTATACGTCACCGTATGATTTTCGTGAATGCGATACTTTGCCTACTTTCTGTTCGCATCATTAAAGTTGAAGAATGCTCTATAGACTGAAATTTTCACTTCAATTTGATAGATGGGCGTCCCAGAGACCAGAAAATAAACTTGCCGTTAGCACTCGATCCTTAACCAATATAATGAAATTCGCATCTACTAGTAGTTTCGTGAACAGTAGACCTCACGCAGTTCTTTCATCCACAAGTATCTGATGTCACCTGTTCTAGCTGATTCAGTTGAATCATAATTTACTCTTGAAAACTGTTATCCGTTTTCTCCGAAATCGAAAACTCACTTATGTTAATAAACTCAGTTGACGTTTGAATTTGTATCCCATATGATGATTTATCCAATTTCGTGATAATCTTTCCATCTGATGAAAATATTTCTCAACTATTTTAAAATTATTGTTTCTCAATCAAGAATATTGAAATTTCATCTGCATTATTCAGTTCATTCAATCATTATTCATTCTATTTTCAATCATCTATTGAATTTGTTTTTCAAATGTGAGAATATTGATACTGATGGGCACGCATCATAAAATATATTGAAACCCTACCAGACATCTAGAAATAGACATGACCAGACATCTGTATAATGCAAGCAATGAATAATCCACTTGTCAGCTGATTGATTATGAATAATTCTATAGTATATTCTATAATATGGAAAGAAAAAGGATTCCTCCATACTCTGATATCACTATATATCTACTATCATCTACTTTGATGATAGAATCAATCAGTTCTATCATCAAAGTAGATGATAGTAGATATATAGTGATATCAGAGTATGGAGGAATCCATTTTCTTTTCATATTATATCCTTAAAATGCAAAATTTAAAAAAACCTTGTGTATACATCGACGCGCAATTCAAAAAGGAATATTCCAGCTCAATCTCATGTAATTCTATCAACGCGTTTGGCCGTAATCTTGTTACATACAGACAGACGAAAGTAAATCGGGTTGAAACATAGACCTCACTACGTTCGGTCAATTATGAAATTCGCACCCATCATGATAATTTCAAAACTCACTCGAATGACTTTTGAGTGATCGGGTGATGCACGGAGACACCCTTGAGTTGGAAATCATGTACAATGCTCTCCTGTGAAAGCATCGGTTGAAGTGAGATGAAATCCGTGTGATTCACAGACCTGAAATCATGTCAGGAGTCGCCAACATGTCAGTAACATGTCCAGATCACACAGTGACGATGACACTTCACTCTTGTTCACTGAGTGGGACAATTGCTATCGTTGCTCTCTCTTCTTTTTCCTTCCTCTTTGTCACACATTCTCTCTATGTCACACACTTTTATGTTCCTCCCCAATTCCTGAACTGTGTTCCCAAAAAATCTCATTTGAGTGAAAATCTAAACGAGAAAATGAGGTTATTTGAAGTACAGTGAACTGGAATCGTGTTATCGGAAACTCGGGACAACCGAAATTCAAATTTATTTTTACTAAATTTGAAAAATGTGAAATCATATCCTATTTTGGACTTTCAAAATGTTATCTAAATTTATGCCAGAAATAGTACAAGGAGTATCTCTTAGTTTTTCCCTCCCGATCAGTCCTCTCTTGTAAAAATTATAAAGAAATAAAATAGATGAGACCTACATAGTACAAAATTCCAACTATACATGGTTGAAAATTAGTAACCAACTATATAGTAAAAACTTAGTAAACTTTTTTGAAAACTATAGTTGAGAAGTGAACAAAAAACACCAATTTCTGTTACATTATATGCGATGCATACAATAATTAATTCTTCAGTAACTTGAGGTGTCCAGTTTATACTACTATCTTTATCATTTCTAGATTCTTTGTAGCTGAATTGAAACACTGTATAATACAGAGTGTTCGAAAAAGAACTTCCCAGTTTTAGGTAAAAATTTAATGTATAAATTAATGGAAAACTTCACCAACAAGTACATAAAATGAAAGAGAGAACCTTCAAGTTTTGTTCAACATCAGTACACTTAAACATGGGATCCATTTGTTGCCCTGCACACCACGAGATGATATTCAAGTTCTCGCCATGTATTCACCAATATATCAGGTGTAACTGTCCAACCACCTTGACGATTCTTTCTCGTAAATTGTATAAGTTTCGGATTATTTCACTGTACACAAGATTTTTTTGTTTCCCCCCCCCAAAAAAATGTCCAGAGGGGTTTAGTCCGGGCTTCCTGGTGTCCAAGCAATTGGGCGAGCTCTTCCTATCCACTTTCCCGGAAAGCGAGTATCAACTGAAGGAACTGTTCCCTGGCGCCATTTTAAGGTCAAGCAAGTCTGCCAACTGCAGGGGGGACAAAACTTTGACAGTTGCTGAATCAAACACCACAAACTAAAATAGTGTATATCTCTTATTACAGATTCTATGACATATCAAAACTAGGGAGTTCTTTCTCAAACACTCTGTATTTCAATAGACTTTCAAACATTAGGTTATCCGAAATATTTCTTCACCCTCTCGGTTGGCCGGGATTTTATTATACAACATTATTTTGGAATGAGATTATTCATGAAAAAGTTGTGTATTTCAAATAAGAATTACGAGAATAAGCGAAGAAGGAAAAGAAACAATTCAAGTAGAGACAGACGCTTCGCTTTTTTTCATGATAATATGGCTTTTGTACGTAGATTGTTGAGTTATGGCCGTACATATGTATAAGAAAATAGACAACAAAGAATAGTTGAAATTTAATAATCATTGCCATTTTGCTAGATAAAAAGACGTTATTTGATTTTTTCATAATTTATTTTCAATAAATTACTTGTATTACTTGCAGTATCCTAATACCATTAATTATCATTTTACGTCTATAGGTAATATATCTTGTAATAATTTAATAATTATTATTGCTCTGTTTCTTTTGTTTTGTTGATATGTTATAGTTTATTTCCTATTATTGGTTGAAATTGTTTTGTTTTTCAATTGTATTGTATCATTTTTATATCTACTATAATTGTATATTTAAGTATATAGAATTGTAGAGAACTCGTTCCTTGCACACAGGCTTTCCCATGTGAGGAACCTTTTTCAAGCTTTGTATATGTATACTGTATATTGTTTGTACTTTCTAAGAAGAAGAATGAAGATAATTCCAATTAATGAAGGACTTATATTATTGTTATAATGGGATTTACTGATCCTTGTAAGCATTATCCTCTAAGAAAATCATCCTTTAGCAACAAGAAGTTTTGTCTAATCATGATTTTTTTTCACAGGTGAGTAACCAGTTGTCAACTATTTCATTCCTGTGTTCATACGAGTGAGTAATTGCTTCATATAATGTTCCTATACACTCCTATTGTTTTTGAAACTATTGTATTTTATTCGGAGGAGGAATTTTCCACAGAACACATGGGTAAAGAATGATGGTCTTCGCCATTGGATGATGATTTGTGCTGATATAAAGAATAGAGAAAGAATTCTTTATCCAGTCTACGATACTGAAGGCGATGGAATCTCAGATATGTTGAGACTGCCAGACAATACTAGAAATAATTGGAGACAATGTTCATCTTCTAGAATTTCTCTCTGTGTTGATATGATCGAATGAACGACAGGTATTTCGATATTTGGAGCGTTGAAAGAACATATTGAAAAATGAACAATAATGTGTTCAAGTTGACAGAAGAAGAACTATTACAATCTATTGTCTCGATTCGAAATATTTTCAATGTTTTGTTAAACTGTTGAACCTGTGTTGGAGTGGAAGAATTTTTGAGAAACTATGTGTCCGGTATTCCCAAGACATTCTGTTAAATTTTTGCGACGTGCTACAATCACAATCTAACACTCCTGTTGGGAATTCAATCAAATTCAGGTGTTCTAACCAATTCATTTCATATTTTCCATAAATGAAGGATTAATCACCAAGTCTCCAACTATAGAAAGTTTCCGAATATGAAAACAACACTTGTGTTCTAACAACAACATAATATTGACTTATATTGATTGAGTACTTTATTTATGTAGATTACAATATATAGTAGCTTTTACACCTATAATAGCTTACAATACAGCAAAATTAAAGATGAATTTACAAAATATAAATCAAGAATATAATTATTGAGCTGTATATGATATGAAAAAAAACAATTTGTTATAACTATAGATAGAATAGATAATATTGTTACGCATCTACATAAATTGGCGGAGCTTTGGACATATCAATGTCCATCCTTCGGAAAGAATATTTGAAGTATCCTCCCCACTAACTCTCCACCAAAATATACAGAGTGTTCTGAAAGAAGGTGCCCATAAGTCAGGGCGTGATTCCTCAAATCCAAAGAAGAAAAAAAATTTCCAATTAACATAGGTCCGAAAATGCTTGGTTATCAAGTTGTACAGAGTGAAAGATTTCGTCTGAATTTCAGTTCCCCTGCTGAGACGAAGCACCTCGGGTATTTGTTGGCTGTTAATTAAGATGTATAATTTAGCTTACTTCATGTAAAATGAGTTGAAAAATTGAAAAAAACAGTTCCCAGACCTGTAGCTACAGTAGTTTGTAAGATGTGTGACAAAATACGCGAAACTTGGTCCCGAAAAATAGTTCCTTCAAGGTTTGAAGCAGATTTACTATGTTAAATGTATTATAAACACAAAATATTTTTACAGATTTTTATAAAATATTATACAGAACTTGTAGAAAATTTAATTTCGTGAAAGAAGATATAAAATGAGTCTATAATAGACAAACGCAACCTTTAAAAAACTAATCCTTAATATTAAATTTGTAGAGAACATATTTTGTCTATTTTTCATGCATTTGTATATGTAATAAATTGAGGATTATCTTTTCAAGGTTTCGTTTGTCTATTATAGACTTATTTCACATCTTCCTCTTCAAAATATAATTTCCTACAAGTTTTGTAGAGAAATATGGTGTGTTTATAATACATTTAACATAGTAAATCTGCTTCAAACCTTGAAGGAACTTGTTTTTTCGAGACAAAGTTTCGCGTATTTTGTCACATATCTTAGAAATTACTTCAGTTACTGGTCTGGAAACGGTTTTATTCGATTTTTCAGTTCATAGATAGAGTACGCTAAATTGCAAATCTTAATTAATCTTTCACCCGTGGGGCTTCGTTCCAGTAGGGAAACTGAAATTCATACCAAATCTTTCATCCTGTATAACTTGGTAATCTAGCATTTTCGAACCTATGCTAATTAGAAATTTTTTCTTCTTTTGATGTAAGGAATTACGCCCTGACTTATGGGCACCTTTTTTTTAGAACATTCTGTATAATTCCTCATAAGCTGGGACAAATAATTGGAGTTAGTACCTTGATATTTCCTGTTATAACCTATAACCACTGTTTTATTGAACTATATCATATCGAGTTATCAAACACGTCATCTACTTCATATTATTTTTTACTTTGCCATGATCCATCTTGAACTTCCAGAAGTTTATAGACGTCGTTACGATAATGTTCCACATCATGTTTTCACTTATATACATTCTGAAGTGTAACGGTTACTGTGTAACGGTTACAGCAGTACTCATACTGGTCCTGTCAATCACTTTCCTCGTGGTGTGCCCGTGATTATGACACCTTACTGTGCACCAATTATTGAATCATGAACTATATAAGCAATCCACTATAATTATGTGTAAATAGATACTACCAGAGACAAATAAGGGTATCTTGATTAAATAATCAATGTTGAACGGTATCTTCATGATACTACTCAGCTCTCTACTCCAATAACTTTCTCACTATAATCAAGTAGAAGGTAGAGCGTTCATAGGTTCATGGTAGAAACTGTCCAATTAACATAGATTCGAAAATGTGCTTTTTATGGCTTTGTATAATATGTATAAAATGGATTTGTATGAATGTATTTAGACTATTCTCATGGTTTTTATCGGGAGAGAGATCCTTTTGGATGTTCAGCCTTGCCGTATTAACCAATGTCATTTCCTATCAACACTCAAGTTCATAGATTATGTTTTGGGTTCTTCATGTTTTCCCAATAAATATTTGAACTTTGACTTTCTGAGTTTTTATTTCGTAAAGTTGAAAATTGAGAAAATTCAACGAGTGAAAATGAGATGAAGTCACACTTTTCCAGTTTCAAATTGCTTATAGTTCTAATAATTATAACGAGATATAATCCATAAAATCAAATTTCATTCCAATAGAATTTGTTAATGGCAATATTCCAAAATGCTCTACAAGGAAGATAGGTTATTATAATCAATTTATAATGATTATAATAAATAGTGTGAATAATCAAAGTAATTTATGCCCTATAATAGCGTAGTAGATTCAAAATTCTCCATAATAAAGACTCAGGCCTATCTGAAGTTGTGGGAATCTTCAAGGGGTTGACAAGAATTGTATTGTTTCAGCATGAATATCAAAGTCAGGATTGGGTTCCGGCCTGGCGAACTTCGTACCGCCAAAAGGTCAATGTATCTCATGTCACACTTGATTTAATTTGGTGAATCAAGAAATTTATCTGACAATCAATATTTTCATTTGCATCTCAATTCGGACTTCCTATGTGCTTAGTCATGCAGCATTTCACGTACTTAAATTCGAAAGGAGTTCAAGTTTTCTCATTTTTTTTTTTATTATATTTATATATTTTTTCTTGTTTATTTGTTTCTAAGTTATTGTTTTCTTTTACTTCAGTTCATGGTTTATGATGTTGTTTTAGTTGTAACTCAGAATTGTATGGAGGGTTAAGTGTAAGAGGGGGCCGGCTGCGCCCTAACTTCGCCCTCCTAGGTTTTTAATAAAGGCAGAGATTCAATTCAATTCATTTATTATTATTATTTTTACTTTTTTTTTAAATTCATACTCTGTCTAGTTAGATATCAGCTCTATTAACTAGCATGACTCCTCCCTGAGAAACTAACAGGGGGTCCACCCCATCCTTGAGAAATTTACTTTGTAACCTCCTTCTCGTGCTTGAGGTAGGTGGGTAGAGCAGTTCATTTTTCATTTAAACTATTGTTTTGTTTTATTTCTTCTACTGAGTATCGTTTTTAAATTATAATTTAGCATTGTATTGCAGGATTGAGTGTAAGAGAGGGCCGACTGCGCCCTAACTTCGCTCTCCTAGGTCAAAAATAAAGGCAGTCATTCTGTTCCATTCTAATCTGTCTATTTATTATTTCGAAAACATATTTTTCTCAATCAATTTCTATCCGTAGAGTGTTGAATTGAAAAAAATATATAGGTTAAATCAGTGTTTAAGAAATGAATTTAATGTGTTCATAGTTGTTGATTGTCAATAGATGGTCATGGAAATATGCAATATACGATGAATCACACAGAATTCCATATTCTTCAAATCTTCCATTTTAGGATGAATATAAGCTGAGCTAAATTCAAAAAAACTGTAGATTACTCTGTCATTCTTCAGTAATCAATGAATTCAATATGAATAACTCTCTCTTTCATGAGGTGAACAATTTTTTCCAACATTTTCCAATTTCTCAATAAATAGGGGAGTAATAATATTATTTGTATATAGGTATTCTAAAGAACCATTATCTACAGCTGGTACCAATCAACTAGACTTCAACTCCAAACTACCGTTTTAATACCAGTATACAATTTATCTGTTTATTACAGCTGTTAACTTTAGATGCTAAATCATATCACAACAGGATCTTGAATCATGATCATCTTTCTGTTCTTCGGTAGCCTCTCGGACGACAATTTCGATAATATAGGTCTATAAAATAGATAAATAAATAATTTTTATTAGCCCTCCTTTAGAAATTTCTGGGCAGAGACCATCCCCATTATTCAAACAACATATTAACAAAGTTTCATGCCGTTCTGTCAATAGTTTTCAAGTCTATAGGGAACAATACACGGACATTAATTTTTATATATTATTTAGATGTCTTGCCAAAGTACCATGAGAAGTAAGAACGTCCAACAAGTACAAGAACATTAAATTGTATTTACAAAACAATTGCTTATTTCAATTATTTTCCTAACAGGCTAGTTAGTTGATTTCTAACCTAGCAAGTCAGGAATTTGATATCGTAATGTACTCTGTTTGAGTGGTCGTAGATAAAATAGTGTATACAAAAGTTCTATATTGTCTTCAATGCACTAACTGGATATTTTTCCATGAAATTTGGAAAAATGTAGGTTCAATTGCACTAGGTCTCATCCCTGAGATAACTCGCTGAAGGACATTGAAAGGATAATTCATCCTTAGGATCATTCAAGCAGCTGAGGATAATTCAATCAGCTGAAAATTTCGTCGTCTGTCGATAATGAAAGTGAGTGAGTGAGATTGAGACAAAATTATGTCTCATCTGTTTAACTATTGCATCCAATCCGCTTATCTCACGAGAAGTATTATGTGATGATCAACATGATCTCTGAGAAACAAATATCGGGGACCGAGCTCCACTCTGGAGTACAAAAACATAAACAATTTATTACGAACGTGGAAATTATAATAACATTCATACAGAAATGTTTTATCTAATCACAGTAAATTTAAAATTTCTAGCTCATATATATATATATTTTTGGACAGAACTTAGTCTACTTTCCTCAGTAAGAACATAACCTATTTTTTCGGACATTTTATCATCTATCAAAATTTGGGAACAGAATGGTTTTGGGTTATGCCTGTCTATCCCGATCATAATCATATGATTTGTGATTATATCAACAAATAAATAGATATATAAATAAAAGAAAATAAATTGAGAATTATTCCCAGAGGAATGCAAAAATTTCCCTCACAAAGTCCCAGCCGCACAAAAGCCGGTAAAATTTTAATCCTGATTAACTTCTCTTCAATCAGAGAGGACCATTTCAAGAATATTGATCTACTGGAATTAATCAGGATTGAAATAATAACCCGGATTTTCTGCAACCTGCACTAAGTACCTGATTGAATGATTACAAAAGTTCAACAGCTGAGTCTAATTATTTTGACACAGTCCCACACACGTGAACTCGCTCATTCACTTCCATCACCAACAGACGACGAAATAATTATTATCAGCTGTTTTTCCAAGGATGAATAATAATTACCCTTTTAATGTTCTTCAGCGAGTTTTCTTAGTGATGAGACCTAGTGCAATCGAATCTTTATATTATAAACCTACTAGGTTCTGAATTTCGTGAGAATCGTTAGAGCCGTTTTCGAGATCCGGTGAAATACAAACATATAAACATCTAAACATAAACAGTTTAATAGTATAGGATATCTGAATCATTTACTCTGACAATACATGTTAGAGTGTATGTACCGACGCGCGTCGAGCGATGTGTCGGTTAGGAATTGGTTGATGTATGAGAAGTACGTACTTTCTCGCGGAACTATACGCTCAACATTAATATTCTTACTTAGATGTGTACGTATCATGGATATTTCCAATAATATAGTGAAGAATTTTTCTGTTTATTTCATTATTGACCGAGGGAAGTGAGGTCTAAGAATCAAGTCGATCGTTTGGCATTCCTATTAATGTTCAAATGTTTGAATGTTTAAATGTTTATATGTTGCGCATTTACGGCGAAACGCTGTAATAGATTTTCATGAAATTTGACAGGTATGTTCCTTTTTTAATTGCGCGTTGACGTATATACAAGGTTTTTGAAAATTTTGCATTGCAAGGATAATATAAAAGGAAAAAAGAGCCTCCTTCATACGTCAATATAAGAGTAAAAATCAGACTATAGAGTAAAAATCAGACTATAGAATTATTCATCATAAATCAGCTGACAAGTGATTACACAGATGTGTGGAGAAGCCAGTCTATTGCTGTATTTCTATAATGTTTATAGTTTCAATCAGGTACTTGTGGATGAGAATAGTGCGTGAGGTCTACTGTTCACAGAACTACTAGTAAGTTTTCTATGCTTTAGTAGCTCAGAGCGAAGCGTGGTCCCCCGATATTCTTATATAATAAACTACTATTGAAACACGTATCATTCAGTTTGCAACAGATGTCATCCAATTTGCAACGCGTATCACAAATTCAACTCCTAACTGGAAACCATATGAGTTGTAGTAGTACGCTCGGCTTTTTCCCGCCTAGGCCAGCCTGGGCAACCGACCTTGCATACGAACTTTGCCGAAGATAGCCGATCATTACCGAAGATTGCCGTAGCTGGACGAAGCACCAAACCCCGACGATCAATAGAACGACATCATTTTACTGTTACTACGTTAAGGCGTGGATTTCTGGTTTTTGGAGGTCTTGTGGACCGGGGGGCATTTTTATGTGATTCCTGAGGGCAGACGAATTTGAGGGGTTCATACTCACATTATTCCAGCTGAGTCAGGGTTGATTCGAATGAACCGCTGTAATTAATAACACGTTTTTCATTGCTTGCCCTATCTACTACAATGGGTGAGGAAAGTATTGTATACTCCAAAAACTAAGATAACCTGATTCCACAAGTTTCATATATTTCAAGGTCCATAATCCTAGAAAGTGCTTTCTCTCCAAGTCCAAAGAAATTGATTTTGGCCAGTGGTTGAAATTGTGACAACGGATTAATCTAGATTTCAAAAACAATGCTCCTCTACCAGTTGAATCCGAATCGAATCAATCAAATAGAATGCAATAAATGATGACAAATTGATATTAAGTCAGAAATGGTGTTTTACACGGTTTTATCAGAATAACCAAATACCAAAATTCAAGAGTTTATCAACAACTGTAATGAGTCTCATCTCTTGCTAAATAGCACAAACTCCGCCACAGAAAAATTGATTTTGTTGACTTTCTATCACAGGTCACTCGACTTGACTTAATTCCTATCAAATTTATTTCCTGAATGGTCATTCACGCTCTGGTTATTTCTAGTGAATTGAATAACTTTCTCAAGAATTGATATTATCAGAAAATTATCTTCTTATTCAATCACAATACCATGCAGAATTTATCCTCTAAATATCATGGATTTCTCTCCAACCGAATTTGAAATGTCCTGTCCCAAAAATTTTAACTTTAGGCGCTCATACCTCAAAAAGTAATGATCGGGAAAAAAATGTTTTCGTGAGAAAACATTTTCATTTTGATAGCTTGATGATATACAAATCGGAAAACTTTGAAAAATATTACCAGTAGAAAGTTTATTCTTAGCCTTTGCACAGCCTTAAGCAGCATTAGCATCCGTTCGACTAAAAGGTGCTCAGTTCCATTCTTATAAAAATCTACCATGTGACCTTGACTTAGACGCATGGGTGACTGACAGATTGCCAAAACACAACACAAGGTACGTTATATTAAACTCTAACAATTGAGAGTCCATTTCACTTTGGAAACTTTGAAAGCATTTCATACTCCTCGCGAGTGTTAACCAGAAGAAAAGAAGAAGAAGAAGAAGAAGAAGAAGAAGAAGAAAAAGAAAAAGAAGAAGAAGAAGAAGAAGAAGAAGAAGAAAAAGAAGAAGAAGAAGAAAAAGAAGAAGAAGAAGAAGAAGAAGAAGAAGAAGAAGACGGAGAAGTAGAAGAGAAATTATATGATGATGATGATGATGATGATGATGATGATGATGATGATGATGATGATGACGATTATGTTGATGATTGAAGGAATATGAGCAAGATTATGATGAGACGGAGGTGGAGAAGACGGCGGAGGTGGTGTCGGCGGTGGAGGAGAAGTGCTATTTGAAGAAGAACATGATGAAGAAGTGCGTGTCCTGTTGCTGGTGTGTGCCGAGTGCATGCGCCCTCTGCTGGCCGTTTGCCAAAGCCCTAATACACTGGCAGTCATGTTCACTGATACTAATGATAATAATAATCATAACCGTAATCGTTATAATAGTTACAAAGGGTGCCTGCCAGGTGGATAATAATGTCCCCAATTCTATTTAGCACTGCACTCTTCCATGTACCACCACACATGAAACGGACTGCTCTGCGAACCGTGCCTCCAGTCATCTTGCGAACTCATTTTCCAACTGTTCGCGAACCATTTTTTTTTGGAATGTTCGACGAACGCTGCTGAAAATTTCGCTTATCATTTCGGTCCGCTGCGATCACAATGTGTATCACTATTTGTAAAATATTCGCAAACCATTTGTAGAATGTTTAACGAACGCAGCAAACGTTTCCGATAGGATAGCATTGTTATGCTTTGTTGAATAAAAATTTTTATTCTAACTATTCGCCAATCATAACTTTCATTTTTGGTCCGCTGCAATCACAATGAGTACCATTTGTAGAATGTTTGACGAACGCTGCTGAACTATGAAAAACTTATCATATAACCCGCATGCTCGCTTCTTTGATTTCCTGAGATATGAATGCCTAAAGTTGAAATCTTATCAATATCATAATAATTAGAAGCTTATGAGTTCAGGCATTTTTGAAATATGTTCTTTAATATTATTTATCAGATCTAAGCCAGTTTTAAAGATATTCATTTCATTCTTGAAAAGTAGCCAATTTGATTATTTCTCAATAAAAAAATGCAGGCTAATTGAAATCAATTAGCCCAATTACCTAATCAATTAATTTATCAAACTAGTCCAAATAGGTTACTTTTCAGAAATGAAATGAGAATCTTTAGAACTGGCTATCTGAGAAGTAAGTCATTCCATAAACAAAACATTGAAGAGTGTATCTCAAAAATTCCATGAACTCATATGCTTTCTATATTGATAAGATTTCAACTTTAGGCATACTTATCTAATACTTTTATCATGAAAAATGCCTTGAAGAATTAATCCTGAAAATTTCATAAATGAAAGCCTATTTATTACCAATAATTCTGAAATTATTTAAACTTTGTGCCTGAAAATTTCATAAATGTAGGCCTATTAGTTACCAATAATTCTGAAATTTTTAAAACTTTGTGCGCTCAAATTGTATCTCGAAAACTGAAATGAAAAAAAAATTTGAAATGAAATGAAATAATTCTCTATTAGGTCGAGAAAGGACTTTCAAGTCCATTCTACCGCTCTAATTTTCCTCAGAAATTTGTACAATTTTGATAACTTGATATCATAATATGTATAGAAATACTTCAGAAAATATTATGTGTGAAAATTTTTGTAGAGTATGTGCACAAACTTGAGTTGGAAAAATTATCGTGATGTTATCTCGTCGATTTTCGACTGTACTTTTAGGACCTAAGGCTCCGGGATGCACACCAGAGAAACGCGTTTCGTGAAAAAAGTTTCAGGAAACGTGGAACGAAAGTTGCTCGCAATCGACTGATAAGATTAAGCAGGGAACGTTTCTTTTGTATGCATGCGCAAGTGAAACGGATTGCATGAAACAAGTTTCATGAAAGAGGGCTTCACGAAATGCGTTTCTCCGGTGTGCATCCCGCCTTAGGCTCAACTCACACTTACGACACTCAGGTCGAGAAGAGACTCGACTCTAGTCGAGAGCATGTGTTTTAAAAAATGGTGAAGTCGCGGGGACTAGAATCGACTGGTCTGAGTGTCACCATTTGAAATCACATGAAGAAGTGAATTTTAGATGTAATTGTGTTTTATCTGTGTAGACTTTTGTATTGTTGATTATTTTGTATTATTTTGTATACTTGTGACAATGACCAATGTTTATTGTAAACCAAATGATAATAAATATATTATTATTATTATTATCATGCTCTCGACTGGAGTCTAGTCTCTTCTTGACCTGAGTCGCGTAAGTGTGAGTTGAGCCTTTGCTTTCAGTCTCATAATATAGGACCAAGAGAGTCTGCTCTTCTCTGATACCCATCTATTCTATTCTCTAATGGGATCTTAATTATGAAAAAATAATTTCCCATCCATATAAAATTTTACGTGATGTAGGTTTCGAAAACACATGCTCTCGAGGAGTGCTAGATTTGAGAACGTTGAGGTCGAATTTGAGAACAAGAAGCGAATTTCAGCAGAGCAAGCGGTGTTTAACACTTCAGACTGGCCATTCAATGAACCAACTAATCTTAAACGATTTCGATAGTCAGTTTTATGCAAAGAGGGTATAATCAATGACCTCAATTCCACCCAAGCCCAGGAATGTTCACGATCCACTTGCATAACTATGTATTTCCGCATATAACCATCCAGCTGAACATGTATCGACGAATAAGTATCAGTGTAAGTATATATATAACTATCCAACTACCTATATATTCCTGTATCCATCAAACAATGCACTCTTGGATTGGTCTCCCTGTGTGCCTGTAGTTTTAGAGCTTTTGAACGGATACCATGTACTCCATACATAGTTCATGGTGTTGTTATACATAGATGATAATGTTGTATCATGCAGATGTTATACATAGATGATATGTTGTATATTATGTATCTGTGGTCGGTTGTATGTGGCACCTGTTAACTACTTAATAGCCGTTATAAGGGAGTAATTGGGTTGTAGTGGCTGAGTATAATTGGTGATGTGTGATGATAGCCTTTGATGGCTACAGTTTGAAATAGTCTTTGACATGTGGTCCAGCAATCGAAGGCTGCCTTGTTCGATACACAAACTGTACGAGTCTAGTAATTGATATCACAAACTCATTCTGTTCTTGTTGGATTACATTTTCATCGTACACATAGGAGTTTTCCATGGCGATAGAGAGAGACTAAGGATAACGGGAACTTCTAAAAACAGGATAAAGGATAACTTCCAGGATAAAGGATAACGGGAACTTCTAAAAACGTCATGAAACAAGAGTGAGAAAGAGAAATACGACAATGAAAACTTGAAAACTCAACATAAATTCACTAACTTTATTGTAGTTTAGACACTGTGTAACTTTGTAAAAATTAAATAAAAAACACTTACTCTTATTTATGATGGAATCAGGTGTTTTCAGTTAACGTTCTTTGATTATTGAAAAATATACAATGTCTAAGCGTCAACAGAGTTATTATATACTGTTTCATGGAAAACAACATCGGATAAAATTATTACTTTCCTTGCCCTATTACCATAGGTAAGGAAAGTACAGTATTGCTTTCCGAAAAAAATTAAGGTACCCCAATTTCTAAATTTCTATACGTTTCAAGGTCCCCTGAGTTCAAAAAAGTGGTTTTTGGGTATTGGTCTGTATGTGTGTGTGTGTGTGTGTGTATATGAGTGTATGTGTGTCTGTGTACACGATATCTCATCCTTCAATTGACGGAATGACTTGAAATTTGGAACTTAGGGTCCTTACAATATAAGGATTTGACACGAACAATTTCGATCAAATCCAATTCAAGATGGCGGCTAATATGGAGAAAATGTTGTCGAAAACAGGGTTTTTCGCGATTTTCTCGAAAACGGCTCCAACGATTTCGATCAAATTTATATCTGAACTAGTCATTTATTAGCTCTATCAACTGCCACAAGTCCCATATCTGTCAAAATTTCAGGAGCTCCGCCCCATCTATGCAAAGTTTGATTATAGATTCCCAATTATCAGGCTTCAGGTGCAATTTGAACAAAAACAATCGAGTGGAAAAGATTGAGCATAAAAATCTCTACTATTAATGTTTTGTAACGTTTCCAACTAAAATTGAAAATAAGCACGAAATTCGAGAAAAGTGATTATCCAATTGCAAAATGTTGGCAACTGTTGATTCTATTAAATGATTCACTATGAAGAGATAGCAGACCTCGTATGTCTCCAGCGTTATTGTCCTGTCACCAGCTGGCTCAGATTTTTGTTTATAAGTAGACTTGATATCACTACGCGTGAACACTAGCGTCAGGTGATCAATTTACATATCGGCAAGGAAAGTTGTGTGAGTGCGCCACACCAGATTTTTTTATCATCAATTGATAATCACACCGTTTAGATGGCTTTCTCCAGCATGAATAGTGTTACAACTGTGTTGCTGAAAATTCCTCATCGATCGCTGCAAAATCTGAGATATTACTTTTCACCTGAATTCACGTGAAAATTTCTTTTTTCTTCATTGATTCCTCATACTGTACAATGAGTACATCATCGAAATGATAGGGAGAGGAAAATTTAGGTAACCTTGTGCTATCCCTCTCCCAAATTTAGATAAGGTTTCACATAGTCCGAAGTAGGTTAAGTTTTGTAGTTGTTCACTTCACAAAATTCCCAGTACAATAGAGAAAATTTGGTAAGTCAGTGGTTCTCAAACTTTCCACTTCGAGCCCCCCAGCATAATTCAGCTGTAAGCCGGACATATAACAACAAATTCTATACAAACAATTATAATTTATTCAGGTACTATAGCTACACACTATAGTACATAGTTGTTACTTTTGTTCATCATAGCAATTAACAATAAAAAGAGCTTCAGTGTGGAGGATGAGCTTGTTTTTTTCGCACAGAGTTTGTTGGAAATAGTAGTCAGCTCTGATTACGCTACTCTAAGTTCATGGGTCACATCCAGTCTTGATGTAATAGTATATTTCGCACCTAGGGTCGAAAATGTACGTTTTCCGGCTCGAGATCGCGGTTTTCAAGTTCGAGACGAAGTCGAGAACTTGAAGCGTTCGAGAGCCGGAAAAACATTTTTGCCCGTGTTGCGAACGCTATTTTTCGCCACACCAAAAAAAAAAACTTCCCAATATTTATAAGAAATTGAAAAATTAATAAAATTCAAACAGCCTATTTTGATAGTTTGAATCTTGGTTATGACAACTTTTACTGTCAATTAATTTCAATATTACTAATTAATAATTTACAATAGTGACCATATTTTTATACTATTAATATTTCGAATAATTGTTTGAATTTTTATAGCTCGCGCTTTGCGCCCGGTGCAATATCTCATGGATAGATGGATGAATAGAATTTTCATTACTATTTTGAAATAATGTGATGAAAAAATTAATATAATTGCATATTTCACAGTTTTGTCTCAAAATATATCTAAAAAATTGATAGAAATTTAAATTATGGTCACTAATATAAAAAATAGCTAATAAAAGTCGAAATTCATCGACAAAAAAAAATGTCATTGACCGAGATTCGAACCTAGATCGTGTTTGTTACTCACTGAGCTGAGTTCAGTTGTATTACGCCTTTATGCTCTCGGCTATTGGGTATTGTTGAAGGAAAAGGCCTGACTGATAACTCTTAACATACACGTAATACTGTAAACTAGACTTCTAAAAAAGTTTACTTCACTCCTAAAAAGCGTACAACCTTTGACTATAGAAAGAAGGTTGTTCTTTCTATAGAAGAAGGTTCTTTCTATAGTCAAAGGTACAACAGACTTTGGCTCATGACTTATATTATTAAAATTAATATTATTATCTGTTTCACAATAAAATTTTCACTCTGAATTAAGTCAGGTAACGTATGTAGGCTACTATAATATAGTGTATAGCGGCATATTAATTTGAAGCCGGTTTGCCGGCATTTTCACAACAAAATATTGCTCTGAAATCATAGAGAAAACATTCGAAGATTCAATCTTGAGTGGGCCTAATGTTCTCTCTATATGGTTCAATATTAAAGAAAAATTATCTAAAAGTTTCAATAATGAATTACGGAAAAATTACTAGGAATTTTTTAGTCAAGGCTGAGTTTTACCAGTAGGCTTACCTTAAACTTCAGATCTCTGCTGTATTTTCTTGTTATTATAGTTGATTGTATTGCATTAAGAAGTGGAATTCGATAATAAAAAAGAAACAATTATTACTCTACCTCACTTTTAAATATTGATACAATTATTGTACTTTGATTTCAAATTCGATTCTTCACTTTTAAATACTTGCGATACGTACCTTTCTGACAATGGACAATGCAGCCATTGTATTCATTGTTTGATATCAAAAACACAATAAATATTAAATTATTAAACAGTAATTTATAAAATATATTATAGACATAATACCGCGATTCACGATACATAATTATATAGATTATTACAGTCGTTATGAGATTATCTCTCTATGATTTTTGTGAGATCGGGATCGGACACGATCAGCTGTTATTCAAGGTCATTTTACAGCCCTAGGGCCGTAAAGTTTTACCGGCCTGGTCGGAAAACAATCACTTTCGGCCTCCATATGACGCACGTAAACCAGCTCATTACATCCAAGTGTGGCGAAAATTTACTTTTCATGGCAGCTAGAGAAGAAAACCCAGTTTCACAGGAATAAGTTTTCGCAAATGGAGTCAATATTTTCAATGCCTTTTCACTCAAAATTGGGTGTTTCTTTTGCACACCAATCCAGAAGGATGTGATAGAATATTCTTCAAACTCCATTTTAAGCGCAAAGTCACCTTGGAGATCAATGCGGTTTTCCTTCTCTATCATGTTGAGGGAGCAATCATTGATTGAGAATTTGAATGGGTTTTAAATCCATGCCAAACCATTCAAGTTCTCATTAAAATATTTTCAAGTAGAATTTTAAAAGTAGAATGATTGCTCATCGTAATTATTTTAGAAGTAAATTTATATAATTTTCCAACCAAGATTTGCGCCCCCCCCCAGAGCATTCATCACTCACCCCTTGGAAGTCACGCCTCACACTTTGAGAACCACTACTGTGGTAGGTGATATCAAAATTTGGAGGTAAAGCGTGAGATGTCCAAATCTTTTTGAACAATTTGGTACCATTTTCATGATTATCGGTTGGAAAATAGCGTCCGAAACACGCAAGAACGAAATGCCTGTTTCAGCCCTTTTTCCAAATTGGAACATTGCTCTTAATTATTTCCGTTTTCTAATCTGATATTATCCAGCTTTTTGAAACAGTAGCTGACGGGAATCCGTTTGGAAGGCTCCAGAAAGCCAGTTACAGATCTCGATTTTTGTAGGTGCGATTTTTCACCGTCCTTGATCAAACATAACACATATATCTGCACACATTATGTTTCTGCCAAGCTCCGTCCAATCTGATAGAGTCGATACGTTTGTGTGACTGGCTGAACAAACGGGGATCCGGCTTGGTGAGGAAGCTCAACGGCTTAAAAAACTTACAAAATGGTGTTAACACTGAGAATAAACCAGGAAATCAATGGAATAGAAAATGGGAGAAAATGAAGAGAGAAGATTTCTGATTTTGTTTGGGTAGGAGATTCTATAGAACGAATATGATAGATGATGAATAAACAAAGAGAGAAATTAGTTGGAGAGTGTGATGAGATCCACATCAGATTCCCGATAGGTTTGCAATTCAAGTATGTGATGTGGGCTGAGAGAGGAATATGATTCAAGAGAAAAATAATACAAAATTTGAGAGAGTCGACTAAACAAACGTCTCAGTGATTCTTTGAAGTTGACGATTAACATTTCAACGACATTGTGAGGTGATTCCAGAGGGAAATAATAGGGAATTCGAGGAATCATATTGTTCTATTCTTTCTGGGAGGTTCGGTTTTACTCGGTTTTTTATTTTGAAACAGTGATCAACATCTACAGCTGCCTACATCGACTTTCCTCGTCTTATCCTGAGGTTATTCTATCGAAAATTATGAATTCAGGGTAGATGATTGAGAACTACTATCTTTAATAATGGATCCATTATCACGAAAAGGCTCGCGAAGCCTGCTGGATGACCAGGAGGATGTAATGGAATTGATTTCTTCTCCAGAAATAAGGGACAGCAGTGACATCACCTACGAATTGAACTCGCTAAGAAACATAAACAAGCAGCTTCTTGATTGGGGGAGTGGAACTTTCACCAAGAAAAAAATTTCGCGCAAAGATTATGAAAACTTCCTAGAACTGTGCAATGAACTGACGCTACTCATTGAGAGAACAGATGTGAAGTACAATGTAACCAGCAACAGAAATGAAATGATTGGAAGAATTTCTTCTTTGGAACAGAGTGTGGAGAGTCTCACGAGCGAGGTGACAAGAAATCAATGCAGACCAATTTTGTATGCAGAAGCGGCGAAGTTTTCGGAAGGGAAGATGAGTTGGCCGCCAACACCGATTGACACTCCGTCTAAGGAGAACGTCATCTTCCTCAGGTCCCCCAAGGTACTGGAAAACACTGCGAGAAAATTCGACACTGAAGAAGAAAACTGCGAGCAAATTAGAGTGACAATAGAGAAAAACGTTTGCCGCGAACAGAGCCTGAGTTTTGAAAAGGCTTTAATCGTACGTGATGTGCTGCTAGTGCTTGATCCAAACGCAAATGAGCAAACCGTTTCTGGGGACAAGTTACTCCACGACCCCACCAGCCTAAAGGTAAGCGAGCAACATACAAAATTATCTAGAATGATTCCATCTCACATATATTGTCTATTGATATTATCTTCTTCTTCTTCTTCATTTGCCGTCTCCATGGCGGAGGTTGGCTATCATGATGGCAATTTTCACCCTACTTACAGCTGACTTGAAAAGTTCATTTGAGGTGCACTTGAACCAATCCCTTAAATTGCGCAACCAGGATATCCTTCTTCGCCCCACTGACCTCCTACCTGTTATTTTGCTGAGGTGCAATATTCCATACTTGTGTCCTCTCATTATGTGACCCAGGTACCTTAATTTGCGCTCGTTGATTTCACCAATGAGTTGCAGTTTCTCACCCATTCTCCTGAGAACCTCTTCATTTGTAACATGATCGGTGTATGAGATTCTCAGCATTCTGCGATAGGTCCACATCTCAAAGGCTTGTATTTTCTTCTCACTCCATCTATTCAATGTCCATGCTTCCACGCCATATGATAGTACAGGAAACAGGAAACATTTCAGGAGACGCATTCGTAATTCAAGCTTGATGTCTCTTGATATTATATCGGCTCCTGAAATGGCAAAAGAAGTGTTTGAGAGGAATGTTGAGTCATTGTCTTCAAAATTAATGAGGCTATTTTTTGAAAGAGCGTTACCGAGTCAGGTCCGTCGGTGTGTTTGTTCAACAATTACTGTCAAAATATTTGATCAATCAGCTTCAAAATTCGAACACATATTTCCTGACTTTTTTACAGATCAAGTTCGTTGGACGACAAAATTTATCTACTCCGTCCTTTTCAGGATATAGTGCATGAGAAAAAAAATTGTTGTTATCTATAATTTAGTCAGCTGGAGTGGTAATTGCTTGCGATTACTACAGTTTTCCCATTCATTCATTCATAGAATCAGCTGAGGCTATTTGGGAGCTATCACGCAGACAGTCCTTCATGCGCTGACACATGATTCCAGCTTGTAAATATACAACATATTTAGAAGCAAGTTGTTTGACTTGTATACGAGTACAAATGAATGTGACTATTCAAACATGGAATGTTGAGGAACACTGATTTGCTATATCATTATTATGGTGTATCATGAGGAAACACATATTAAGATGAACATAATATTCAAATGCATGAATCCAATCCAATCAAATCCTCCTCTCTCATTCTCTATCTTCTCATTGCTTTCTTCCTCACATTTATTTTATTTCATTTTTTTCTCAAAATTTTCGTTATTACTTTCATTTATAACTCCAATCCCGGTTTCTATGCAACCAGACCTTAATACTTTTCTTAATTCTTCCTATATGCCATGAAGCAAACACAATGGAACCAAGAAAATTGAGAGTAAAGGTGCGTACAGATCTACGCGCCGCGAACATGAGCAATTCACTTTTAATCAGCTGATGCCAAGATTTTTATATTTTTTTCTTACCGCTTTTGTAAAAATACAGTTATAGTCAGCTGATTTGCTGAATTGGTCATGTTCGCAGCGCGTATATCTGTACGCACCTTTACGTACTCATAGAAATTTAGTGAAACACTCAAGAAATTCTGGTTGAATCTTGTGAACTTCATTTTACTAAGATGCACGTAATGATTGTAAGTAAGTGGGCTCTTCGCAATCTCTGATATTTTATCTTGAACTCTCTCAGTTTTTAATCTTTTCTCTCCACACTCACTGCCTCTCTTGCCCCTTTTATTTTAGTTTTGCACCCTCCATCGAACACTACCAACATCATTTATCACTTGTCAGCTCTTGGATCGTAGTTTTCTTGTATCTACACTTCTTATTCGGTGACATTTCCCTTCTCTTGCCGCTTCTTCTGGATCCTCCACCTCCTTCTACTCCTTCCTCTCCACCCATCAATATCCCTTTTCTTCCTTTTTCCCATCTGCTTCGTACTCCATCTTCTTCGCTTCCTCTTTCTCTCTCTACTCCTCATTCTTCTCTACAGTCCATATCCGCACAGTACTTGACACCATCTGCTAGTGTTACATGCAATGATAGATGTTTCAACCACTTTGGGGTTTTTTCAACTGTATTTTCATTCATGGAGCTCTTCCTTTTTAGTCATCGATATCCACTTCTTCTTCTTCTTCTTCTTCTTCTTCTTCTTCTTCTTCTTCTTCTTCTTCTTCTTCTTCTTCTTCTTCTTCTTCTTCTTCTTCTTCTTCTTCTTCTTCTTCTTCTTCTTATTCTTCTTCTTCTTCTTCTCTCTTCTTCTTCTTCTTCTTCTTCTTCTTCTTCTTCTTCTTCTTCTTCTCTTCTTCTTCTTCTTCTTCTTCTTCTTCTTCTTCTTCTTCTTCTTCTCTTCTTCTTCTTCTTCTTCTTCTTCTTCTTCTTCTTCTTCTTCTTCTTCTTCTTCATCATCATCATCATCATCATCATCATAATCATCATCATCATCATCTCATCATCATCATCATCATCATCATCATCATCATCATCATCATCATCATCATCATCATCATCATCATCATCATCATAATCATCATCATCAAGATGAAGTTCTTCTTTTTCATTTTCCCTCTCCTCCTCAATTTCCTATTTTTCTTCTTTATCACCTCCTCCCACTAGGCTACTTATCCCCCAGTCACTAAATGTTTCAAAATTTCCTGTTCACATTCATTTATCAACTCCATTTTCAATCCTTTCCACATCTGTGCCACTTGTTCTCGTCATCTACAGCAGTCTGCTGCTCTTGTTTTAAATTTATCTCCTTTTTCTCTCTTCCCCTTTTTTTTCTTTAGTGAGGTCTACGTTATTATGGCAGTGGAGAAAGATAGCAGAACAACGTTTATCTTGTCAATCCCTTCTATGGAGTGGAACTGATACTGGTTCATTCTACACCTTTTCCAATTTTATTTGAGAAAGTATCAAGTTAATTCGAGAAAGTATGTATTTGAGAATAGTCACTTGTGATTGAGAGAATGTCAGATGTAGATGAGAATAGTCAATTGTATCTGGGAAGTCATCATATGTAATTGAAAGTAGTGAATTGTATTCGAGGAATCGTCAAATGTAAATGAGAAGATATAAATCGAAAACGAGGAGATTTTCCAATTGACACGTCTTGTCTTTCCTGTAGCCTACAGTACAGGATTGATTTCAGCAGGAAAGGATTGTGCACAGGATGATTACGTACACAGTAATCCAATTACATAAGCTTTGCATGAGAGCAAATTAATATTTTCAATGGTGAAAGTATTTCCCCTGTACTGTTTACGAATGTTTGATGAGAAAGTTATCATTCATATGAATGTATTGGCAACCTGACTTTTTTCTCCAAACATTTTGTGATGTATTGCACTTGATGAAGATCAAATTCTCTATGTTTATGAAGCAATTGAACTTTATCATCAATCGATTGAATCTCTTGATCAAACAATTCGGCAATTCTTCAATGGATTTTGTGGACTTGAATTTTTTTTTCGAAAACTAAACGTTTAATTAGAATATTGAATATATTCTCATATTATTTTATAAGAGTAAAGTTATAAAAAATATAAGTACTGGGATTACTGGTTTTTAAAATCATTTCCCAATTACAACTGACAATTTCTCGTTTCCAAATCCTATGTTCTCAAATTAAAATGATACTTTCTAAATAAAATTCACTATTCTCAATTACAAGTGATGTCTTCTCAGATACAATTGACTATTCTCAATTACATTTGATACTTTCTCAAATATAGTTGGAAAAGGTGTAATATTAACTGTTCATTCTCGTTTAAAATAATCAATATTATGTTTTATCGAGCAAAAATTAAGTTTTTCAATCATAATGAATTTTCATAATCAAGATTAAATATTTTGTTCATTAATTATCCTTCTACATTGTTGAAAAACAATCTGGCAACAGAGCAAAGAGATAGCGCTATCCGCTTTGTTGCATGATAGACAAGGATAGCAATACATTTGTTAATCAAACACTGCCATTATAACGTGGACCTCGCTATTGCTGTTCTCATTCACCGTATATTATCCACAGCAGAGCCAAGAAGAAAATTAATTACTGTACTATTTTACTTATATATTGAAAGGAAATAGAACAGAGACTAGACCAGCTGCTAGAACTCTAGCAGCAAGCTAGTCAGTGAGGTGGAATAATTACTAGTTATTACTCCGTAAACAGGGGGAATGATGTGGAAATAATAAATGAGAAGAATGAGGAGACAATGGAGAAAAAGGGGAAGAAACATAACACGATGTATGAATAGGCGAAGATAAAAGTTTATTATAATAGCTAACTTGCCCGGCGAACTTCGTACCGCCAAAAAGGCAATGTATCTCATATCACACTTGGTGAATCATGAAATTTATCTGACAATCAATATTTTCATTCACATCTCAATATGGACTTCTGATGTTCTTAGTCAATTTTCATTCCAAAAACATTATTCTTCTCAATCAATTGGTGGTGATATCTATCAGTTAAGTGTTGATTTAAAAAACAAATATCGGGGACCGAGCTTCGCTCTGCAATACAAAAGCATACAAAAATTATAACCAAAGAATGAATCTTATCAACATTCAAAGTTCATACAGAAATGTCCTATCTAATCACAGTAAATTGAGATTAATTCCCAAAGGAATTGGAAAATTTCCCTCACAAAGGCCCGGTTGCACAAAAGCCGGTTAAGTTTCAATCCTGATTAATTCCATGTAAACCAAATAAGAGAAGACCATTACAAAAAGATGGAACTATTGGTATTAATCAGGATTGAAAATAACCCAGCTTCATTGCAACCGGCACTAAGTACCTGATTGAATGATTACAAAAGTTCAACAGCTGAGTAATAATTTTGACACAGTCCCACACACATGAACTCGCTCACTCACTTCCATCATCAACAGACGACGAAGTAATTATTAATTATTATCAGCTGTTTTTCCAAGGATGAATAATAATTATCCTTCTAATGTCCTTCAGCGAGTTTTCCCAGAGATGAGACCTAGTGCAATCGAATTTTTATATCATAAACCTACTATGTTCTAAATTTCATGAGAATCGTTAAAACCGTTTTCGAGATCCGGTGGAATACAAACATCTCAACATATAAACAGAAATTGCTCGTTTAATAGTATAGGATAGGATTGATAGGTTTCAAATCAGTGTTTCAAAGATGAATTTAATGCGTTCATGCGTTAGACGGAGTATTTTTCCATGAAAACCTACAGTCAAATTATTCTATTGGGAGAAATATTTTGCTGCTTCCATAATTTTCACCCCCTCTGTATAATTGATCAAAAGTTACTTGTCATAATACAACATTTCATGAAAAAGTTCTCCAACCCAGGGGTCACTAGTAATACAATACTGTATTGAGGTACCAAATAGGCTACTGTATTGTTATAGAAGGCATTGTAAGAGAAAGAGGAATAGCAGCTAAATGAAGAGAGGTAACATGAAAAAATACGCAGAGGTTGAGTTCTAGGGGAGGAAAAACATAGGTAGATCTTATCAAACACATTATCCGCTGGATGTATAGTTTCGACTAAGTACCACGGCTTGGATTATTCTCTTGGTTTCTACTTTGTTCTCCCACCCCTTTAGGAGCTGTTTTGCTCCTGTTTTCTCCTCCTCCCCCTTCTGATACTTCTCCTCCTCATCATCATCCTCTTCTCTGGGAAATCTGCCGATTGCGCTCAGCGGTCAGAATGTGTTTGGGCACTCACAAAGTGAACGTCCGTGACGTCATCTCGAGTGATGTCATTCTGCTCTCACTAGCAGCCGACATTACGTTCCCCAACTTGAGGAGAGAAATTCAAATTCACTCCAGTATCCTAAGGAAGCTTCAAGCAAAACACTACTGTATTATGACAACATATTAGCCATGTCAATGAGATACATATTTCTATCCTATAATATTCCATTCTAATTGATATGAAAGATTGGGCTAGAACCATGATTGTACGATCAATCATTCATTAAGATACAGTCATCTAGGAACTGTCAAATTGGTTCTAGCCAGTGCTTATTTCGAGGTGCCGGAGCTCTGGCTGGCCCGACTACAGGGGGTTTCGAATACCCCACCCAGTGGAAGGGGGTCCGGGGAGATTATCTAAATTTAGCCTTAGACCCCAGTTTCAAACGTGAAACAAATACGGATTTGATCAAATTAAATGGTAAAGGATAATACTTTAAATTGCCAGTCATATTTACTCATTCACATGCGTGTGGACGCGAGTTTTGGTATTTTTAGCTGCAACTACGTTACGTTCCGGTCGCCCTGGGAGGTACCGGAACGCCGATCCGGTGCGTTCCGGCACAAAATAAGCTCTGGTTCTAGCAAACACTATCAATAATTTATTCTAATGTTTGATTTATCATTTCTGATTTTTGTCAATGACAAAGACAATGTGGGGGATAGATACAGATATATTCTTGAAAACTTGAAACCTTCAAACACTGAAAACTTTGAACCTCTGTCACTCAGCATAGCAAACATATCTCCACTGTTCTTATTCTCACTCATGGTGACAGACTGAAAGGTTCAATATGTGCTGATTATCGGAAAGTTGACGGGGTGGTGGGGTTATGACAAACCGGGAGATTCGCGGTTCAACATACTGTCACATCTGGAACTTCAATGTATTTATGATTCCAAGACTCATCACTAGTCGAGATAAATCGATGGAACACTTTCAGTGTCGAAAAGGAAGTTATGGTCGTTATAGAGCAGATGGTTATCGGAAAGTATTATACAATATACAGAGTGTCCCAAAAGTGGAGTGCCAAACTTCGGGAATAGGTCCTAAGGGTCAAAAAAAAGAGAAAATGTGGAATAGATTTTATTCCTAAAACGCTTCGTTTACGAGATATCCACCATTTTGTATTTTTAACAAAATCATTTTTATCTTGAAAGTTTTTCAACCGATCGCTATAGAAATTGGTAAGTACGTTCAAATGAGAGAGATGAACTGTAGAAATAATATTCAACTTTGTCCAATTCGAGAATTCAAAATGGCGGCCATTTCAAACTTTCAATCCAAAATTGCGGGAGAACGGTGATAGATAGAGAAATTTACGAGGAAAAAATTTTTTAAGGAAATTTTATTCACAATCAGTCAAGACCAACAAAATGAGAATCGGACAAAGCATAACAGAGATACAATGAAATGTGTGTAACGAGGCAGCAAAACATCAATTCATTGTAAATAGCGAGGAAGCCTAGCAGTCTGTATTAACATCAAATTATGATTTTCTTGTATTTGGATAGAAAAAAAATCATAATTTGATGTAAATACAGACTATACCGTTATCTCTTCGACAAATAATGTGACTAGCAGTGATGACATCACTACGTAAATAGTGTACGTGTGTAAGGGAGCTATGTATTACTTCCATTTGACCGCTGGGCGCAATCCGTGTATGTTCTTTCTCTGTGACTGTTTTGATGGGACATACACAACTAGCGCCCAGCGGTCAAATGGGAGTGATACATGGCTCCGATACACACGTACACTGTTTACGTCGTGACGTCATCACTGCCAGTCACATTATTTTTCTGTATCTCACTCTCTTCCACTCTCTCTGGAGGTGATAACGGTATATAAACTTTCCGACAACCATCTGCTTTATCGACTCCAAAAGTGTTCCATTGATTTATCTTGACTTGTAACGAATTTTGAAATCAGGAATACATCGAATTTCCAGCTCTGACAGTATGTTGAAGAGGTTGACGACTGGGAATCCTCCGGTTTGTCAAAACCACACCACCCCATCAACTTTTTGATAATAAGCACATATTGACTCTTTCAGGCTTTCACCATGAGTGAGAAAATGAAGTGTTTATATGTTTGCTACGCTGAGAGCCGGAGGCTCAAAGTTATTAGTGTTTTAAGGTTTCAAGTATTCAAAAAATATATCTTTATTCATCACCCACATTGTCTTCGTCATTAAGACAATATTCAGGAATGAAAGTCAAAACATTAGAATGAATGATTGAGACGATGAGTTCGCTAGAACCAATTTGACAGAGATTATTCATTCAAGATGACTGTATCTTAATGAATGATTGTTCGTACAATCATGGTTCTAGTCCAATCTTTCAATATCAATTAGAATGTAATTATAGGATAGAAATATGTATCTCATTAACTTGGCTAATATGTCATCATAATACAGTAGTGTTTTGCTTGAAGCATTGCTTCCTTAGGATACTGTAATGAATTTGAATTTCGCTCCTTCAGTCGGGGAAAGTAATGTCGGCTGCTAGTGAGAGCGAAATGGCATCACTCGTGATGACGTCACGGACGTTCACTTTGTTACGTGCAATCAGTGAGTACCCAAACACATTATGACCGCGGGCGCAAGATGCGGATTCCCGTTTTGCTGTAGTTTTCGCTACTCTTCACTCCCTTCTATTTTGTTCATGTCTTCTCCTGCTCCTCCTCCTGCTCCACTCCCTCACTCAATCCTTCTCACTCTAACCCCCTCCCCCCACAATTACCAATCCTCCTACTCGACCTTCCTCTATACTCTTCTACTCCCTCTCCTAATCTTAATTGCTTTTATCTTGTTCTGAGACTTATTGTGCCAACAAACAGTCAAGCTTGAAACCAAGCAACTGATAATCTAACCATTATTGTGACGCTTTTTACCATGTTTAAATCCGCTTTGAGAATGATTAAATCGTGGTGGAAATTTCAAAGTGAAATTTCAGTCGGTTATATTATATCGTAAGGAGAATGATCCTTGAAGTTAGGAACTGTTATTTGAGTCGCTCATGTAATTTGCAGGATGAATAATCTTTGAAACCTTGAATAAATTCTCATCATTGGAATACAATTATTGAGTTCAACTTACGTTTCATTGTTCAACAATCAAAGTTGCTCAATGATACTCGTTAAATGTACAGTAACTATATTACCCACAGTATGGCCATTGGAATTTTTTTCCCGCCGCCGCCATGAAGATTCCAAATACTTGAATTTTACAATGGAGCTTATATGGGATTATAAGTAAAATCGCTTGCTTCTACTTATTAAAGTATATTTTTGTGACTATTAACTTCGATATAATTTCTTTCATGTTTTTTTCGATATTCCCAATATACTTTTGGAACTTGAAATAGTAAATCGTAGATAATAGCGAGTAAAAATAATGAAAGGTAGGTAACGTAACCTGAAAGGTGAATTTCCAAAAAAATACCATAAAACTTTTGAAATGTGTCATGATATTGTAATAAATTTTGTTCCATTGACAAATAATAGAATTCACATATCTATTCCTAGAAGCATGATGGAATTCTCATCACAATAGATTCCATAACATTTGAATAGTTTGTTTTATTCAGCCAATAAGTCTGACGAAAATATTGTGAAGCACAACATTGAATATAAACTCTGGAAGAGCCAATTATTCTAGCAAGAAATTGAAAAATAACACACATAACCATTATTGTTTATATTTAGTGATATTTCTAATCTTAACCATTGCTCGTGGTAATGCAACTCGAAAATCATATCAATAGCTATTGTACCAACATGTTAGGGGTAGGGTACTCAGTACTGAAGAGAATCAATCAGAGAAGTCAAGACGTCTTTAATCAGCACTTAATCAAGGTTAAATATTTCATGGTTCCCAAGAAGTTGTCCGCGAAAGCTCTAGAAGTGGTCCGTGAGGAGTCCGAGGGAAGGAAAATTGATGTTTTAAGCTTTATTAGTGTTTTTTAAAGTTATCTTTTTTGTCTATATTAAAGTATAATCGATGTCTCTTCGGAAATTATATATCAAACTCATCTTAAGTTCATAATATTATGTTTTCGATCGGTAAAATAAGTGATAAGTTCCAAATGTCTAATGCTATAAGATAGGACTTGAAAGTTTGTTTGGAATCTTAATGGCGGATTTGTACCATGTGACCGAGCTAACCAATCAGAAGCGTGACTGTCAATGGCCATATTGTGGGTAATATAGTTACTGTAGTTAAATGTATGGTATGATTATTATATGAGTACATAAAATGAAATAAATGAGTTCATTAAAAAATTGACAGACCAAACTTCCCTTATAAAAGTGTTCAATATGTGAGTAGAAGATAATGTATTGTTCACTAACACTAGAAGAAGTGATATTTCATTTAGATTTTCAATTTACTCATTGACAAGGGTTAGCGAGTTCTCACTTTTGACTTACTGAAGTCCAAAGCCGTCTGTTTGTATGTTCTACAATAACTCTAAATAGAATTGATCAAATACATAGTTTGAAATTTTGAACACGTATTCTTCGAACCTTTTTACAGGTCAAGTTCGTTGAACATTTAATTGACTCATTGATTCAAAATTGACTAACTCCTTCGTCCTTTTTTAGAATATAAAAATAACATTGAAAGTGCATTAGAGAAAAAGTGTTATGATTTATCATTTAGTCAGCTGAATAATTCATTGCAAGCAATTACCACAGTTTTTCATTTTGATTCATTAAAAACATTTCAGCTGTTTGGGAGCTATCACACGCGCTGACACATCATTTTAGCTGGTTAATATACAACAATATCGGGGCACCGAGCTTTGCTCGTTATTTATTCATTGATAAACAGAACTCAATTCTTTAAAATGATTGGGGAAGGACTAACAGGCACAGGCAAAAATTGTTTCATCCCCGAATTTCGATTTATACACCATAAATAGTTCAAAAAGTAGGTTATGTTCCATATAATTTAACTCAGGTCCAATTTTCAGTCCAAACATTTGAGAAAAGGGAAGTTCTAATTTGGAATTTTCACAAACCAAATTGAATAACATAATAACACTCACTGATCACTAAACACTGTAAAATAATGATTAACTTTGAAAATTATGATATACTCCAATTTATAATAATATACCATGTTATGTAAACAAATCAGATTATTTCGATCAAGTTGATTAAAATTTCCAGATAAATTTTTTCGTAGATAAGCTGATTGATTCAACAGCTGAACATAATTCTGCGAGTCCCTCCCACAAATGCACTCGCATCGTCTGTTATCGACAGACAACGAAATTATCATCTCCTTTCCCAAGGTTTTAATGTCTTTCAGCGAGTTTTCCCAGGGATGAGACCTAGTGCCATCGAATTTTTATATCATAAACCCACTATGTTCCAAATTCCGTGAGAATAGTTAGACTCGTTTTCGAGATTCTTTGGACATACATAACCAGATAACCATATAATCATATACATAAATAAATACAGAAATTGCTCGCTTGATATAATAGGATTCATTTACAACTTTTACAACAGCAAAATGATACGGGTTGATATATCAATGTGTGGTTTTTGCCATTTTGTATCGAAATCATGAATCACATGACCACATACTCATTTAAAAAAATGAATTTGAATTCATATGAGGTTCGAAGATGTTAAAGCGGCAGAGTAATATTTGAAGAGTTATTTTTTCATTGCAAATAGGATCCTCAATGAAACCTACTGTCAAATTATTCTTGTAAGATTGAAATTCAGCTATTCTCATAATTTCCATCAACTCTGTATAATGAGACGTTGCGGGGTTTCAAAGTGTAATACAACAGTTAGACAAAGATAGCAAACTAATATTGGTGTGGGTCGAGATCCATCTCAAGCTGTATCTCTCAACATCATTCATCTCATAATTCACGCACAAGCCTAGAGCTCATGTGTGCATCATCCTCAGAAAAATAAAATCTATGAGATTTGTTGAGTAATGATTATCAATTTGATGGTGTAATTGTGAAATGAAATAATATCGAGTGACCTGGCTGGCTCAGGTCTGGTGTCAGACCTTCCAGGTCGCAACTGATCAATTTCAGGGCCTCTGACATGACCTAACTATTGTTTTTTGACAGCCAGGATCAACGAATTAACGTTTCCATCCAAAATACCGTCGTAGCCCAAGAAAATAAATTAAATAATATCGAGTGACCTGGCTGGCTCAGGTCTGGTGTCAGAGCTTCCAGGTCGCACCTGATCAATTTCAGGGCCTCTGACATGACCTAAAGATTGTTTTTTGACAGCCAGGATCAACGAATTAACGTTTCCATCCAAAATACCGTCGTAGCCCAAGAAAATAAATTGAATAATATCGAGCGATCTGGCTGGCTCAGGTCCGGTGTTAGAATTTCCAGGTCGCACCTAATCAATTTCAGGGCCTCTGACATGACCTAACGATTGTTTTTAGACAGCCGGGACCAATGGCTTAACTTGACCATCCAAAATACGTTGTGGCCCATGAAAAATTCTTGGATTTGAAGCTACGAACCAGGCAGTGCTAACATTCTGCCGGCTCATCTCATCGTTTATTGTCAATATTATTCACCCATTGAATATTTGACACTCAATTAATTAATGTTCTATTGGCAGAAATAAGAAATTACAACATCTTGAGGTGCGTACAGATATACGCGCCGCGAACATGAGCAATTCACTTTTAATCAGCTGACTATATCTGTATTTTTACAGAAACGGTAAGATACAGATATAAAAAGCTTGGCATCATCTGATTAAAAGTGAATTGCTCATGTTCGCGGCGCGTAAATCTGTACGCACCTTAAGAAATACATGATAAAAGCAATAGAAATTCTACAACATGGGAAAATACTATTACAAAATAAAATGAAATGCCAATTAGTATTTGCATCTCAAGGTACTAGACCTGTTTGAGATGGTGATATAAGAAATTATTACAAAACTAGCGCTAAAAAGTAGCTACTGATTAATTGATATTAATGATTAAATATTAAATAAATGATATAATCGATAATATATCATTGAATTATGTTTATTGACCCAGAAAACACAAAAAATTCACTCCAATTTCTATCATCCTGATTCATAGTAATAGAAAGCAATCCAGCACGATTAGCAGAAATTACAATTGGTAATTAGGCATCGAAAGAAAAGAGCCAGGAAATCGAGCAAATGAGAAAACGGAGCAATGAAAGAACAAGAATCTTTTCTTGACACTGAACGAACAATTTAACTTGATACTAAATTGCCTGTGTTGGAGACAGCCTGTTTTTTCGTGCTTAGGAAAAAAGTCAGCTGCTTTCCTGACTAACGACATGATGTTGTCTTCTTCATCATCATCCTATTTCTCTTCATCTCCTTCTTCTTCTTCTTCTTCTTCTTCTTCTTCTTCTTCTTCTTCTTCTTCTTCTTCTTCTTCTTCTTCTTCTTCTTCTTCTTCTTCTTTTTCTCCTTCTCCTTCTTCTTCTTCTTCGGCATTTTCATCCCCTCTTACTTACATTCTTGTTTTTCACCTCTTTCTATTATCACCTTATTATTCCCTTGTACTATAGAATAGTTTTATCTCTGTACTATTGATAGGTTTATAGTTTTATGGAGTGGCTCTTTTCTATAGTATCTCCATGATTATGATAATGATGATAGTTATGAGAATGATAATTCATTGGAAAAAAAATCATTCATTCCTTTCTTCAATAATAATTATCATCATCATCGTACTTTTTTCATTCTTCAATAGTTCATCATCTTCTTTTAAACCTCTTCCTACACATCTCCTTCAACTTCCCTACACCTTTATACTCGTTCGTTTCACTTTCTCCACTACTTCTTCTTCTTCCATTACTCTTTTCGTTAGCTACTATTCAAAGTCGTCTTACATTCCAACACTTCCTTGCTTCCTCTTCTTCTTCTTCTACTACCTCTAGAATAGAATTCTTCATTGTCATTAAATACATACTGCAATATACATAGTCATCAAGAAAATACAAAATACAAAATACAAAATAGTCTACATACTCATCAATACAGAATAAAGCAATTCATACTAATCAATATGAAGTCTGAACACACATAACATTGAGCTTCCACAAAATATATGAGTTCTTTACATGAATACTTGAAATAGATATAGCCTATAATCAAATTTGAACAGTGAAATAAGTCATGAAGAAGAAAGAACCTCTACCTCTCCTTCTTCTTCTTCTACTTCTTCTCCTTCACCTTCTTCTACTTTTCCTCCTCCTTCTCCTTCTCCTCCTTCTTTTTCTTCTTCTTCTCCTTCTTCTACTTCTCCTTCTCCTTCTCCTTCTCCTTTTTCTTATTCTTCTTCTACTTCTTCTTCTTCTTCTCCTTTTTCTTCTGCTTCTTCTTCTTCTCCTTCTCCTCCTCCACCACTCCTCCTCCTCCTCCTTCTAGCTTCTCCTTCACCCCCGCCTCATCATCATTATCCTCCTCCTTCTACTCCTCCTCCTCCTTACTTCCTTCTCCTTCTGAATTTTCCTCTCTTCTCCCTCTATCCATTCATCATTCCTCTCTCATACACTCTTCCTCTCACATACTCCCAGCTTTCATCCCTTTCTACACCTCCTCCTCCTCCTTCTCAGTATCCCCCTCGCCGCACTCTATCCATTCATCATTGTTCCTCTCTTATACACTCACATACTACGTGTGACAGGCAGGTTGTCTGTCCTCTCTCACCCAAGATAGATGTATTCTTAATCTATCTCAATGTTCTCACAACATTCTCAATGTCCAGGACAACCACAGATCTTGTCTCACACTTTGAGAACCCCTTCAAGCAATTTATTTACTGAGTGACTTCACATAATCGAGAGTTATGCTAAGAGTTAAGAAGGTTGAAGTGATAATAATCAATCAATAATTTCATTCAATTCAACACAATATACATGAGAGAAATCAAAATACAAAATAGTTATTTGTGCAACTAGTGCGCAAAGTGACAGTTTGCTGCACCGAATGAAACGTTTATGCCCGAGCCGTAGGAGAGGGCGGAATGGCTACTTGAGTGCAGCAGAGGAACGTTGCTCATGTATTTCACATCAAATTTTTTCTACAGTTACCATTGAATATGAAGAGTGGGTAATTATGGGTAAAATTGCCTGAAATCCATCAAATGTTTGTGTGTGTGTGTGATGCTGTAATTAATAACAACCTTAATTCATTTGAAAATTAATAATCTAATTGAAGTTGAGAATTCTCAGCCAACGATCCCATTTTTATTCATTCAAGAATCAGAGAAAATACAGATAGAACAAAAAATTCGCATTCAAAATACACGCCAACAGCTGATTGGGATGGCTGCAAGATGGCTGAACTGACATGTACGCGACCTAGCGGGAAGAATCGTACCCAAGTTTGTTCCATCCAGCTACTGAAACAGGATTCAGAAATTTAGACTTTTGCTCAAATTACCGAGAAAAATGCTCAGAGTAAACTGAAAAATATTCATAAAAATAACATAGACAACAGAGAATATTTATTATAGTATTGTTATGTTTTTTATTATTTTTATTTATATGAATATTGATCGGAAATCATTTAACCTCAAAATTCGAATTTTATAATGTATATTTGCTACTTTTTTCATTTCTTGTAGTTGAAATAATAATTATCAATAAAAAAGGACTATTATTTTTTATTAAATGATGAGAATATTCCTAAATGATGATCATTTAATCATGATTTAGATGAACATTATTCTTGTTTTGGATTTCTAGATTGGGATTTTATCATAAATGTAGGATAGCCATTGAAATGATTCTTATCTAAATCTAACCACAGTCATTGTAAACAACTTAATATTTGTTATCGTGCACTAATCCTCTATATAACCCACCAACTATTTTGTGTTGCAAATCTGGAGTGCAGAAAAAATTTTTCCCGCACTAGAGCGGAAAAGTGAATCTTTGGGTATTGTAATCAGTTCAGGAACAGCAACTTTTCGAGGTAGCTGTAGGAAAAATAAATTTCAAATTGACCGAACGTGGTGAGGTCTGTGTTTGAACTCAGATTTTCTTTTGTCTGTCTGTATGTAACGCGATTACGGCCAGACGAGTTGATAGAATTCAATGAGATTAGGCAGGAATAATATTCTTTTTTCAACTGCGCGTCGATGTATACACGAGGTTTTTTGAAATTTTGCATTTCAAGGATAATATGAAAGGAAAAGGAATTCCACCATACTCCGATATTGCTATATAATTATCATCTACTCGGAAGATAGGATTAATCAGCAGACTATAGAACTATTATCCATTATCAATCAGCTGACGAGTGATTACACAGATGTCTGGAGAAACCAGTATTTCCTGTATTTCTAGTTTCAATCAAAGTCTATAGTTTCAATCAAAGTGGGTATGCATCATTAAGGTCTTTGGTTTCAATATTTTGTTTTGCAGTCATGGAAATTATGCGTGCCCATCAGTATCAATATTCTAACATTCGAAAAAAACTAGTTTGAAAGGTGATTGAAGATAATCAAATGAACTAAATGATTGTAAAAAATTATAATATTTATCATTGTAAAAATTAATTTCCATCAGATGGAAAAATGATCACAGAACTGGATGAATTATATCATGATTATGGAATACAAATTCAAACATGAACAGAGTTTGTGAACATTTAAAACAAGTGACATCAGGTACTTGTGGGTTAGAATACTGCGTGAGGTCTACTGTTCACAGAACCACTAGTATTGTTATTCCTGTAATATGTTCCAGAAATTGAATATAAAAAATATATAAGGGAGGAATCCCAATTTGATAAGAAAAGCAGTTTGATTTTTTATTAAAAATTCAAAATTATTGCGAAATACTCTAAAATGTCAAACTTAAATTGTATTTGTTTTTCTAACGCAATAACACCTGTTTATACTTTTGTACTCCAGAGCGAAGTTCGTCCCCAATATTAAACTCTAATTCCATAGACATGAATATTACTGTATTACCGAGATACCCAGTGACACAGATTCCAACTGAAAATCCATGTAATCGACTCACACAGGGGTTCTCAGAGGGAGTAGGGAAGCTGTTAATTCCATTCAACCATTCCCAGAATTCTGCGTACGGTATCAATATTATTTGGTTGAATTCATGAGATTGAAATGCTTCGTATGACAAACACGCTTTTTTGCGTTTTGACATCTGTCAAATGCCTTTGATAAAGAATTTTTTTTTTTAATATGTAAACAAATTAAGTTTGTGCTTCACAACAATAATACTTTTTCCGAACTGGATAAAGTTCGAATGGTTTTGTTCATTCTCTTCGTTTATCATAATATAAGAGTCATTTACATTACGCGTTTCTTATAGCTTTGCCTGCATGACTTTGAAACGGTATATATACAGAGTGAGTCATATGTGTGGGAACCCTTCAATAAGTTGGAGACTGTTGTAGATTTAATATTGTAACTCTCAGGATAAGTTATAAATCAAATACTCTACCTTTTGATGTACAACTGAATTTCAACCCTACATAAGGGGGTGACTTAGGGGTTGTAATTCGAGTATTTTGAAAATGTAAATATACATTGTTAGATAAATCATTTGAGAGGCCTTTTTAAAACAAGGAAGATGGCATCAATAAAAATGTTCTATGATACTTGTATCCAAAATGACAGCTGATTGAAGTTTTACTTTTTAAAGAAATGAGGGGTTGTAACTCAAATATTTTGTATGTAAACACCTATTGTGTAAGACGTCATATCAAATGCATTTTTTAAACGAGGAAGATAACATCAATAAAAATGTTCTATGATGCTTGTATCCAAAATGACAGCTGATTGAAGTTTCACTTTTTAAAGAAATGAGGGGTTGTAACTCAAAATATTTTGAATGTAAACAACTATTGTGTGATATATCATTTTGAAGGACTCTTGAAAACGAGAAAGATGACACCAATAAAGATGTTCTATGATGCTTGTATCCAAAATGACGACTGATTGAAGTTTTACTTTTTAAAGAAATGAGGGGTTGTAACTGAAATATTTTGAATGTAAACAACCATTGTGTGATACATCATTTTGAAGGACTTTTAAAAACGAGAAAGATGACATCAATAAAATCTATGATACCTTCATCCAAAATGGCGGCTGGTTGAACTTTATCAATAATTATTTCTTTAAAAACTGAAACTTCAATCAGCCGTCATTTTGGATCAAGCATCATAGAACATTTTTTTGATGTCATCTTCCTCGATTTGGAAAGGCATTCAAAATGAGGTTTCACACAATAGGTGTTTACATTCAAAATATTTGAGTTATAACCCCTCATTTCTTTAAAAAGTAGAACTTCAATCAGCCGTCATTTTGGATATCATAGAACATTCTAATTGATGCCATCTTTCTTGTTTCAAAAAGACCTTCAAAATGATGTACCGCACAATGTGTGTTTATATTCAAAATAATCGAGTTACAACCCCCAAGTCACCCCCTTAAGAGGGGTTGAAATTCAGTTCCACGTCAAAAGGTAGAGTATTTGACCAGTAACTTATCCTGAAAGTTACAGTATTATATCTACAACAGTCTCCAACTTATTGAAGGGTTCACAAGCATATGTATATCACTCTGTATTATCATGGTTTGGTTCGCGGGGTAATATTCCAACTTTTTTCAAAAACATAAGGCTCCAGAGTACCTGGATCCCTAGATGGAGGAAGCTGCCCACACACACAGATTCTTAATGAATGAGAGAGTTGCAACGTATCACCAAAAATGAAAAGAGCATGTTGAACGAATGTCAGCTGATAGGTTGTATTGTGCTAAAAGGGTCTAACTCCAAAAATCTCCTTGTGTATCTTTCCGGATGCAACACGATGCTTTTGAGGAGATACAAAAGAGCATGTGTTGCTCATGGAAAGATAAATTTTCAAAAATGTTGGATGTCTTTGAACAGGTAGTATTGTAGTCTGGTGGCCCTCCACTGATAGACAATGCTGATACAAAGATACATATAGATACAATAGACAAAGCTTATAGACAAATATATTTATCACTAGTAATTCTGTGAACAGTAGACCTCACGCAGTATTCTCATCCACAAGTACCTGATTGAAACTATGTATCTTAGGTAAATATAGCAATAGACTGGCTTCTCCTCACATCTGTATAATCACTTGTCAGCTGATTTATGATGAATAATTCTATAGTCTGATTTTTACTCTAATATTGGCGTATGAAGGGGGTTCCTTTTTCCTTTTATATTATCCTTGGAATGCGAAATTTCCAAAAACCTTGTATATACGTCGATGCGCAAAAGGAACATACCTGTCAAATTTCATGAAAATGTATTACCGCGTTTCGCCGTAAATGCGTAACATATAAACATATAAACATTCAAACATTAAGAGAAATGCCAAACCATCGACTTGAATCTTAGACCTCACTTCGCTCGGTCAATAACTTTAGAATATCTTCTCCAACATAATATAAACATTTAAACATTAAGAGAAATGTCAAACCATCGACTTGAATCTTAAGATCTCACTACGCTCGGTCAATAACTTTAGAATATTTTCTCCAACATATAAACATTCAAACATTTAAACATTAAGAGAAATGCCAAACCATCGACTTGAATCTTAGACCTCACTTCGCTCGGTCAATAACTTTAGAATATTTTCTCCAATAATATCAAGATTTTTGTTTATTTAGAATGACTGATTGATACTCTCCATAGAAACCTTCTGTCTCGATATTTAGTACCATCAACCTATTCGGAAACCATTTTGTATTGCCATCCGTTCCGAGACCAGAGTATTTCCATTAGAATCCTGACTCTGTTCAGTGATTGTGTCTTGACTGTACTGTATCCGTTCTGTTTCCGTGTCGTATCCGTACTGTTTCCGTACAGGATATTTCAGGCAGTGCACAATAGCCGAACAATAGGCTTCCGTCGCTAAGCCCACGACTACTACTTGTCCAAGAGACACTCCAATCCCATTTCAGACATCAATATTGATGAGATTGCGATGTTGATTTCAAATTTCAATGGAATTGTTGAAGGGTAGTTGTGCGTGAATATAGTATTGTGGTGACAGCCGTATTGATGTACGTAGATCATTATTGACAGATTTTTGAGTACTGTTATTCGTCCAATTTATAAGATAGATTCAATATTCAAGATTCAAGATTCGTTCTATTAACCATCAGGCTACAATCATAGCATTAGGCAAGTCATAATATATACATTTTAATAGTAGGCTACAAACAATTGAACAGAAAATCATACCTGATAAAGCATACCTATATTACATTCAATTCAGGTATTCAGGTATTCCTCAAGTGAGTAAAAGGCATTATTTTTCAGATAACTGTATTATAACTTTCTTAAATTTGTTTGGGGGCAGATTCCTGGTTGTTTGAGGCAGTTTATTATACAATATACACTGTTGGAAAGTATGGCTTCTCATAGTTTTAGTAGTCTAAGTCTTATTTGTGGTGCTACAATGTTTCTACTGTTCCTGGTATTATATGCATGGTAATCTTCATGAATGGAAAATAAGTACCCTAAATGAAAATAAGTACATGAATGGATAGAATTATAGTACCCTGAAATTAATAGAATAATAGAATAAGAATGCAAATTACAACTAAATATCGGAGACCGAGCTTCGCTCTAGAGTACGAAAGCATGAAAAATTTATTACGAACGAAGAAATTATAATAACAATCATAGCATTCACACAGAAATGTTCTATCCTATCACAGTAAATTGAGATTATTTCCCAAAGGAATGCAAGAATTTCCCTCACAAAGGCACAGTTGCACAAAATCCGGTTGAATTTCAATCCTGATTAACTTCACGTGAACCAAATCAGAGAAGACCATTTCAAAAAGATGGATCCACTGGAATTAATCAGGATTGAAAATAACCCGGTTTTTTTGCAACCGGCACTAAGTACCTGATTGAATGATTACAAAAGTTCAATAGCTGAGTTATAATCTTGACACAGAACCATACACATGATCTAGCTCACTCACTTCCGTCTCCAACAAACGGCGAAATAATCATTATCAGCTGTTTTTCCAAGGATGAATAATAATTATACTTTCAATGTCCTTCAGCGAGTTTTCTTAGGGATGAGACCTAGTGCAATCGAATCTATATTATATTATAAACCTACTGTATTCTGAATTTCGTGAGAATCGTTAGGGCCGTTTTTGAGATCCGGTGAAATACAAATATATAAACATATGAACTTCTAAACATCTAAACATCTAAACATCTAAACATCTAAACATCTAAACATCTAAACATCTAAACATCTAAACATCTAAACATATAAACAGGAGTTGCTCGTTTAATAGTATAGAATAATTTCGGTGATCACACCATCGTCCGGTTGTAAAATTAATTTTCAAAGTAGCCTTGAACTCCTACATTTTAAGAGGACATGTTTATCCAATATAATTGTATTCAAATTTTTCTAATAAGTGCAATATTTCCAAAGTTTCTTATTCATTGTGATGCATTCTGTGATCCATTTAAAGTATTACGTCAACCTTCAGAATTCAAAGTTCTCAAATCATTATTCCTGGACCGAAAATCAAGCAACGAATCAGTGTGTGATTACAGAACTTTTGGACAACATTAACATTTTATTGAAATTTTTGGAGAGAAATAGTACAGGCTCAGTCTAGATTATCTCCCAATGTCATTTTGAAATTAAAAAAAGAATACATTTTCGGGAGAATCTTTTCTATAAGTTATCCCAATATCATAGTGCGTTTAGCGACGTTAAAATTTTGAATTCTAGAATGGGGTGATATAATTTCCAGCTAAACATTAGAGCTAATCCGTCCCTATATGAGACCGGAGGCATAACAGAAGAAAGACTAATTATATCGGAATAACCATTTACAGAGGGATCCAAAAAAATACATACAGGTTTGGTGGAATTTATGGAAACAGCTCAATATTACTTTTACATGATGTTTTGACAGTAGGTTTCCTTGAGGATCCTATCTGAATTTAAAAAAATATTTTTCACTTAAAAATTTTGGAATCCCATCATGGATCCGCCATTTTGAATCCAACTTGAATTTTGTGAAAGGTATAAATGATTTGGTATGATAAAGGTATGATAAATGATTTCGGTGAAGAATTCCAAGAGAAAATGAATGGTGGAAACCGTACATAGATATCTCGTACCGTTCTAAAGTATAAATTTATCCACATTAAAAGATACATGAATTATACAGATTAATGCAATACTAAGTACCTTGAAAAACATACTAATTAATTATTTTTTGTTGAAAATGTTAAACATGTGAGTAGATATTCTATGAGTGTACACACTTACTAACAATTACCATACTCTATGGCGCTACAGCCCTCTGTGGGCCTTGGCCTCCGCCACGATTCTCCTCCATCTCGGTCGATCCTGACACAACTGTCTCCAGTTTCTCACTCCCATACTTACTAACAATTGAGGGAGTGAAATTTGATAATTAAAATTATTTTAAGATTTCCTATGTACTCATTTATTCCATTTTAGTATGATTTATTATTATAGTAAGATGTGAATAGCTTTGTTACAGTTTGTGATATCATTGTGCGGTCTCCGCCATTCATTTTCTCTTGAAATTCTGTATCGAATGATCATCCTCCCATTGAAAAAAATATTGAGTTGGATTCCAAAAGTGGACCAGAATTTTGAAGCGACAGAAATGTAGTTTTTATTCTTGGAGTGGGATTCCAAATGGAACCAACTGTCAAATTATCAATTTGAATGAGGTATATCAAGCTGTTTCTTCAATTTCCATCTATTCTGTATACACTAATTATTATTGACAGTGAACTTTAAGAGAGAAGTACAACATAAAATTATGAATGTCACTCTGTATTGTTGTATTGTGGTAAAATGTTTTGTCAAGAGATAGTGTAGCATGAGTAGACCGCATGCAAACTGAGGCCGTTTCAGACCGTCGAAAGCTTCAAGGCCCTTTCAGATCTGAACATTTCACACCAAAATAATTTTTTCCATTATTTCAGAAATGAACAGTGATTGATTGAAGATGGAAATTACTGAGATATTGCATTTATTCAAATGCTAATGAATTTGGGCGCTACTATTCAAAAATTATTAATCAGCTAGGGAATCGAACCCGGTGGATTGTGAGTTTAGTGTAAGGGTAAGCATTCCTCACCGGCAATTAGGAGATACCGGGTTCGATTCCCGGGCTGACAAATAATTTTTGAATAGTAGTGCCCATCGAATTTCCATCTAGCTGTTCACCCTGTTGTTGATATTTGGTGTAGCAGACATCTTCGGGGTGATTTACAGCATTCAATTTGGATTCTCGTTTAATAATAATTATTAAGAGTGATTAAAATTTGGAGATATCTCAGAAGACGTTATTCAAGCTACGTACGAAGGTTTCAAACGGATTGTGAGAGCGAAGAAGAAGTAAAAGAAGAAAAAGAAGATGGAGAAGAAGAAGAAGAAGAAGAAGAAGAAGAAAAAAAAAAAAAAGAAAAAGAAGAAGAAGAAGAAGGAGAAGAAGAAGATGGAGAAGAAGAAGAAGGAGAAGAAGAAGAAGAAGACGACGACGACGACTGTAAACATTCTTTGGTAGCCTCTGTATTGACATCAAAACGTACATCGATTAAGAAGAAGGTGGAGAAGAAAAAACAAGACGAAGAATAAGGTGTCAGGAGGTGAAGGCGACGGATATAAGGAAGAAGAGGTAGAAAAGGATTGAAATATATTTTTGCTTCCAATTCTCCTTCTGTTCTCCTGCTTTCTTCCCCTTTCTCATGTTCCTCTTCCAAAACTATGATTCCCGTTCGTATCGCGTGGAACAACAGGTTACACACATGTACAATTTTCCCTCACCACCTTTTTCACAGCCTTCTCCCCCCACTTCTCGGACCTTTTCCACCGCTCACTTTCTTGTCCCTCTCTTTCTGAATCCATCCCCACTTCATTGCCTATCATACCACCTACCCAGCCTGTATCGAACCAACAAGTAAACCACGGTGTTACATAGGGAAATTTTCCGTTCGTGCAGGGAGTTTTTCGTGTGTCAGGTTGGCATCACACTTGAAACCAACCCCTGGCTCTAGCCAACATCCACCGAAAGCCTTCAGTCATCAGCAGCGGAGCGAAGCGATAGGTCCGCGAGCTTTACTCTCCATCCTCTCTCATAAGAGAAAAACACCCTAAACCCGGGCTAACTTCTAAAAAGAGATCAAAAACTCTCTAGGGGGCTCCGATTAGTTTTCTGAAAAGTGGACAAATTTATTTTTTTTTATCGCGGTGTGGGAACAATTCTACGATAGTGAAAATATATTAACACGAGGAAATAATCCACGTTTAGAAGAGAAAATATATTATATAAAATAATAGTCATAATTATTCTAAGATTTAAGTGTCCGAAAAAAATTCTTGAAATATCTAACTTTGAATATCACTTGTGACCTGATCTAATAGTGTTTTAAATACATTTCAATGATAATCTATGGTGTCAATTATAATATGTAATAGAGTAGATGTGGTACTTTCCAAACTCTGTCTACGAAAAATATATAAAAAAATAATTTTATCTCGTGAAATTGATGTTAATCCGTGAAATATCCGTTAATAGTCTATCTTGAAACTAAATGTTACGTGTTACATAAGTCTAAATATAAGCTACGTGTTATTTGTGATTGGATAAAAACTAAAAAATATTTGAAAAAAATAGATGTTATTTCGTGAAATATTGATTATAAGCATTCCTGTTGATGTGTTTTGGGCCTAATAGAAAAATATTCCTTATTGTGGGTGATTTTGAATCTTATTAGTGTTTTTGTGTTGATAAGTATATGGATATCTTAACCCAGTGAAAGACAGGTAACTTTGGATGTCTAATAATATATTTGAGAGTCTAATTCTTCAGTAAAGTTATAAATTTTGATAGTTTCTGTAATTTTCTGAATCATTGCTCGAATTGAATTTAGTCTGACGAAAAAAAAGCTTTTTCTCTGGATGATGAACAACACATGAGGCGTTCATAGACAAAACTAAAAATATCAAATATTATATATTTCAAGCACATTTCCACGCACGTTGTTACTTTTTCAAAGATTAGATTTTACATTCACTTATAATTTTTAAGTAGAATTTCTCCGGTATTATATAGAATAAAATAATTATAACTCATTGCTACTATAGACTCTTTTCGATTACATATTTTGTAGGTAATAGATGATTCAGATTTAGTCTGAATTGGAATGAATCGTTGATATATTGTTATGTAGCCATAGAAGTTTACTTGCAGAATGGGAATTACATGAAGTGTGCTTTAGGATCTTTCTAAGCGTATTGATATATGTTTTGAAGAAAATTCTAAAAATATATCACATAATAAGTGATAATAATGTCACATGCTAAGTATGATATTAGATAGAATATCCATCCAGGTAGAGAATATACAAACATTGCAATTCTTGAGATTCTAAATTTTTAGATACAGGGGAATAATGTTTACTGTAGTTTCTAATGTGTATTACTTGTAATTTTCTCGATGATGTTATATTTTATCACTATTAAATTTTATAAAACTTTTACGTGAAAAAACACTCACATTATTTGATGTGGCGACGTCCGTTTCGTGCTGGTATCGCACATTTTCAAGCCAAACAGGAACTGAAGTGTTTAAGGTTATGAGGGTGAAATTTGGTTGGGGTGGAGGGGAGTTTTGGTGGTTAATGGAGGAGTATTTAAATGAGTTTGTCAAACAGGGTATTTTATAATAATGTATTGAGCATTATCATTTTGCTGCACTTTTATAATAATTTGTAATATTCAGTATTTTTCACACAACAGTCATAATGGATAGATTTCTACAGAATTTTTCTCAGAATAATCAACTTTGTTGTACAGAGACTCAACTAGTGAGATTAACGTTTACGATCATATGAAAGCATTCTTGTCAGGATTTCTCTCCCATCGCCTTCTTCATCAATAGATAGTTGTGATCCAAGTCATCTTGGTATGTATAATAATCTGATCTTTCATTAGTATTCTATTCTCGAGAAAACACAGTTTCATTTTTGTCACATCCACGTTTATTATACTCTTATACAGGACTTCAGTTCCGTGTTGAAGAGGTAGATGATGTGTTAAATTCAACTAGAAACTGCAGCACTGTATAAAAGTACTAGCTGGCCCGGCGAACTTAAAAAAAAAGTCAATGTATCTCATGTCACACTTGACTTTATTTGGTGAATCATTAAATTTATCTGACAATCGATGTTTTCATTTACATATCAATACAGACTTCCTATGTGCTTAGTCATGCAGCATTTATTATTCCGAAAACATATTTTTCTCAATCAATTGGTAGTAATATCTATCAGTAAACTGTTGAATAAAAAAATACGTTGGTTTAATCAGTGTTTCGAAGAAGAATTTGAAGCGTTCCAGAATTTAATATATGGTCCAGGAAATATGCGATGTACGATGAATGATTCACACAGAATTCCATATTCTTTTCATCCTCCATTTAAGGATGAATATCAGCTAAGGTTAATTCGAAAAAATTGTGAATTATTCTGTCATTTTTCAGTAATTAATGAATGCAATATGAACAACTCTCTTTCATGAGGTGAATAATTTTTTCCCAACATTTTCCAGTTTCTCAATGATAGGAGACTGATAAAAATTATCTGTATTATAGGTCTTCTAAAGTACCATTATCTACAACTGGTACCAATCAACTCCAAATTCCCGTATTAAGCACGGGTGACCTGTTTTTTACAGCTGGTAACTTTAGATGCTAAATCATATTATCACAACATGATCTTGAATCATGATCATCTTTCCGTTCTTCGGTAGCCGCGCGGCTGGCAATTCCAAAACATAGGTCTGTAAAATGGATTGATAATAATTAGCCCCCCTATTAAAATTTCTGGTCAGAAACCATTCCCAATATTCACAGAACATATTCTCAAAGTTTCATGCTGTTTTGTCAAGTAGTTTTTAATACTATAGGGAACAAACAAACAAACTAACTAACAAACAAACAAACAGACATTCATTTTTATATATTCAGATAATAAACGTGGATGTGACAAAAATAAAACTTTGTTTTTTCAATTATGGAAAAATTCCACAAAATTAATTCTTGTTTAACGTATTCTATTCTAGATAATAATTTGAGATTCCAATTCAAATATAAATTGCATTCATAGAAAATATATATTCATTCAATTTGGAACAAATATTCTCATAATTGAGATAAGATAATATTCTGGTAGTTCATTATATTATTCCTAGGTTGCCTGGGAAACAATTTGGCAACGGTGCGTGGATGGAAAAAGATTGTCAAAGAGCTCTCTGCATTCTTTAATGACAGACAAAGTGAGATGGAGGATCAGCTGCGGACTTTGAAACGCGAATCTCCTATCATCTCAGAGCTGACTATGTTCGCTTATTACTGTGAACAATATCCTATATGCTAACATTCAATTTTAATTAGAGGCTCTGAATAGATTAGGCCTAATAGTACGTATGAGATGGATAGGAAGCAACAAAGGGCTTGCAAATTAATCATAGGTGACAACCAGGGATCGAACCCCAATCATTGATTGCGTAATCGACCATCAATGATAATTAATAATCAAACGGTTGTTAAAGGTGGAAGTTTGCTATAGTTTCGAGCAGGCCCAAGCTGAATCAATCCTTGTTCAAGTTGAAACGTTAATCAATCTGTGATTCAATTCAGATGGCAACCTGAAGAGTTACTACTAGTCCAAATCAAGGATTAATATCGGGACACCGAGCTTCGCTCGTTATTTATTTATTGATAAACAGAACACAATTCTTTAAAATGATTGAGGAAGGCCTAACAGGCACAGCCCAAAACTGTTCTTTCCCGAATATTGATTTATACACCATAAATTATAATTTATGAATTGTAATTTATAGTGTTAAATTCAACTAGAATCTGCAGTCCTGTATAAAAGTACTAGCTGACCCGACGAATTTCGTACCGGTGAAAAGTCAATGTATCTCATGTCACAATTGACTTTATTTGTTGAATCATGAAATTTATCTGACAATCAATGTTTTCATTTACATATCAATACCGACTTCCTATGTGCTTAGTCATGCAGCATTTATTATTCCGAGAACATATTTCTCTCAATAATTGGTAGTAATATCTATCAGTAAAGTGTTGAATAAAAAAATATTGATAGGTTAAATCAGTGTTTTAAAAAAGAATTTAATAGATTGTCCAGAAAATATGCAATATACGATGAATGATCGCAAAGAATTCCATATTCTTTTCATCCTCCATTCTAGGATGAATATCAGCTAAGCTAAATTCGAGAAAATGTAAATTATTCTGTCATTTTTCAGAAATTAATGAATGCAATATGAACAACTCTCATTCACGAGGTGAATAATTTTTTTTTCAACATTTTCCAGTTTCTCAATGATAGGGGACTGATATTCCAAAAAGTAGGTTTGTTCCATACACTTGAATTTAGGTCCAATTTTCAGTCCAAACATTCGAAAACAGAAAAGTTCTAATTTAGATTGTTCACAAACCAAATTAAATAACAAAATAACACTCACTAGTCACTTAAAACTTCAAAATGATGATCAACTTTGAAAATTATGATAAACTCTTATTTAGAATGATATACCATGTCATGTCAACAAATCAGATTATTTTGATCAAATCGATTGAAATTTCTAGATGATATTTCTTGTGAGATAAGCTGTCTCTCTCCCACACAGGTACTCACATCTTCAGTTATCGACAGACGACGAAATTATCATCTGTTTTTTCAAGGATGTATAATTATAATCCTTTTCATGTTTTTCAGCGAGTTTTTCCAGGGATGAGACCTAGTGCAATCGAATTTTTATATCATAAACCTACTATGTTCCAAATTTCGTGAAAATCGTTAGAGCCGTTTTCGAGATCCGTTGGACATACTTAACCATATAACCATATCCAGAAATTGCTCGCTCAATATAATAGGATCGCGAATTGATAAGAAATATTTACATGAGCCTTGAACCAACATTAAAAAAAACAACATTGAATCTTATAAATTCAACAGTGAATAAATAATAATGGATTCAATCTCCTTTTCATATTGAATTTAACAGTGAACTTATTACTTGAAGGCAACGGTTTCCAACCGCTGGATCGTTAAGAGATTCTTTCTTCATCAAAAAGAAAAGATGAAGGACGAACAAATTCAGGCGTAAATATCATTGAAGTCGAAAAATAAGTAAGATATCATGTTTAAAATTTGGTGAATATATTTTTTGAAGCTCCTAGAATACTTTGTCATAACAACTAACAATGTAGCTAACAATACAAATTTCGGTTTTTTGATTCAAAATTCTCCAGTCTTATTCGAATTTAAACTTTTTGGATAATTATTGTTTCTAGTTCTGAGAGATTTAGTTATTCTTGATTGAAGATTTGTTAGTTTTTTGCAGTGTAATTATTGTTATTTTTAAAGTGATAGTAGCTCAACTTTCAATTATTTAATTTGGACTGAAGTAGAATTTTGAGAAGGGACAGTTTTGGGCATAAGCATATGTGCCTTCTCACATAAGTATGATGATTGTACATGACTGAATAATAAATAAATACGATTAACTTCACAAACTATGAACTGATGAATTTTCAAACAACATGGATACGAAATGCAATTTATATCGCGATGATGAAAATAATGAAACACTGTGTTGCATCTACATGAATAAATGGCGAGGCTAGAGCATATGATAATCATTCATTATTGGAAAATAATCAATCGCGATGCGAAAACAATGTGTTTCATCAACATAAATAATAGGCGAGGCTAGAGCAGGTAATCAGGAGATTCTGTTGAGTATAAATTATTTTGATACTCTCTTTCATTATTGGAAAAGTTATCAACTGGCGAAGTCCAAGTCGATTTAACGATGATATAACACATTGTTCCGCGTTCACATGAATCGGCTCAGTTTGAAAAGGTAAACGTTTATTCTAGGAAATGATATCCATTAACAATTGAAATTCCACGAAGGGCGGTTGTACTCATGCAATCTCTGATAGCGGTTGTTAGCTTCCAATCTATCTGTGAATGAGGGAGCAGGAATAGAATTTGAGATGCATGGACTGTTGCATGTTGAGTTTCAGAAGATACCTGAAAGTCCTGATTATTCATCTTATAGGAAATAGGAATATAATATCGTATTTTCATTTCCATCTCCATTTCAGTTGTTTGAATAACGATATGAATAGATTCAACGTTGATGGAGGAAAAGGAGAACATGATAAAGATTCGTCCTTCAAAATCTTCAACCTTCTCAGTTCATGACAGACATGCATTCCATTTTTGTTCCCTCTACCAATAATTGAAGAGCGTCAGCGAGTTCTCACTTTTGACTTACTAGAAGCCAAATTTGTTGCCCGTCTGTTTGTGTGTTCTTCAATAAGTTGAGAAAAATTGATCGAACAGCTTCAAATTTTCTCCAAACCTTTTTACATGTCAAGTTCGTTGAAAAACAGAATCCCTCGTATTTTTTTAGATATGGAGATAACATTGAAAGTGCATAAAAACTATCTCTTGTGATTTAGTCAGTTGAAGTATTCATTGCAAGCAGTTACTGAAGTATTTCCATTCATTCATTGATATCAGCTGAGTCTATCATTGGGAGCATTGGGAGCTATCACACAGACAGTCGTCATTCATGAGCTGACACATGATTTCAGCTGGTTAGTACTCGTCATAATTCACAACTTTCACATCAACAAACTGATACTGGTGCGGTTTTCGCCATTTTCTCTTGGAACTCGAAGTCATGTATCATATGACTACCTTCTCATTCAAAAAATAAATTTGGATTGAAAATGAATTTGGTACTATAATTCTTTTTTATAAATACAAGAGAGTACCTGAATTTATACATTTAAAAGAATTTGGATTCATATGACGGATAAAGATCTTGAAGCGACAGAGTAATTTTTCATTTCGAATAGGATCCCCAATGAAATCTACTGTCAAATTATTCTTGTGAAAGAAATATTCAGCGGTTTCCATAACTTCAATCAACTCTGTATCATTAAAAGTTGCTGTTTCCAAAGATTACAATAAAACAGTACTTGAGCGAGTTCTCCAACCCAGGGGGTCACTAGTAATATCGTCATTCATTTGTTCTCCACCAGCTTTCTCTCTCATCTCATGACTTTTCTCGTCTGTAATATGTGGGAACGATGATAGCAGAGGACAGGAACTCATCTGTTGCATGTCAACTGAAACAACAGTCATTTCTTTGAATGAGAATGGAATTAGAATTTCATGTTTCCATGGTATTAATCTGGATCACATCTCATACAAATAAATATCTATGAATAGTTTTACTCATGTATCCCGGTTTCTATCTTGACAACAAGATGTTTGAGAATTAAGGATTCCAATCTAAATGTCAAGTCTGATGGAAATTAATCTGATATTATTTTGTTGCTTGCTGCTCGCTGAGTGGAGGCTTTAATTGATATCCATACAATTTTTTAAGGAGATTATTTCATAGATCAGACATCTGTTGTGAATGATTACTAGAAATATGATTTTATTAGGACTTGTTAATCCCTGCACACACACATCAATAATTTTTGTTCGTACGATATTTTGCCGTCCTTATGAACTATATCAGATTAAAGGGAACTTGAAATAGTATATTTCGCACCTAGAGCATTTCCGGCTGGAAATCGGTTTTCAAGTCCGAGGACTAGAAAAGATTGAGAGCCGGAAAAACATTTTTGCCCGTGGTGCGAACGCTATTTATCGCCACATACAAAAATAAACAATATACATATATATATATATATATAATATATATATATATATTATATATATATATATATATATATATATATATGAGAATAGTTGTTTACTAAGCACTTCCGAAAGCAGAAGTGGAAGGTGATAGCTCTAGCAAATCTGATGTAATCTGAATATCAGGAAATTGTCCAAGTATTTTTATTTTTTATTCTGATTTGTCTAAATAACCTAAAAGATGATTTTCAATTATGTGGGAGGTTGAGTTTATATTTTTTTATTCTTTCAAATGTCAATAAGATGATATTATTATAAATGTTTTAATATTGTTGAATAATGAAAAGTTTTTTGATCAGCTGTTTTTTGATCACCTTTCTTAGTTCCATGTTAGCGGCTGGAAAGGGTATTCTTTCCGGCCTAGGTCGGAAAGAAACCTGTTCTGACGTCAGACGAGAGTCGTCTGCAAACAATGTCTCTCAGATCTACGTAGGGACTAGAAAACAGCTGCTTTCTGTGCAGTGTAGCGGAAAACATCTGTATGGAATCATCTGTTCAATCTAATAGGAATTTAGCGAAGTGAGGTCTAAGATTCAAGTCGACGGTTTGGCATTTCTCTTAATGTTTAAATGTTTGAATGTTCATATGTTTATATGTTGCGCATTTACGGCGAAACGCGGTGATAGATTTCCATGAAATTTGACAGGTATGTTCCTTATTAAATTACGCGTCCACGTATATCCAAGGTTTTTGGAAACTTTGCATTTCAAGGATAATATAAAAGGAAAAATGAGCCTCCTTCATACGCCAGTATTACAGTAAAAATAAGACTATAGAATTATTCATCATAAATCAGCTGTCTAGTGGATTATAATACTACCCGTTCAAAAACATCGAACATCTTGAAAATGTATCTTTCCATCAACATTGTAAACAGTTGCAGCCAGACCTGATAACAGCGCTCACACTCACATTCCGGGACGACTCGTCACAGTACGATAGAACAAAAAGCTCTATGTTTATCTTGGATTTTTTCTAGACAATTTAAATTGATATATCATTTATTGATTTTTGAGAGAACATAAGATGTCAATGTAACTTACTGAGCGCGAGGTCTACTGTTCACAGAACTACTAGTACGAACAAAAATCGATGTGTTTGTACGGGGCTTATCAGATTAAACGGAGCTTGAAAAACATTATCTCTATGAGATCATCTGTTTAATCCAATAGGAATAATAAGGACGGCAAGATATAGTACGAACTAAAAATGATGTGTGAAGAGCTATCCATTCTCCTAATAATACATGGTTTTCTCTGATTCAAATAATTTTCGACCACGAGATTCTTCCAAATCTATCTCTCATTAACACCTAAACGTAATAACAATTAATTCATGATAATTATTTTCGATCTCTGTGATTATCGGGTGTGATTATCGGGTTTGATTCATTCATACAATTAATTATTGTCAATCTTTGTAATCGTCGGTTGTTCTAATCCCAGCTTTGATCCAATCATAGATGATTCAAAAATCTGTGAATATCTTAGTTTGCAGTTTCTCAATAGGACTGATTGCAGAACGTTTGTGCAGTTCATGACATTCTATACTCACTACGAATGAATGTAATTACATTCTATACTCACTGCGTTTGTGTGGCATTCGCGCCTCTTGTGAGAGTTCTATCCTTCTCTGTATTCCGTATTCCGTATTCCCTGTTTCTGTTACCGGTTTAACGCTCTCACAACAGTAAACATGTACCAAATAAGAGCGACCAACATTATTTGTGTAGTGTGAAGCCTTCATTGTAATGAAACTTCTCATTTATATCATCATCATCATCATCATCGTCATTGATTAGGCTTTTCAAGCCTGTTCCGGCGTCCATCTCTTCATTGGTCTATCAATACTTCTTCCACCAATTGGCTTGTAGAGTAAGGCATTCTCAATGAGAAACGGTCTTGTGGCATTCTCAGGACATGATTCGATCACTTATACACTATAGTTCGACTTACTTCCGAAATAGGTATCGCCATGACTAAAATTTAAGCATGGCGTTTTTTCTGGCTCTACAATTGAGGAATCGAATGATTTCTCATGTATTCATATATATACTCTCATATAATGCGATCCGACCATGACTTGTAAAATTTCCAGAATAATTATTATAGAAAGTGACATATATGTGTGTCGAAATCAGATACAAACTTCTACGCGGAAGAAGTGTGTGAGAAATGATACCTTAAAATCTTTCTAGCCTACTTAACAGAGACATGTTGATATGTTTTCTTTTTAGAATTAGAACGACATTGAGAATGACTAGAAGTTCTTGAAAAGTTACATGTACCGAATTTCACATACCCAGTACTTCTACAAATAAAAGTGATACCCTTACAAGTTTTCCAGTCATATTTGTTAAACTTGCGCCAATCCATGCATTGGTGTGATAAAACAACGGCAGACTTCTTGAATGAGTCCTTCAAAAACACTTCAAAAATTTCACAGATAATAAATAGTAGGAGATAAAGAAAGGATGTTCCTTGAAGATGATTACAAATGAACATGTTTCAATTTCCAAGAATCTTTTCCCGTTTATTTCATATAGGAGCACCTATATAATTATCACTTTCCCTTTCCTGTTCCTCGATGCTTCGTTGATATATGTTAGATAAATATATACATTCTGGTATTATTGTATGCGGATATATTGCAATACCAGCTTACTTTCCCCACTGCTCATTCCGACGTGTACGGTATAGACTACACCTGATCTAGGTCAATCCCTCTTCGACCCTTCACAGGTATATTTATAGCTTCATTCCCTCATATACAGTGTTGCCACTTTTCCCTTTATTAGCTGTGAATTGATCCCCGCCTGATGTGTTACAGGAGAGTGGAGGGAATTGTGAGAGAGTGAGGAACTATGACTGAAAGGGATTGATTTATTATGCATCCTTTTCTACCACAGATTCGTTTTTTTGTGCCCACCAATTTGTAAAAAAAGTTTTGCAGGCTTCTACAATATTACGAGGGATGTTTGAAAAGTCTCCAACCTAACCAAGGAAATGACAGCTTTTGTGAACAAGATCTGTAAAACGAAGCTCAATATCTAGCGCACTTACGGTACACTAGCACACTCTATAATATATCCTGTGAAATCTCAGAGTTACTTGAAGGCTCTTTGCACGCAAAACGACATCCTTTACACATTTCATTGTCAGATATGTCACACAGCACTCTTATCATATCACCTTTCGTACTTTTTAAGATGTCAAAATCTCAAAATCGAAGTTGTCACTATCGTTCCTTTGTTGTTTAAGATTCTAGTGTCATAACCGTCAGCTGTGGCAAAAAATTATATTTTGAGCTGAAACATGTAGTCGGAGTTGAATCAGGATTGACATAGTCTATGATTAAGACAAACTATGAAGTTTTTTATATTTTGAAACATGAAGTCGAAGTAAAAACAGAATTGACATGGTCCATGAATATGAACTATTAAGTTTTTTGTGTCAAAGGAAACTGTATTATGAACGTGATTGAGAGGTTGTCAACTTTCAACTGAAAATCCACAGTTCTTGTCCAAGATAGAATAGTTTTCTTAGAGAGTCTGGATTTCTCAAAGCATTAATATTATCTAGCAAATCTACTTTACTTGAGGACTGGAAATTTCGTGGATTGAAGAACTACAAGACTTAACCTATCTCGGACTATGTGTTATCTAAATTTGAGAGAGGAATAGCACAAGGTTAACTTATTTATCCTCTTCTACCATTTTGATAATGTATCATTTGTATAAATGAATGAATCATTTCATTGTTGTAAAACGTGATTGAGTGGGAAAATTACAAGAAAATAATCTAATTCCAATCATATTAAAATTACAGATGGAAATAAATTGGAAGTTGCATTTATTCAAATGCTATATAAATGAATAATTAGGCTTATTAAACGAAATTCTAATTAAATCTGTAAATCATCCCGAAGACTTCAGCTAATGCTAATATTGACCACAGGGTAAACAGCTAGATGGAAATTCGATGAGCGCCACTATACAGAAATTATTTGTAAACCCGGGAATCGAACCCAGTCCTCCTCATTTTAATTTTTTTTTCAAATTCAAATTCATTTATTGCCAAAAAACAAACAATAATTTACTCATACACATACATACACGAGCAAAAATGAAAATAAATTGTTTATAATACAATATTACACATACATGCATATACATGAGAGCAGAAAAAAACAACTATAAAATTTCTAGGCATCACTAGCAAAAAGAAAAATCTTTGCCCGCTGGTGAGAGTTACTTAAAAAAATCCTCAAAATAACTAGAAATTGAAATGAAAAGCTTTATAACAAAAGTAGAGACACAAAATATACTTTGAAAATGTGGTCCAAAGTAGAATAATTCACACCTATATTGATGATTTATAAAAGGTCAGAATTCGGAGAAATACCAAACTGAAAACTGAAATTAATTGAATAAATTTGATAGCATTAGAAGAAGAATTGAAACAGAAATCAGCAGAGTCGCAATAAAAAAACAAGACTTCATAATGTTATTGTCACTGTGAAATTGACTCTCACAAGACGTTATAGATGGTTATGGAAAAACTAACACAGAAACGAGACTCTAGGAATGATGATGTGGAGAAGAAAAGAACGCAAAACAATAGGGTCAGTAGCCTAAGCTCGCTGTTTGACAAAAAGAAGCGAAAAGCTTTAGCCGTGAAAATATTACTACAGCGAGAACAATCGAAACTGTACGAGTTGAAACGGAGAGTAGGCCCCCCTAGGGGTTCAAGGCACCCCTCCCATCAAAGGGGGAGGCTCCAACCCCATCTAAGGATCCCTTCAAAAGCCCTGCGAGAGGGAACAAGGCCGTTCTATCGATTTTCACCCTCAGAGAGAACTACTACACATTATTCATACTGTTGTCTGAATGCACCAGCTTGCCATTCACTTCACTCACTTTCCCACACCTATACTACACTTTCTCCATTTCGCTCGCTCACACACCCCCTCTCACACAATTCCTCACCTCTCTCTCACCGTTTCAAATCCTCTACTCTTTTGTAGTATTATCCTCCATTTTATCTACTTATAATACAGGTAGTTCTGTGAACAGTAGACCTCACGCAGTTTTCCCATCCACAAGTATCTGATGTCACCTGTTCTAGTTGATTCATTTGAATCACAATTCACAGTTGTATCATAATTTAATATCGGGGCACCGAACTTCGCTCGATATTTATCTATTGATGAACAGAGCACAATTTTTCAAAATGATTGGGGAAGGACAAACAGGCACAGCCCAAAACTGTTTCTTCCCCGAATTTTGATGTATACACTATAAATGGTCCAAAAAGTAGGTTATGTTTTATACACTTGAATCCAGGTCCAATTTTCAGTCAAAATACTTGAAAAAAGAAGAGTTCTAATTTAGATTGCTTGAAAAACCAAATTGAATAACAAAATAACACTCACTAATCACTTAAAACTGCAAAATAATGATTAACTTTGTATATTATGATATACTCTAATTTAGAGTGATGAACCATGTCATGTCAACAAATCAGATTATTTTGATAGTCTATTAAAATTTCTAGATAATATTTCTCGCGAGATACGGTAAGCTGTTTGAATGATTACACAGCTGATCTCCCACACAGGCACAGCATCTTCTGTTATCGACAGACGACGAAATCTGTTCTTCCAAGGATGAACTATCCTTTTAATGTCGTTCAGCGAGTTTTTCCAGGGATGAGACCTAGTGCATTCGAATCTTAATATCATAAACCTACTATGTTCTGTATTTCGTGAGAATCGTTAGAACCGTTTTCGACATCCGGTGAAATACAAACATCTAAACATCTAAACATAAGAACAGAAATTGCTCGTTTAATAAAATAGGATTTTAAAAAACTGTTATTTGTTTTCTCCAAGATTAAAAACTCACTTATTTTAATAAACTCTGTTCACGTTTGAATTTGTATCCCATATGATAATATTTATCCAGTTCCGTGTTAATCTTTTCATCTGAAAAAAATATTTCTCAAATATTTGATAATCATTTTTTTAATCAATAATTCCTTCAGCATTATTCAGTTCATTTAATCATTTTTTATTTTATTTTCAATCATCTATTAAATTTGTTTCTCGAATGTGAGAATATTGATACTGATGAGCACACATCATAAAAAATATTGAAACCCCACCTTATAGAAATAGACACGGCCAGACATCATTCTGTGTAATGCATGCAATGAATAATCCACTTGTCACTTGATTGATTATGAATAATTATTCTATAGTCTGATTAATCCTATCTCCAAAGTAGATGATATATATAGTGATACCAGAGTATGGAGGAATTCCTTTTCCTTCCATATTATCCTTAAAATGCAAAACTTCAAAAAACCTTGTGTATACATCGACGCGCAGTTGAAAAAGGAATATTCCTGCCAAATCTCATAGAATTCTTTCAACGCGTTTGGCCGTAATCGCGTTACATACAGACAGACAAAAGAAAATCCGAGTTGAAACATAGACCTCACTGCGCTCGGTCAATAATATAATACAGGTACGAATTGGCTTATACAAGTACGCAATTGGAAATTCACGAATGACTGGACTGGTTCACTTGAAATTTGATAAAGATTCTTAATTTATCGAGGACGGTTATATGCCTGTTTCGAATACATCAAGATTTAACTTGATCAAGTATTCAGTATGTCAAGTTTTTAACTAGACTCTTGCAGAGCACGGGTCAACTGCTAGCGAAAAAACACGGAAAAAAACAATACCCCTCACAAATACTCATACAACTCAATTTTCGAAATTTTCAGGCTCCATTTTGCAATTTCCAATTACAAGTTTTCCATTTCATTTATTTTCAATTCGATAACCTCCGATTTCTTTTCCGTCATAATATAATAGATGAGATTTCTAATTGAGATCTCCATCGATTTAGAGTTGAACTAGGCTTCAAGAGTCTTGTCCAATTCTGAAAAAGTATAGAATCTATATTGAGAACATAACGAACAGAACAGAACGAAATGCTCCTTTTGCTTTACTCTTCAAACTCAAGGTTGATCATTTGAGTTCGAGTCTGTGAGAGTCCAATCCAATTCTGGAAAACCTGAAGGTGCATACAGATATACGCGCCTCCTACACGCGCCGCGCACGCTCCACCCTCGCTCCGCACTCGCTCCGATCATGAACGTTACGGGAGATGTTAGCTCTTCCCGCGTTCTGCTCTTGCTCCCCGGTCGATCATCAATCGATCTGCTCGAGTGACGTTCGATTGCGGAGCAGATCGAAAGTCTGTACGCACCTTATAAAACTACGGAACGCATATCTGTAAACACCTTAATATGAGAATCTCTGTTCAGATTTTCAGCCGTTCGTGTTTAATGATTCTCCACTGAAATACAGTTTGCTCGGCCAGAATCTCCTCTCTTATCACATCTCTCTCCATGATTCCCTTTCAACTCTTCCCCTCCGCACATGAATGGCATGCAGCTTATTCAAGAAGTCTGTTTGCTTCATATCTATGTTTGCTATCAAGTCAACTACCTTGAATGAATCCTCTCTTTCAAGATCGTTGCGTAATTGAAATGGTACGGAATGAGCATACTCAAGTAGATGTTTATAATGCTCCTTCCCAAGTGCATAATATTATCACTTGCATACAAAAATTGCTTTGGCAGGAGCTTAAAAACTCTATTGTTCTGAGTAGGTGCTTGAAAATGAGAATTTCTGATGCGGTGGAGGTAGATGAAAACTATGTAATCAGAGGTGCTCATTATGATACGGAGTTGAAGGAATACAGAGAAATGTAGGTCATGTTTTCTACTAATCCATTATACGATGTACAATGGTTGAAATACTTTTAAAAGATGAGTAGGTGCTTGAAAAATTAAAATTTCTGATGCTGTTTTGCGGTTAGAAAAGAACTATGAGTGATCAGAGGTGCTCATGATGATACGGAATTGGAGGAATACTGAGAAATACAGCTTATTTTATTCTCTAATGCTCAACACAAAGTACAATGGTTATATTACTCTAAAAGAAGGTTAAGGAGAGAAAATCTTCTGTCCAGACTTCTCTCTATTCCAGTATTTTTTCTCAGTGTACTCAAAACTCGACTTTGGTAGATTATTTCGTATTATGTTGGTCGCATATAGCCGTAGAGTAGCTTATTCCGTGGTCTAACGACCACATGGTCGAAGAGGAAAAAGGAAAGAAAAATAAAGGGAGCAAGGGGGTAGTGGATAAGAGGAACGAGGAACAGAAGGTTGATGAAGTATGGAAGAAGAAGAAAAAGAATAAGAAAATAAATATGTATAAATAAATAAACAATTAAGAATTTCATGGTGAGACTCATGTTATAAAACATGCACCTGATCAAAATTTATTGGCTATACTTACCTGTCATTAGACGAAGCAGATAGCACTATTGTTTTTTAGCTCCACACCGTTGCCAAATAGTTTGTTGAATTTGAAGAAATATATTGAACTATCAAGTATAGAATTCTATTTCAAATTATTTGAAAAAATATATATATTTCTGGTTCCACATCGTTGCCGAATAGTTTGTTGAATATGAAGAAATATATTGAATTGTCTCTTTCCTGTATGGGGCTACTTGTAATATAAATAGAAATGAAAATTTCAGTACCCTTTTTTTTAATTATTTTATCACAACATGTCTCGACATTTATGCCATTCTCAAGTGATTACATTTTTATGTAACTTTTAAGTGATTTTCACTTGAAAATGGCATAAATGTTAAAACATGTTGTGATAAAATAATTCAAAAAGGGTATTGAGATTTCTATTTCTATTTAAATATATTGAATTATCAAACTATGGAACTTAATTGTGAATCATTCGAAAAAATATACATTTTTCTAGCTCCACATCGTTGCCAAATAGTTAACTGAGTATGAAGAAATATATTGAATTATCAATTAATGGAAATCTATTTCAAATCATCTGAAAAAAAATATTATATTTTTTCGTCGAATATGATATATTTGGGATGGAGTTGATCTTTATTAACTAGGATCAACAATGAGAATACTATTAGCTGATCGTCGCCCAATGTTTTCAGAGTGTCCAGTACCCCAGACTATGTCTACGTGATAGGCCAACTGGCCAAGTGCCAAGAAATTTTGACCAATTTGTATAGTGTACACACAAAGTTAACGCTCTTACCAAACATTAATGATCCCCTCAAGGTTATATGGTTTCTGAATAGATGAACATCTATATTTGTAAGGAAAATAATCAAGGCGAAATTATAGAAATTCCTTACATTAACTAACACTAACATTCCTTACGATTTTTGTCGTCCTTATAAATATTCTAATATCGGGGCACCGAGCTTCGCTCGTTATTTATTTATTCATAAACAGAATACAATTCTTTAAAATGATCGGGGAAGGACTAACAGGCACAGCCAAAATTTTTCCCCGAATTTTGATCTATACACTATAAATAATCCAAAGAGTAAATTATATTCCATACACTTGAATTCAGGTATAATTTTCAGTCCAAACATTTGAAAACAGAAGAGTTCTCACTTAGATTGTTTACAGAACATATTGAATTACAAAATAACACTCACTAATCACTTAAAACTGTAAATAATGATTAACTTTGAAGATTATGATGAATTGGAAAACATCGCGAAAATATGTTTTCATTTTCATTAATTATGAATAATTTGACCTCTCAAACCGTTAAGGTTTGTTCATCTTTTAGGTCGTGTTTATATTTTACAGCTGGCTATACGTCGGATTATGAATTTCGGGGATGAGATATTCTGATTTTCCTCAGACGCACTCGCTCACTCACTTCCATTATCCACAAACAACGAAAGTCTCAGCTGTTTTTCCAAGGATAAATTATCCTTTCAATGTCGTTCAGCGAGTTTTCCCTGGAATGAGACCTAGTGCAATCGAATTTTTATATCATAAACCTAATATGTTCCAAATTTCGTGAGAAAAGTCAGAGCTGTTTGCGAGATGCGGTGAAATACAAACATGAACATCAAAACATCTAAACATATAAACATAAATTGCTTGTTTAATAGTATAGGATGAACTCACTATGTATCAAATTTCATGAGAATCGTTAGAGCTGTTTGCGAGATCCGGTGAAATACAAACATCTAAACAACTAAACATACAAACATATAAACAGAAATTGCTCGATTACTATAGGACAGATTAAACAGATGATGTTTGTCAAGTTCCTTTTGATCTGTTAGAATTCATAAGGACGGCAAAATATATCGTACAAACAAAAATCGATGTTTGTGTAACTGGCTTCACCTTCTACATTTCTCTTTTCCAACCCTCTCATCTTGAATGAGTGAACGTTTCCCTTAAAAATGGTCCTTTAAATTTCTCGCATTTCCTCTACTGTACCTTCTGTACATTGGAAGTACAGCAGTATTATCTCGTTTTTCCTGAAAATTCTATTCCATCTCCGTTGAGAACTGATAGAATGGTGGGTGTCTAGACTAAATAAATACGAGTGAAGTACATTTTGAGCGATACTCGAATATTTTTCAAACATTTTATCCTTCTACCTCATAGTTTTTAACTCCATCGTTCAGCTTCATCATTTTATACCCCATCGAATCGCTCACAGCTAGAACCATAAGTTATTTACATTCTTAGTTGGAGATATAAATGAAGTATTTTCCAAAAATATCACTCTTAATTCTGAAACATCGCATCATTCCAAATCCTCTCAATCGAATGGCATCCATCGATATCTGTATCCATAAATACTGGAGATTGCGATGAAAATGGGAACGTGATAAAAATGCCTCCACATCATTTTCACTGACTTGAAAACGTGATTCTCACTATATCACGCTGTTGTACAATGATAAATTGATTTCAGAAATATAGTTGCATCGTTATAACAGATGCCGTTTCATTGGACACGAATGCTCCGATAGTTGCTTGAAGTGGTTTAGTCGTTCATGTGGCAAATTCTAGTTGAAATGAACATGTATTTCTCTCCAGTTTTCCAACCATTTTCTCCTTTTTCCTCCTCCTCTTCTTTCATTCTCTATGAATTTTCCGCTTCATTCAACTTGTTCATACTATGACGAATCGAATTTCTTCAGAGTAGTAAGTATAGTGAGCATACTACATACATTCCACTTCTGTGGAATAGTTATTTCTCTCTCTCTGTCCTCCTCTCATCTCTCATTCCTCATCTTCTATCTCTCTCCCTCTTCTCCCTTTGCCTATTTTCCTGCTCAACCCGTTTCTCCATTCATTTCCTGTGTTAAGTCAACTGTATTGTGATTTACTTTAAACTAACAATACTGATTCGATGGGGAGCATTGCTATTTCTGTTGGGCTTGCTAACAGTTTGAAGTGTGTTGTAAACTGGTCCAGCCCTATTCACCAGCTTATCTGCTTCTCATTCATTATTTCTGTATTCTACAACCAATATTTCCCGCAGCAATATTTTTTATACCTTTCCTATCCGTCCACATGATTTTCTCATTAATTAACCTTTAATTCTACAAGCAATATTTCCCTTTTCTATGTTTTCTAAACCTTCCCTATTCCTCCACATGATTTTCTCATTTATTACCCAAGTATTCGGCAGACAATATTTCCCCCTCCTATGTTTCTTTTATTCTTCTATCACTCCACAAGATTTTATCATTCATTATCCCTCTATTCTACAACCAATTTTCCCCTCTCCAATATTTTCTTTACCTTTCCTATCCTTTCACATGATTTTATCATTAAATAACACTTTATTCTACAACCAATATTTCCCATTCCCATATTTTCAATACCTTTCCTATTCCTACACATGATTTTCGCATGAAATAACCTTCTATTCTTCAACCAATATCTCCCTCTCCTATAATTATTTTCTGTACCTTTCCTATCCCTCCACATGATTTTATCATTCATTACCCCTGTATTCTACATACCAATAATTCCCTCCCCTATATTTTCTTCACCTTCTCTATCCCTCCACATGATTTTCTCATTCATTACTCCTGTATTCTACAAACCAATATTTCCTTCTCCTATATTTCCTTCACCTTTACTATACCTCCTCATGATTTTATCATTCATTACCCCTGTATTCTACAAACCAATATTTCCCCCTCACATATTTTCTTTACCTTTTCTATACCTCTACAAGATTTTATCATTCATTATCCCTGTATTCTACAACCAATATTTCCCTCTCCCATATTTCCTTTACCTTTTTTATCCCTCCACATGATTTTATCATTGATTAACCTTCTATTCTACAACCAATATTTCCCTCTCCCATATTTCCTTTACCTTACTTATCTCTCCACATGATTTTCTCATTCATTATTCCTCTATTCTACAACCAATTTTTCCCTCTCCTATATTTTCTCCACTTTTCTCATCCCTCTACAAGATTTTCTGATTCATTACCCCTCTCTTCCTCTTCACTGGATGTTGAGAGCTTAAATCATGAGTACTTACAGCTGTTAAGGCTTTCTTTACAAGTCACCAGATATTCCCATCGATTTATAGTTTCTATCTTCTCATTTCTTACAAAATATGGTTGCACTTCAACTCTTCACACTCCAATTCATGATTGACTCTTCCTCAGCACCTCTTCCACACTCACACTCTCTCTCTCTCCTTGTCGAAGCACTCGTTCATGTCCCTTGTTTTCTCCAGTTGAAATAACACACAGAGAAAACTAGACTATTTCCAATTCACTTCTTGTGAATGTGACACTTTTATTGTAAGGGCCAGTGATAGTTTCTCTCTTCTGCTCATTCTTGTCTCCTTCTTCTGCTTCTTCCACTTCATCTCACAAATGAGAGACATTGTGAAGCTCTTTCCAATCCACTTCATCAAGATTGTTGATTGTTACACTTATTTTCTATTGGTTTTTGATAGGTTCTCTCTTCTGATTCTGCTATCGTTTCTGCTTACACTTCTTTTCACAAATTGGTTCATTGAGTTGTTCTTAACAATCCATTCCTTCCAAATGAATTAATTCATTCCCTCCTCAAGATAACACATGACCAGAAATACAAAACATTTCGGGGAGATCTCTTAATGATTCTCTTCATTAATATTTCGAGAAGTCGCGATAATATTCATCCTTCATTCTCAATCCTCTAGCATGAATATAATTACAGTATAACAAATTACATGTTCAAAAACACAAAGAAATTCTTGGGAAAATAAATAATTGAATGTCTAAGCTTTGTCAACATGAGTGAATCATGAGTCTGATAACTCTTATTTTCCTGAATATATTATTTTCCAGATATTCATTTTTTTTCTCATGAGAATGAATTGACTAATCATGAATATCATCATTAGGTCAAAATTAATCGATGATAATGGAATTATTTATTATATATCATTAAACTGTTAAGGATATCTCAATTTCGCTGGAAATACTACCTTGTAAATCACATAATATCAATAACATGTTAGAACAAATAGGTTATCGCATACATTATTCAAGAAACATCTCCACACAATTGGACTCAGAAATGAAAGTCAGATGTCTAGGCTCTGTAATCAGTCTGAAGAGACTGCCAAGCATATCATACTGGATTGCGAAAGACTAGGGGCTAGAAAAAGGGCTCTGTTTGGCTGCAAGCAACCAGGTGAGGGATGGGATGTTGCTATAGGGAAGAAACTCCTGGACCTTTCAAAGGAACACAGGGATTGCCCAACTAACATACTTGGGACATACAATAAGCTTCGGTTGACGTGTGAGAGGTTCTTTGAACCTTTGGATCCTTGAATCCTTCCCTCCAATAACATAAATATAAACAAACATTATATCATCAAACTTGAGGATATCTCATTTTTGCTCCAAATATAACCTTGAAAATGTGACAGGAATCTCCTTTTGAACCCCAATCAAATCAATGATGATCTCAAAATAGTCAAATTATCGTTTGAGGGTTATAATAATAAAGCCAATATAGAATGTAATATGATATCAAGACACATTAACAGGATTGCTTTTTGATTCGAGTATTTTTTAACGTATTTTTCAGTTGTGAGATTTTTATAAAAATAATAACGGTTAAATATTTCTACGTGTGCTACCTATCTCTATATGTGTGATAACTATTTCCGCGATATCTACGCTTTTGGTGTGACTTATGAATTGTAAATTATCAGGTACTTGGGATAGTTGTGGAATTTGTTGATGTTATCATTTTCATGAATTTCAAAATATTTTTAGATGAGTTTTATAATATTTGGAATAGTTTTCAAATTTTAAATGTATTTTATATCTCTGTATAGTGTAAAACATTTCAGATTTGAGTTGACAGCCTTTCAAAACATCGGCGTTGCCAGATTGTGTGAAACTTCAACCTCCTCAATGCTGACAGCGTTGTCAAATTCGCTAGCATAGGAAAGTTTCTATTACACACAATCTGACAACTCCGATTCAACTTTATCAAGAAGAAGCTCAATTCTATCATTCTTATGACTCCTTTTAAATTTCAAAAATTCAAATTTAGTACTTGATGAGTATCAACCTCTTCAAATTCACAACTAATCCCAGATATTCTTTTTTTTTTGAAAGTGTAAAGTGAGTGTTAATTTATGACTAAAAAAAATTCGATGTGAAAAAGTGTGTTCTAGTGTTTAAAAAGTGTCAAGTGTTCAATCCATATTTGATGAAGAAATCGGAAATACAATGATACTCCCATGAAGGAACATCTACAGTATACAAGTAAGTGAATATTTCCTTTTCATACCAATAATTATTATAAAATTGTTTGGAAATGAAGGAGCAAAAGAGGAATCATCTGTGATTATTTGAAATGATAATTGAATATCAAACTTGATTGGAACAAAGAGAATCGGACTGCCATTTTTTGGAGTCGAATATCACCTACCAATCTTTTAGAAATTTTACTGGTTACTGAATTTCAGAAAGTAGAAGTTGTGGGCTGAGGCTATTAGTCTCCCAGTCTTAATTACCTATATTACTGTATATGGTTCGTAATTATATTAATCGATATATATGAGAATTAAAGCATAAATCACTTCGAAAACTGCAGATGAATTCTAGACTATCAATTATTGCTCTCAAGTTTCCTAATCTATAATATAGATGCTTTTTTTCTAATAGTAATATCATTCCAAACTATTCCAATGTTTCAAGTGTACTAAACATGAGTTGAAGATTTGATATTCAGGAAATCTTGACATGCAGGAGAATTCACCACCTTCCTCATAGCTAATAGGAACTGATGATATGATCTAATGAATATTATATTTCTGAACGATGATATTTTCAGGTATAATCGGTCTCTGATTACCTTGGTAGAGGCCAAGTCATTGAAGGTTATCAGTAAAGCTTCGTTCACACCAAAGTTATTAACAAAATGTTAATAACTTAAATCTTATAGATTTTATCAGATTGAATATAACTTATCATACACATGATGAACATATGTTTTTTGTGTAGTTGAGAAGTTGATATTGTAGTAATTATTCATATTGAATGAAAAAGACTAAGAAATTGTCAAAAAACTACAGATTTATTGATACTTAGAAAGGCCGGTTTCGGTTATTACACCATTGTCAATCTCTGATAAACTGTTTATAAACTGAGTTTATAAACTGGGCCTTGTATGGGACTACATAATCCAACAGTTTTCACACACTGTCTGCTTCTATTGTAAGTATTTCTCCTTGGCCGGAGTACAGACGGAACCCCTGCAGTCGCAGAAGCCAAGGCCTGATAGTTCCACTGAATCAAGTCAAATATCTAGCAAAAAGAAAAAGTAAAACATCCCAAATACATTAAATTCTTATTTTGAGTTAATTTCAATACTCGAGAATCGATAAAGATATAATGTATGTATTCAAGGTAAGAAAATATGAGTTCTAATATTATTATACTTAGGGCAGATTGCAGCACAGTCTTAAACTGGATTTGATCAACTTGTATTATTGTATTCTAGATTATTGTATAATATATTCAACTTATCTATGATTAGTTAGGGTAAAAAATGAACTTTCTACTCGTGATATTTTTCGAAGTTTCTCGATTTGTATATCATCAAGCTATCAAAATGAAGAAGTTTTCTCAGGAAAACATTTTTTTCGATCATTACTTTTTGAGATATGAGCGACTGAAGTTTGAATTTTTGGGACAGAACATTTCAAATTCGGTACGATATAAATCCATGAGATTTAGAGGAATTTATTCTTCATTGTATTGTTGATCTGATAAAACAAAATTTTTCTGGAAAAGTTATTCAATTCACCAGAAAATCTCAACTGAAAGTTATTTTTAGTAAATTGAATGACAATTTTAGAAATTAATATTTTCAGAAAGTTTTTGATTCACTAGATCAACAATACCATGAAGAATCCATCCTCTAAATCTCATGGAATTATCTCTTACCGAATTTGAAATGTTCTGTCCCAAAAATTGAAACTTTAGGCGCTCATATCTCAAAAAGTAATGATCGGAAAAAAATTTTTTTCCTGAAAAATTTTTAATTTTGATAGCTTGATCATATACTAATCAAAAAAACTTTGAAAAATATCACAAGTAAAAAGTTTATTTTCAGCCATTGCACAGCCAAAACTGATGCATCAAACAGTACAACAAATAGAGAATATTAGAATAATGAAAGTTGAAGATATCGATTTGAGAAATGAAGTATCATGAAGGTTGTGGATGCCACAGAAGTGGCGAAATAATTTAGTGGCTAGATTTAAGATGACGGCTTTGGATGAACGAAGATGATGATGAATGATTCATGTGGAGGCTCATTCATGTGATTGGGAGTGAGGATGATTGGCGAGTGTAAGGGGTGGGGAGGAAATGATTAGTTGGCAGAGGAGGAGAAAATGGGTAGTTCATTCAGAACGTGTGAAGAGAGTTGAGAGTTCGGACTAACCAAAAAATCGAAAAGTAGGAGAAGAAAAAGAAGAAGTAGTATTGGGAAGAGAACAAATGAATATCATCAGTGATGGATCAAGAGGTTGATTCAGGAAGAGTGTGGAGAGCATCGTGAGGTATAATAGCATCGACGATTTTCTCCAACTTCTCTAGTCACTGCATCTGTCAGCTGTTGGAATCGATGAGTCCATTCTTCCTAATGAATGACCTGTTGTGGCTCATCTCTCAACTTATTCCATCAATTTCTATCATATCTCCCATTTGATTCACATGAGCTGAATCATTCAAACTGGATCGTTTACTTGTCACGTTATCTTTGAAAGACTATAGCACCCGCTGTACATGAATAAGTCGTGATAAGATTCACAATTTTATATAGATGTTTGATTGGAGAATCGATATAGATATAATGATTGTATTCAAGGTAAAAATATACGAGTATATACTTATGCAATCAGAAAATATTATTCAATCCAATATATTATCCAATCAGAAAACTAAAATAATGGCTTTTAAAGGCGAATATCCTATAAGATCAAACATCGTGATTGACAATAAAGTGCTGGAACAAGTGTCTGAATCCACATATTTAGGATGTGACAAAAGAAGAATTGGATACTGGGAAGAAAATAGGGAAGTTCCAGATGATTTGTGGAAGTATCAGCAGGACCTTGGGCAAAGAAGCTAGGATACAATTATGAAATTTTATAGAGTGATGGCAGCTCCAATCCTACGGCCTATCCTAACCCTAACTCCAACCCTACGACCAAACCTAATGGCAGCTCCTACTTCAGTGAATCGTGGGTGACAACAAAACCACTTGAGTGTAGAGTGCAGGCAGCCGAGATGACATTTCTTCGCAGAACCAAGGGGTGTAATAGAAGAGATCATATCAGGAATGAGGATATTGGAAGTGAGTTAAATATCTTCAGTCTGAATGAGAGAGTGGCGCAGTATTTGCACAAATGAAAGGATGATGTCAAAAGAATGCCTGCTGAGAAGTTTCCTTAAGAAAAATTCAATACGACAGTAGGCAAGAGAGAGGTTGGCAGACCACGCAAAAGATGACAATAATATCAATTTCATATTGACCTTTTAATAGGATATTTGAATAGAATTTTATTTTACATAACAAATTGTAAATAACAACTAAATGTGAGTCGAAACAGGCATTGTAAAAAGAAAAATATATTACTATACTTAGGTCAGATTGCACAGTCGAAGATTAAACTGGATTTGATCAACTTTTGGCTTAGAATCAAAATGGACCACATTATACCGAACGAGACTTGATATAGATTATTTGATCTAGTTCAGAATGATATTTAGTTGAAACTGTCACTGTGCAAACTGCACTTATAGGAGAAAAGTAGCTATGTGTTGCTTTCAACCTGCAGTGAAAATCAATCAGGAGTGAAAGATTTCTGATTTCCGAGAAAATGTATTTAGAGAAAATAATATTCCAAGTTGATGAGAAACTTGAAATTTCTATGAAAAAAATCAACATTCTCCTTGATATAGGAGATAATTCATTACATGATACTGACTGATGTTCACGGAGAAAGATATATTTTGGGATTAGTAAGATATGGAAACGATGGAGGGAAAACGAGAAAAGGATTGAGAGGGATAATAATAAAATGAATTTGAGAGGGAGTTGCGAAAACTTTGGAATTGAGAGTGGAAGACGTATTAGGATGACGAGAGAAGGATGAAGGATTTAGATTCTAATGCTCCAAAATATAGAATATTCTCTCGATATTATTACTAGGGAATAGCTAAAATATTTGGAGTTGATAAATTAATTTAAAGAAATATTGAGATCCCAAAATATTATAATATTCAAACAGGAACAACAATGTTAAAAGAAAATTGAATCCAAAACCTATATTGGAGAGTTTTCTAAGTCTTAAAAGTCATGAAGCCGTGTTCTTTGTATGATTCCTCCCCACAATCCAAGTCTTTAAACAATCACAGATCAAGGATTCCGAGCTGCTCTCTGTTTGTTACAAATTCTTTGCTAGGCTTTCATACTAGGATTTAAATTTGTTGTACGCCAATGGAAAGCTACAATCTTCAATTTTGGGTAACTCTCAGACAAATTTCGTTAAAATATTTTAATTGTCAAGATTTTCTATAGAGATTCCCCATAGTTATCATTTGTGAGAAGATTCCAATAACAATATCATAGACACCTATATATATATATATATATATATATATATAATATATATATATATATATATATATATATATATATCATATCAATTCATGCTAAATATGATGAATAAATCAATCGCCAATTATGAGTAACTCTCAGACGAAAAATTCCCCAACTTTCGTGAGAAGAGTTAAGTTGTCAAGAATCCATATAAAGATCCTCTACATTTATCAATTGTGAGAAGATTCTAACCATAATAAAGACACCTAGATAATATGTTATCAAATAAAAAGACTGAAGAAAAGAAGAAGTAATAATAAAGAAGAATTAAAAGAAGTTTCAAAAGTAGAATTAAAGAACACATCAGAGATTGGAATAAACAGAATGGGGAATCTAACTTTTCAGAACATTAATTTGATAACAAATAGACACTAGTTCACAGTTGAGGACAATGTTGAGTTTTTGCCCGTTAATAACAAAAGCAGATCTTTGAATATTTTAGAGGCTTTACAAATAAGGACAACTCCCAGTATAGTTTAAATGATCGGTTTCATTTCAACCAATACAACACTACGAATTTAGTTTTATCATAATATTGTAAGCATACGTTAGTCAATAGTTTTTCCATTTACATATTTGTTTTATTATCTGTCACTTGTTTTCTTGGTTTCTTATTTTGTACTGAAAGTAAATTTTTTTATCATGGCGAGTTTTTTGCTTAAGCCGCCATTATGTGACACCGTTAAGTGAGAGGAGACTGTCTAGCTGGGCCAATGGCAGGCGTTCATGCCCTTGACCAATAGCAGTACTCGCCTACTAGTATTAATTCTGATGCTCTTGTATTTAGTTCTAGTTTATCAGAGATTGACAATGGTGTAACAACCGAAACCGGTCTTTCTAAATATCAATACATCTGTGGTTTTTGACAATTTCTTAGTCTCCTTATTGAATACTAGCTTACCCGGCGAACCGCCAAAAAGTCAATGTATCTCATGTCACACTTGACTTTATTTGGTGAATCATTGAATTTTTATGAAAATCAATATATTTATTTACATCTCAATACGGACCTCCTATATGCTTAAAACTACCGTTTTAATACCAGTAAACAATTTTATGACAGAGTGACGTGTTTATTACAGCTGGTAGGTTCATATGCTGAATTATATTTTCACAACATGATGATCTTCCCGTTCCACATAAGCCGCTCGGGCCAACAATTTCGAAAACATGTATTAATAAAAAATTAGTAAAATGGGTAAATAAATAATCATTATTTGCCCTCTATTAAATTTTCTTGATAGAAACCATCCCCAATATTCACACAACATATTCCCAAAAATCACAACATATTTCATGCCGTTCTGTCAAGTAGTTTTCGAGTCTATAGGGAACAAACAAACAAACAAACACACAAACAGACATTCACTTTTATATAGAGATTACCACAATATCAACTTCTCAACTGCACAAAAAGTGAACAATTCTATGCAGAATATGATGAAAACTTGATGAACCATTCCACCTGGTATTTATAAAAAAATACTGATGCTCAAAACTGACAGTGCAGCTGGCTTCAAGTAGTCACCCTTCCAACAGAGTCCCACGGGTACGTCACCTATTCAAGTTACGTGATGTATTAGTTGACTTATTAGGACCTATTAAGTTTGATCAATCGTTTGAATTTCAATTGAAAATTGACTACTTAATAAAAGTTTGATTATCTCCACTGGAACCATTGTTATCTTTCTTGTTATTGTGTCCTAAAAACAATTCATTAATCATGATTTTAAACCTTGTTTAAATAATTCAATGAAAATTCCTGGATATCAATCTTCAACTCATGGATCAAGTACTCCTTGGATTCAATGATTTGTTAAATGAGTGATATTTCTTATGTAACAAAAATTGAATGAAATGCTACTTTGTAAAATTTATACAGTATCAGTATTTGTGTATTGTTGTTTGACTTTGTATAATTCATTGTGTTTTGTATTATATGGGTTAATGCCATAATCGTACGCCCAAATATCATGTAAGTTGTGTTAAGTTGAATGATTGAATAGATAAATAAATTCACGGTTTCTAATAGTTAGGATTTCTAAATTCGAAATTATAGGTATTATATTGAAAACACAAAATATTCATGAATTATATTATATTATAAATTGTTGTTCCTCTCAAATACGAATTGAAAACTTTCCAATGCAATTTAAAATTTGGTTTTCAACATTTCTAGATTCTAAATTCCTAGTTTATAAATATTCTGGACTCAAACTTCGACAAAAATCATAAAGTGTAAACATAACCTATTTTTGGTCAATTTCTATCCAAATTTGGGGAAGGAACAGTTTTGGGCTTCAAGCCTGTTGTTCCTTTCCCAATCATTCATAGTTGGGAATGATATTGTATGCATCAAAGTATTATAAATAAATAAAACGTCGATATAGATAACAAATACATATTGATGCGTTGCAATTCTCTTCTTAATTATCAATGGACAACATCAATATAATAACGAGAATCAATATTATCATGATATTGATGTCTTCAACACTAGACAATACTAGAGTAAGATATTAGTTAACCGAGCGAAGTGAGGTCTAAGATTCAAGTATACGGTCTCGCATTTCTCTTTATGTATTCATGTTTATATGTTCTGCATTTACGGAGAAACGCGGAAATTGATTTTCATGAAATTGACATGTATGTTCCTTTTTGAATGTCGCGTCGACGTATATTCAAAGTTATTTTGAAAATTTGCATTCTTAAAATAATTGTCCAAGGGAAGTGAGGTCTAAGATTCAAGTCGACTGTTTTGCATTTCTCTTTATGTTTTTATGATTCGCATTTACAGCGAAACGCAGCAATAGATTTTCATGAAATTTGAAAGGTATGTTCCTTCTTCTGAATTTAGCGTCGATGTATACATACGGATTTTTGAAACTTTGCGTTTTAAGGATAATACAAAAGGAAAAGGAGTCTCCTTCGAACGCCAATATTACCGTAAAAATCAGTCTTTAGAATCATTCATCATAAATCAGCTGTCTACTGGACTATAATACTACCCGTTCAAAAACATCGAACATCTTGAAAATGTATCCTTCCATCAACGTTAGTAGACAGTTGACTATAATACTACCCGTTCAAAAACATCGACCATCTTGAAAATGTATCTTTCCATCAAAATTGTAGACAGTTGCAGCCAGACCTGATAACAGCGCTCACACTCACATTCCGGGACGACACGTCACGGTACGATAGGACAGCAAGCTCTATGTTTATTTAGGATTTTTTCTAGACATTCTAAATTGAGAAATTTTTTTATTAATTTTTGAGAAAACATAACCACAGGTCAATGTAACTTACTGAGTGCGAGGTCTACTGTTCACAGAACTACTAGTATAGAAGTAAAAGAGCCTCTTTTATACACCATTATGACCGTAATAATCAGACTAATATAGGATATTATCCATCTAGTCCAGGCAACGAATGCTCAAAAAAAAGGTATAGAGGGAAAAGTTTGGAACACAATTTTTGACCCCGCAGCTCTTTTAAGGATAGTAAGGGGTAAACATATCAAAAGTCCTCACTCCCACCTCCTATGCCAAGGGGATGGGAGTGGTTTGAAAGTACCATTAACTCTTAATTTTATCAATTGTATTTGTTTATACATATTTTCCATACCGCTTTTTTTTACACCTTCACTAACTTTCCTGAATCCAACTCAAATATCTTTCTTTTCTAATCTTATTAGTTATACTGAATCGTTATGAATATTTAATGAAGTGCGATATATTTTTTTTTGTTTTCCTTTTCAATTGTAGAGTTATAAATAACTTCACACCAACACCGACACGATAGGACAGGACATAATTCACTCTGATTGATTGATTGAGTACTTCATTTATGTAGATTACAATATATACTGGCTTATACACTTATATACAATAGCTTACAATACAGCAAAATTATAGATGAATTTACATAATATAGACTGAGAAAATAATTATTGAACTGTGTATGATATGAAAAAGCAATTTGTAATATAATAACTAGCCTATAGATAATTATATTGTTATGCATCTACATAAATTGGCGGAGCTTTGGACATATCAATGTCCATTCTTCGGAAAGAATATTAAAAATATCCTCCCCACTAACTCTCTACCAAATATTTAATGGAAATATTTTAAAAGTTTTAATTAATATTAATATTTAAGAGGAAAAAAACAGAAAATTGATGAAGTAAAATAATTATATAGGTAGATGAGATCAAATTATTGATTCAATAAAATGAAGTAGGCTGAAAGTGTCTGAATACTGTAGGCTGAAATTGTACTGAAGTGGGCTGAATACTGTCTGATAGACAGTATTAGAGGAGGCAGTGGTTTGTAACTGCGCGAGGTCTACTGTTCACAGAACTACTAGTATATTTATGTATAAAATTCAACAAGTTCAATTCCAATATTCACAATTCCAACAAGTTATTATCAATCATCTTCATTTCTTCAAGTGAATGAACTACTCCAAATAGATGAGTATAAAGTATCTTACAGATATCAAGAAGATTCAAGATCAACTTCACATCTGAAGCAATGCACATCTACAAGCTATCTGTCTATCCTTATTGTTATTCTGAATGATGGATCGATCAGTGGACTACTTTTTCCCTGATCACTCATCAGACGACACCTCCCTCTATACCCTCTTTTGAACATTCGTTGCCATTTTCACATAACATCGTAACAGTTAAAACGCTTCACTTGAATGGGATACTTTCTTACAAATCAATTAGAACAATATGAAAACTTGTAGCACCCTTTATTATTTGAAATATAGCAACGACTAGTTTCGATCATAACTTAGGTCATTCTCAACTTGAAATTTATTATTTAAAATATACAACGACTAGCTTCGACTATAACTTAGGTCATTTTCTACTTGAAAATGGCCTGAGTTAAGATCGAATAAAACTTGTGATAAAGGGTACTACAAGTTTTCATATTGCTCTTATCATCGTAAAAGTACTCATCCTGATTCACCAATCTTTCAGAAACTCTTTCAAATCTAGTATGACCGATTCTCCACACCTCTCTGAGGAATAGATTGTAGAAAAATATCAGAGAACCAATATTTTCGAAAATGTATTTCAAGGTAGAACTGAAATATTGGAAATGGTGGCTGGACTTTGTAACGTCAATAATATGATGTAGGAAGACTACAATATCTTGAAGAAAATAGCTATTTTCGAATTCTCTGGCGATGCATTTTCTAATGGACCTTGCGAGGTGGACATCTGCTGCAACATTGAAAATTGTAACTACTCATCCTGGAACCACTACCAATAAATTGATGTGAGTGGTCAAGCAGTCACACATCAAGATATTATCAATAACGTGAGTGATGTAGCCCGAACGACCAATCATCCCAAAAGCCTTTCAAATCAAGTTCTACAAAACAGTTATTCACACTTCACATGAACGAACTATACTATGGAGAAAATACACAACAATCAAACGAAGACTGCTATATTTGAAAATTTATTTCAAGGGAGAAAAATTGCACTATGGGTCACTGGGCACGACCAATCATTTCAACAACCCATTCGAATCTCGTCTCTCTTTACTTCAGCTATAAGACGTAGAAAGCATACAATATCTAGACGAAAACTCAACTATTATCGTAAAGCGTCATCCAAGATGAAAAACTGCAATATTGGAAATTGTGAAAAGACTCATCCTGACTGACCAATCATTTCAAACCCCTTTCAAATCAATTTCTCTACAATATGACCTCCACTACAACCCACAAACTTCGCATGAAAAATAAGATGTCCAAAGAATACAGTATTGACATGAAAACATTGATAGCCTAATTGTAATTGTTAATTTGCTTTAATATGTACACTGATCACACTTACAGGAAAAAGTGGCCAGTTGATTTCATAATTTTCATGCATTTATTTGTAAATGGTTTATATTGGTGGAAATGAATTCAATTTATTTATAGAAATGCATCTCAAGGAACAAGACCTGTTGTATTGAAAATTGTAGCAAGACCTATCCTGACTTTTTATTAATGAATCTAGCTGCAATCTAGCACTCTAAGCCTATGAACAGTTCAGTTCAGCACTAAATTTGATAGGGAATTTTAACATTTTAAGGTCACCGATTAGTCAAGACAAGACTAGTCACGTTTAGTCACAATATTCTACATTGCTGTTTATGACGCAACACACACTGATTAGTCATTGCAATTAGACATGGCTCCATAAGCAACTATGTGAAGTATTGTGACTAAACGTAACTAGTCTTGTCTCGACTAATCGGTGTGTGACCAGCTTCAGATTCAAGTCGACGGTTTTGCATCTCTCATAATGTTTATATATATATGCTTATATGTATGTTCCGCATTTACGCAATAGATTTTCATGAAATTTGACAGGTATGTTCCTTTTTGAATTTCGCGTCGACGTATATAAAGTTTTTTGAACTTTTGCATTTGTGGATAATACAAAAAGAAAAAGACCAGAATTACCTTAAAAATAAGACTATATGAAATTTTATTCATCATAAATCAGCTGTCGAGTGCATTATAAATCGCATACACTGACACATGCAATTATTAATATATCAATATAACTTCGAAAAAATCAGCTATCGTGTGAACTATTAATTGCATGCGTCATTGCATGCAATTCTTATGCACTATCAATTTTGCATGCAGTGACGCATGCAATTAATTACTAAAATAAAAAAGTATTTCTCCGATTTCTTTGCTTTCAACTCGGGCTGACCTGTTGCCAGTATGTCTTGAAGGAGATTGGATTTTGATGTTAGCATTTTTGATACACCGACCCCAAAAGCCATAAGCCGTTTTCACGCCGAAACGTCATACAGACAGAATTTACTCTGATGGACAGTATTAAAGGAGGCTGTGGTTTATAGGGGAGTGAGGCGCGAGGGCTACTGTTCACAGAAGTACTAGTAAATAATTATTGAACGAGCGTAAGCGAGTTCTCAATTTTGACTTACTGAAGGCCACAGTCGTCCGTCTGTTTGTATGTTCTACAATAATATTAGATAGAATTTATGAAACCAATGAATCTCACTGTCCATATCATTCTTGTAGAAGAAATATTCAACTGTTTCCATCATTTCCACAAACTCTGTATAATAAGTTGCTGGTTTTAAAGATCACAATACAACATTTATGAGCGAGTTCTCCAACCCAGGGGGTCACTAGTATGTTAGTGAATATGACGTTGGAATTCTTTTTTTCAGCCCAATATTCAAGGCCACAATCTTATTGAAAGGATGCTCACCAATATTCTGGACAAAATTGGATTACAGCACACAAGAACAAGGTCTTGAATTTCAATCAGCAGTGCAATAAATCCTCGCGTTTGTGCTCCACACCTACAAAAAGTGATCTGACAAGTGACTGACAAGAGAGATGGAGATAAAAAAGATAAAAGAGGTTGAAAAAAGAAGCGCGATTGCGTCAAAATGAGAACATTCATCAGTGAAGAAGAAGAAGAAAATGAAGAAAAAAATAAGAACAAGAACGAGAAGAAGAAGAAAGAGAAGGAGAAGGAGGAGTAGAAGAAGAAAGATAAGAGAAAGGAACATTTCAATTGAGATTTTTATTTACTTAGTCAGGTCATAAATTCCACTACTCTCACTCAGCATCTCCAATATTTTATTCTATAAGATGACTTAATGGGCCATATGAATAAAGTTGAGCATTTGCTTATACTTCTAAAATATGGAGCATTCGCTTCATTTTATATGGATATACGTCAGCAAAACCTTTTGCTCATGCTCATAAAAAAATAGTTTGAGCATTTGCTCAAAATTAAAAGCTTATACTCAAAATTGTATGAATAAAATAGAGCATTTGCTCAACGTTTGAAGCAAATGCTTCAAAAAAGGTGAGTCTAGTCTAGAGCAGCTTATCATCTTTTTGTTCATAGTAAAATGGCTCAACTAATTCGTATGAGGAAGAGGAAACTATACCAGATACGATCACAACCAATAGTTGAGAACTATAAAACTCTTTTTAAATTCAACCATGATAATATCATATATCACCATTATTCCTACAAAAGAATAAATACAAATATCTGATGTAAAGATAGCTATCACAAAATAGGAAATAGGCATTTAAGATGATCTAAAGATAGCTATCACAAAATAGGAAATAGGCATTTAAGAAAATAAGAGTGTAGACGATTTTAAGAAGGCTATTAATATAATAAGAATATGCTGAAGATTATTTTAGAGATGGCATTCCTTCACGCTATTATTTGAAAATTCTAAACTCAACTAACCTGAAACTCAATTCATAAATAGGAAACAGAGCAGACGACGCAAACACAAGCGGTGCCCCCTACTTGCATATTTAGCGCTTTCGTGAGCTATAAAAACAAACTAAGGTTACAAAAGCGAATCAGCTGATGAAAAATCTTCAAAAACGTGAGCATTTGCTCCAGAGTTCAGGAGCATAAGGTAAAGCTTATTCATATAAAAATGAGCAAATGCTTTTGCTTCTACCTTTTGCTCATGAGCAAAACCTTATGCTCCATGCTCTTGCTCATGAGCATTTGCTCTGGTTTTATTCATATGGGTCATTGTGGTTAGAATTCTGTAGAGTTGATGTATAAAATATATAAATCTAATTTGATATTATACCTTCATATCCATTCGTTCTCTGGCACTTTATTTGTGTACTATTAATTTGATATCCACTGAGGTACATTATACTGAGCTTGACTCCATATTGAATACTATAATTATTGCAAGTCAAGAATGATACTCTATTCATAAAAATCATGCTGAAAAGTCTTCAAACAAGATTTTATAATACTTCATTCACACAGTTGCTAGAATTTAATTTACAATAATAAGTATTATGATTTGCAAAGTGTTTATTGACTAATGTATAGGGCGAACTAGTTAATAGCTGCGCATTCGCGGTTAACGTTTTCTTTGGATCAGTCACGATCTCTGTTTTAGTATAAAATTATCAGAATCAATAATTAATAGATCAATTATCAAAATAATATAATATAGAAATCAAAACATTTCTAATTGACCGAGCGAAGTGAGGTCTAAGATTCAAGTCGACGGTTTGGCATTTCTCTTAATGTTTAAATGTTGCGCATTTACGGCGAAACGCGGTAGTAGATTTTCATGAAATTTGACAGGTATGTTCCTTTTCTAATTGCGCGTCGACGTATATACAAGGTTTTTGGAAATTTTGCATTTCAATGATAATATAAAAGGAAAAAGGAGCCTCTTTCATACGTCAATATCAGAGTAATCAGACTGTAGAATATTATTCATCGTAAATTCGCTGACAAGTGATTACACAGATGTGTGGAGAAGCCAGTCTATCGCTGTATTTCCATAAGGTTTATAGTGTCAATCAGGTACTTGTGGATGAGAATGCTGCGTGAGGTCTACTGTTCACAGAGCTACTAGTAATAGCAGCATATTGACATTTGAAGGCATAAAGACGAACTCCCAACAGACACTTTTTCCTTTTGAAACATTGACCTCCATAATAAGAAATTAACATGAATGTAATATTTTATCATTGATAGATCAATTTATTAATTCATTAATGTTCATTATTTTATATAACTAATAGAATAAACATAAGGTTTTTATTAGGCTACCCTTCAATCCTGATCAGAATATTTTATTTTGTTTTGTCGCCCGATCAGCTCGATTGAATGTTTCATTCATTCATTTATTATCACAGCGTATTGAAGTCATCAATAAGACAAGCACGATCATCTTGCGAACATCTAGCGAACCTTTCGCGTAACGTCTCGTGTAACGTTCTTGTTCGGAGCGTGTTCATGGCGCGTGTATATCTGTGCACAAATTAAGAGAATCAGGTGTCGAGGAGAAGAAAAACGTTTGAAGAATGTGATAAAAGATGGGATGAAGAATATCGATGTACAAAGAAATGTATAAAGAAAGGATTTTGTGATGTTCCTGAGTGCCTGATATTGGGGAATTGCTTGAACATGCGATTCGGCCATTAGAGTCACTTAGCCGATATCTCAATTTGTAAAGGGATGAAACTGAAAACGTGGGAAGGGGAGTAAATGAAAGAGAACAAAGAGGAGAAAATGGAGGTAGGAAATTGTATTGTAGGAGAATTTAGAGTCGGTTGATCATCTTCAAACTTTTTGCTTATGAACTTCAATTTCGCTTCCATAGTCTCACCAATTTGGAGTGAGATAAGAGTTATGAAAGCAGCTTGACGCGTCTCGTTTCGGCTCCTCAAAACTATTGTCGTTTCAGTCGGTTTTTCTCATTGAATCAGCGTGATTCTTTCATATATAGTGTGTGAAAGTGTTATCAAGTTCATCACCGAATCTTGTTGCGATCCACCTCATATATCTTGCGCAATTGAGAAATTTTCAAATCAAAGTAACATGTTTCCATCGCCAAAAGCTCTACGAAGCGGTTCTAAGGCGCAGGCTTCGATTGATAAGGCTGCTGCAGGAGATAAGCGCCCAGCCGTGCCAGTAAATCAACGGTCGAGTTCGGCCCCCTCTGCCTCTTCGTCCAAAGGTGGAAGCGATACGGTGATGGGGGGAGGAGCGGCTCGAGAGAAATTCTCGGCATTCCTCTCCGATGACGAGTTCCTGACCAGGCTAGCGGATAAAGTTGCCGATAATCTATTCGATCGACTGGCAGATACCATCTCCGCGCGCTTTATCCAAGCGTTTGAACCGCGACTGTCGGCGTTGGAGGCGAGAGTGGAGTCTCTTGCGGCTGAGGTTGTCGCCGTTCGCGAGGACGCGAGGGCCCGTCAGGTGCTGCTCGAAAACAAGATCGATGACCAGGAGCAGTACCAGCGGCGCAACAATGTGCGAATTTTTGGCGTGGAGGAGGTGAGGGGTGAGGACGTGACAGCCATCGTGACTGAAATATGCCGCGACAAGCTCAACGTTAATATAGACCCTGCACTGATTGACCGATGCCATCGCTCCGGCCGTGTTGTCGATCCAAGGCCCGGCGAGCCGCGGCCTAGGCCGCGTCCGATACTGGTAAAGTTTATCAGTTATCAGACAAAACGTGCCGTTCTCTCCGTGCGGCGGCAGCTGAAGGGGTCCTCGATCACCATCCGTGAGGACCTCACTCGGAAGCGGAACAGCTTCTATCGCGAGGTGGCTGCTCGTGTGGGCCAAGCAAACGCCTGGACTGTTGATGGTACGGTAAAGTGGAGGGAGGGGGATAGAATTATGTTCGGAGAAATTTCTGATAAATTTAGTAGAAGCTGAACTATGAAATTGAATTTAGAAATCGTAGTATCTATGTTTCTGTGAAAGACTTATCATTGGTTTATTATTATTTTATTCATTTTCCATTTTTCACTATTTTTTTTTTTTGAAATATTTTTATCTATTACTTTTCTTTGTTCTCCTTATTAATTTTATATTTTTCTGAAATTTTAAATTATCGAGTAAAAATTTGTTCTGTCTTATATAAGACAGAACACATTTACAAGACAGAACACAGTTTATCGGATCAAAGTTGGGTTTGTTCGCCATAATGAAATACTTTGTTTGCCATAATACTGTACGATTTAATGATTGATAATTATTTTTCTAAAACACAAGAATAGGTAGATAGTAATCTGTCTACAATTTTCTCACAACTTAGATGATATACTCTTATAGCCTAAAATAATTACAGATTCTATCTGATTTATCTTTCATGTGGTTTATCTTCCCACTATTATTCATTACTTTTCTGCTCTCAATTATCAATATATTATTGGATCTCTCTCCTTTTCTCCTTCTCTCTCTCTTCTACTCTCTCACACTACATTTTCATATTTTTTCTGCTCCCAATCTATTCTATTTACCTGAGGATTGTCGTGATTGCTCTTATCTACTATCTGTAATAGTGGACTCGGTTCACACTATCTTTTATTCCGTTTGACTCTCGCATTGATCGACATCCTACAGTCTTCTAGTTTACTGTGTATCTAATCTTGAACTGAAATACTTTTGATCTGTCATTCGTTTTCTCTTTCACAATTATTATCACAAAAACCGAATTAGAACCTCAATTTTATCTTTTAGGAGCCGAACAGCTCAAGCCTGTAGCTAGCGTTCCGACTCATTGCTTACTGCTGTACATTACTTTGTTTTTTATCTCTCCATTTTAATATAGCGTTATCTTATCGTTTCATAGCGCTCGACTTCTTCACTTGATTATTTTCTTCTTCTATCTCTTATGATTTCTATATTTCTTCTATCATTTCCTTCTTTGTGTGTGTGTCAGTATGAATGTGGTGTCTTTTTTGTAGCTTCTCATTGTTTCGCCGATTCACCCCCCTCTTCTGCCTTGCTGCTTCGTCGCAGCCACCTTGTCTATACAGCAGGATGACGGCGCGGCCGCGCTGAGTGTCGGCGATTCCCTCAAGCGGGCATTCTCTCCTTTCCCGGATCGACTTAAGATCGCTCATGTTAATGCGCAATCCCTTCTCTGTCATATAGATGAATTTAGGCACACTTTCGAGGGCAAAGATTGTGACATCATTCTTGTATCCGAGACCTGGCTAAAACCGACAATCCCTAATCGACTTGTTGCACTCGAGGATTATGTGCTCATTCGGAATGACCGGCTACACAAGAATGGGGGAGGGGTTGCCGCGTTTGTCAAGCGTTCTCTGCTGCCTGTTCATAAGTTTTCCTCTGATACCTCCCGTGCAGCTAGACCTGAATACATGTTTATTGAGGTTAAGTGTAACGGAGTTAAAATGTTAATAGCAGTTTGCTACAGGCCGCCTCATATTGGGTATATGTCAGAATTGAGGAAGCACTACTTGAGCTGATGGTGCCCTATGAACATGTGGCTATCATGGGTGACTTCAATACTGACTTACTTGGACCTGATACTCATGACAAAATACAACTGACCACTATGTTTTTTGCGAATGGTATGACCTTGCTGCCTCTCCAAGCTACGCACCATACATCCACTTCGGACACTTGCTTGATCTTATTGCAGTTGCCGATGTGAGAGCAGCTGTGTGCCATGGGCAGATCCCCTTTCCAGGCCTCTCTGCACATGATATGATATTCCTAGTTTATAATATTAAGAGGCCTAAACCTAAACCAAAAATAATCACTTATAGAGATTATAAGAATATAAACTACCACAATTTGTTCAATGATGCAATTAACCTTGACTGGTTACAGATATTCCAAACTAACAATGTTAATGTTATGTTGGACATTCTTAACCACAATATAGTTTCTCTTTTTGAAAAACATGTTCCTTTAAAAAATCGCAGAGTAACCAGAGATCCTGCTCCATGGCTCACAGATGAGATACGCCAGCTAATGAGGGATCGAGATTATTGGTGCAAAATTGCAAGAGCTTCAAAAAGCCCCAATGATTTCAATCATTATAAGCGTTTGAGGAACTCTTGCAAGCAAACAATTAGAAATGCGAAAGCTACATTCTATCGTAACTTGATCTCCTCAAAGCGATCATCAACTTCATCTCTTTGGCGTGCTCTGAGGGAGATTGGGGCTGGCAAGGAGAGCAGGTACCGACTGTAGCTCACTCGCTGGATGATCTCAATGACTTCTTCACTGACATCCCTGTGGGTTTGGACCAAGCTCGTGCTCACTTTGACTCTCTGCCTGATTTTCATCCCAATGAGGACTTCTACTTCTCCAATGTCACGGAGCAAGAGGTCTTCTTGGCTGTTCTTCGAGTGAAGAGTAATGCTGTTGGTGCAGACGGTATCCCGATTAAGTTCATCAAAATTATTCTTCCTTTTATCCTCCCATTTCTCACCCATTTGATCAATACCTCACTTTTAACGTCTGTTTTTCCTAATGACTGGAAGCTATCTATAGTGATTCCCTTGAACAAGATCCCTAACCCTCTCTCTCCATCCGATTACAGGCCTATAAGCTTATTGTCCGTTTTGTCCAAGGTTCTGGAAATTATCGTTCACTCCCAATTAAGCTCATTTGTCCATGGTTCTGGATTGATTGGTGACTTTCAGTCGGGGTTCCGTAGTGGTCATAGCACCACCTCTGCACTCCTGAGAGTCACTGACGACATCCGTAGGGCTATGGATGGTAGAGAGCTAACAGTTCTAGTCCTAATAGATTTTAGTAAGGCATTCGATAGCATTTTCCATCCCACTTTACTCTATAAACTCAGAAACTTAGGTTTTTCCAACTCCACTGTGGCATGGGTGAGGTCCTATCTTCAGGGTCGGTGTCAGTGTGTGAGAGTCGGGGATGCCTCTTCACGGTGGCGTGAAGTGAACAGAGGAGTTCCTCAGGGTTCGGTATTGGGTCCTCTGCTGTTCAGCATCTACATAAATGACGTGACAAGCACTCTACTCACGACCAGACATCACCTGTATGCCGACGACTTGCAAGTATACCGGCACTGCAAGAAAAATGACTTCGACGTCACAGTTGATGAAGTCAATGCTGACTTGACTCGTTTGGTACGATGGACTGAGAATAATGGACTGAAAATTAACGAAACTAAATCAAAATCAATAGTCATAGGTTATTCAAGACTTTTAAACACACTTGACATAACTAATGGACCATTTATAAAATTGAATAACATACAATTGCAATACAGTTCTGACGTGAAAAATCTAGGACTTACAATGACAAGGACTCTTGACTGGACCAGCCACGTGACTCAGACTTGTAACAGGGTCATTGGGGGGATTATGACATTGAAACGGATCTCTGACTTCATTCCCTTTTCAACGAAGGTTATGTTGGTCAAGACTCTGATCTTCCCGATCTTCAACTACTGTGACATTGTGACTCTTGACATGACAGTTCAACTTCTGCAGAGGATGCAGCGTGCACATAATTACTGTGTTCGCTTTATCTTTAACCTGAGACGTGACGACCATGTAACAGAATACTTTAACAGACTTGAACTTATGAAGCTGCGTGAGAGTAGATCACATCATGCTTTGTGCTTCCTCTATAAGATATTGAAAACTAAAACCCCTAAGTATCTGGCAGTAGAGTACCGTTACTTGGGTGACTTTGGTCGTGGAGGAACGCGGCATGGATCCCATCTGCTGGCTGTCCCAACACATAGGACTGTTATGTACAACAAGTCGTTCCTTGTGACAGCCTGTAGTTTGTGGAATTCTCTGCCTGCTGAGCTAAGGCTTGTTGAGGGACATCGTCGGTTCGGTGCGGCTGTCTTGCGGTGGATCAGAGGTGGTGGACTCGGCTGGAATGTTCACTAAATCTTAACGTGTGTGTTAGTGTGTGTGTGTGTGTGTGTGTGTGTGTGTGTGTGTGTGTGTGTGTGTTTGTTTGTGTGTGTGTGTGTGTGTGTGTGTGTGTGTGTGTGTGTGTGTGTGTGTGTCCTTCTTCCTTCTTTAATTTTTCCTCTCTTCTTCTTTTTTCTCTATCGAAATGATCTATGGATTTTGAACTGACGTTTCTTCCGTTTTCACTTTTCAGTTTTCTCTTTTCTCATTGTATTATTTTCACTGATTCAAATTAGAAAGAAATTTTGTTTTTTTTCTTTCTTTCATTCGCTATTTGAAAATTTTATTATTTTGTAAATTGTTTTATTTTATCTTATAATCTTTGTTGTATAGTGTTTTAGTTTTACTTAGAATTGTATTGGAGGGTTAAGTGTAAGAGAGGGCCGGCTGCGCCCTAACTTCGCCCTCCTAGGTTTTTAATAAAGGCAGCTAATCAATCAATCAATCAATCAATCAATTTCTTAAAGAGTATTATCACTTTACTGTTGGCTAAAAAGTTACTATATTAAGGTGCGTACAGACATACGCTCTGCTCCGCAATCGAACGCCACTCGAGCAGATCGAATGATGATCGCTGGTGGAGCAAGAGTGGACGCGAACAGAGCTTGGCACGTGGAGCTTGGCAAGTTCCTAGGTCGAACTAACCAATAGTTGCGCATTGCGCATGCGCGGTCTATATATACACTATATACACTGGTGCTTGCAATTTATATTGTAGTTCAGATTTACAAATACAGTTTAATGATCGGATACATAAGACAAGTCTAGAACCAATTTTTTCAAGCAAAATTTCTCTTTGCTAGATACAGAATGGCCCAAAAACCTCGTATTTTTGGTTCATTTTCCAGCTATTTCCGCCAAATCCAGTAATCGGACAGAAAAAATTTGCTCTCGTATTTTTTCAGATTATAAAACTCTGAATAAAATAGAACCACACTCAAATAAGACTGCATGTCGTGTGAAATACACAGAAAGGAGCGTGTTAATACATCACAGCTCGGAATGGATCTAGAAACCATCACCTTCAAAATAGAATCATTTGGAACTCTCTATCTTAAATGAGTACTGAGTTATGATTTTTCAAGAATGAGTAAAATTTCAGTCTTGATTAATTATGGTTTTTGATCAACAATATATCCGATTGTTGTTACCATTTAGATGTATGATTCAAAATCCATCTGAGCGTAATTTTGTGGTCTACAGTCTGAGACTAGGTAGAGCGTTCTATTTCATATAGATTTTCAGGTACACCTGACATCAATGCTCCTTGCATTGTGAAAGGTCATATGAAAATGCTCCTTGTATTGTGAGGTGCTCATATGATGAATGATTCCGATAGAGTATTACAAGAAATCAATAATGAATGACAAAAAACGCACATCGATATCTCAAAAGATATTCACATTGAAAGATACTGAATGAATCATAAAAAATCAAAAGTATCAAATATCACCTTTCCAAGTGTCCTCGTATTCCTTCTCAAAATCCTAAACTCTCATTCAAATATAATGGAAAAATGTTCTCAGTTTATTGTTAAAAGTTAGCATATCGTTATATTTTGGTGTTCCATTAATTGTAAGCAAAAGTAAAATCTATTTAGGTTAACCATGACCAATTTTGTGATATTGATCCATATAACCCACGTAGCTTACAAATAATTATTCTATCGTACCTTATCGCCCAGACATTTCTACCTTTTCAAAATTGTAATACTCCACGAAGACAATTTATACTATAGACTCCTTGCTCCTCCCTCACCCTACAATTCAAGATCTCCGTCGATAAATGTAGAACTCAGATTCAATAATATTATTGTAAAAGATCCCTACATTATAATGTAATTCCCCACTTATTCAACACTCCAAATTCGTGACTACTCTAAGAAGGATGTAATGTTTATCTCAATAATAACAGCACAATCAATTTATAAACTAATAATATATTACAAACGTACACATAATTTAATAAACGACATGTTAAAAAAAATGACAGCATATGCTTTCATAATTAGGATTTCACAATTTTTGCTGGCTGAAGTTTCAAAATTTTACTTTTATTGTCGCCTGCCTTAAACGATAAAAATGTATTATTTATTACTTGTGTGAAACAATTTTTCACTTTTCCTTTTCATTCCATTTCTTTATAATAAATTTTCGTTATCATTCCCCTTCTTTAATCAATCAAACAATTTTATTTTATTTATCAAAATCTGATGTATATTTCTCATATTCTTTTTGCTCTTTGTATTTATTTTCTTTCATCTTATACTTTGAATCTTTGAAGTGTCATATTTATTTTGTCTAAGATTACTTATCTTTTGTAACTCGTTTTTTTGTTACTGGGCACCCGCCGAAAAAACCTTCAGGTTTGGCAGAACCCTCAATTGTTTGTATTGCGATGAAAATTTTGATTTCATTTGAATGAAATTTATTTGATAAAATAATTGATTGATTGGATGCGAAAAGGCTCCAAGTAAGCTTGGGAATTCACTGGAGATTTTCAACAAACTATGTTAACCCTTTTTATTACCTAATTCAATCATACTTCTTCAAGTGTCAGTGGACATATATTATTTATTGACCAGAATTTCGAAGGGACAGAATAGTGGTTTTCTTTATTCTGAAAGAATCCCCAATAAAATCCACTATCAATATGGTACAGAAAATATCAAAGTCTGCTCCCATAATTTTCACCAATCCTCTCTATAGTAACTGTGAATCCGGTGGTTGCAATACTGCTCTGCTTGAAGCAAATATCGGGGCCCGTGCTCCGCTCTGGAGTACAAAAGCATAATAAATGTATAACGAAAGAAGAAATTATAATAACATTCATACCGAAATGTTCTATCTAATCACAGTAAATTGAGATTAATTCCCCAAAGAATGGAAAAATTACCCTCACAAAGGCCCAGTTGCACAAAATCCTGATTAACATCACGTGAACCAAATCGGAGAAAACCATTTCGAAGAGATGGATCTACTGAAATAATTCAGGATTGGAAATAAACCGGCTTTTTTGCAACTGGCACTAAGTACCTGATTGAATGATTACAAAAGTTTAACAGCTGAGAAACAATTCTGACACAGTCCCACACACATGAACTCGCTTACTCACTTCCATCACCAACAGACGACGAAATAAAATTATTATCAGCTGTTTTTCCAAGGATGAATAATAATTATCCTTTAAATGTCCTTCAGTGAATTTTCCCAGGGATGAGACCTAGTGCAATCGAATCTTTATGTTATGAACCCACTATGTTCTGAATTTCGTGAGTATCGTTGGAGCCGTTTTCGAGATCCAGTGAAATACAAACATATAAACATCTAAACATCCGAACATCTGAACATCCAAACATCTAAACATCTAAACATATAAACAGAAGCTGCTCGTTTAATAGTATAGTATAGTATAGTATAGTATAATATCTAAATATCTGAACATCTAAACATCCATACATCTAAACATCTAAACATTTTAACATTTAAACACTTTAACATCTAAACATCTAAACATCTAAACTTCCAAACTTCTAAACATATGAACATATAAACAGAAGTTACTCGTTTAATAGTACAGGATATCAATTCATTTTATTCTGAAGTGTTTCCCACGTGAATTGGCTACTATAAAATCAGCTGATTTCATTGTAGTAAACATCCACGCTAGTCGTCTCATTCATTTAGAAGTACGATAATTTGTGAGAGTAATTTCTATTTTCAGCCGTAATCCCTGCTTCTCATTCACGTGAAAATTCTCAGTATCGGATGAAGAGAAAATAGGAAACTTTTCCTCGTAGCTGCTCTTTCAATGGTGTTACACGTTGCAGTTTCCATTCACAGTTTTCCCGACGCAATCGAGAGAGGAAAACGGATTTTTCACGTTTCCATTAGAGGTGGAAAAGCCTTTATTGATCGTGTTGTGGTGTAGCTTATAGAACGGATTACTTAGAAACGGTACTATCACAGATTAACAATCTCAACAATGCTGTTCCCAATGGGTTTCTCGTTTATATTTGACACAATCATAAATCTGAAGCCATAGAGAAAATATAGCTTATGCTATTTTTTCCTATATGCTTCAGTGTTGTTTGTGTCTGTTAGTTACAGTATAGCACGGAGTAAGAAACAATTACTGACCGAGCGAAGTGAGGTCTAAGAATCAAGTCGACGGTTTGGCATTTCTCTTGATGTTTGAAAGTTTGAATGTTTATTTAAATGTTTCCATGTTGCGCATTTACGGCGAAACGCGGTAATAGATTTTCATGAAATTTGACAGGTATGTTCTTTTTTAAATTGCGCGTCGAAGTATATACAAGGTTTTTGGAAATTTCAAGGATAATATAAAAGGAAAAAGGAGTCTCCTTCATACGCTAATATTAGAGTAAAAATCAGACTATAGAATTATTAATCATAAATCAGCTGTCGAGTGGACTATAATACTACCTGTTCAAAAACATCGAACATCTTGAAAATGTATCTTTCCATCAACGTTGTAGACAGTTGCAGCCAGACCTGATAACAGCGCTCACACTCACATTCCGGGACGACACGTCACGGTACGATAGAACAAAAAGCTCTTTGCTTATTTAGGATTTTTTCTAGACATTTTGAATTGATAAATTATTTATCAATTCTTGAGAAAATGTAACAACAGGTCAATGTAACTTACTGAGCGCGAGGTCTACTGTTCACAGAACTACTAGTTATTATCTTTCCTTATTTTGTTGTGAACTGGTAATCTGTAATCATAATGAAGAGGAGAATCGGCTTTCACGGTTACGTGTTAGGAAATACATGAATGACGCATCATTAAGTCTGAACTACTGGACTGATTAACTTGGCATGATTAACTTTGCACTCTGATTAAATTTTGCATGTATAGACTCTCCATTTATGCCGAGGATGATTCTAGGCCTATTTTGAATTCTTCAAGATTTATGAAGGTAAAGTTTTCAGCTTGTCAAGTTTTCAATTAGACCCTTGCGAAGAATGGGTTACCTGCTAGTCATTAATAATAATAGAGGTAAGAACAGGCTTATACACGTACGGGATCAATCAATCAATCAATTCATTTATTCCACAAACAAACATAATACAAAATAACAAAGAAAGATATAAAAATTTGAAATAAAAGTTGACAACCCTAGGATTGTCTGAACTGCTGGACTTAAAATTTTGCATAAAGATTCTTGATCAACCGAGGATGGTTATAGGCCTATTTGAAATCCTTCAAGATTTCAGTACCTAGATAAGTTTTGAATGAGACGCGTGCGAAGCATGGGTCAGTAGTAAACTGCTAGTAGTAACCAAATATGACACTTCCCATGTTCAACAGAATGTATATTTCAATAAATACAGAGTTTATTGTTCAAGGCTTTTTCATCCTCTTCACACATTGTTAGGTGATTGATTATTCGATGTATTATTCAAACGTTAAAGCGTTAATTCTTTACAATTTCAAATACAAGGCTCATTTGCATGTAGCTCCATAATATTTAGACACGTTCAAGATGTTACGTCATTGCAATTCTATCACTTTAGATGGATGACGTCACTTAACCGCGCTTGAATTTGATAGAAAAACGAACAGTTATGAGTTTTTTCCCCACCTGAATCGTAGAGTCATACAAGCAGCAGAATTCTTCATTTTCGGAATTCAATCATTTCCTGCTCTTTTATTGTTTTACTGCTTACTATAGTTCAAAAGGTATTGTTGCAACATCGATGGGAGAGGTTTTTGTTCGAAGCTAGATATGCCTCCAATAATCGCAAATGAGGACAAGCTATTCCAGAGTAAGGTACAATCCAAAGCAGTTTTGGGCGAATGCCTGTTGTTTTTACCTGCATTGTACCTATTGTCTATGAATAAATGAATGAATGAATGAATGTCCAAATATATTGGTACAGTAGCTTTGCCTCCGTGACTTTGAAACGGCATATAGACAAGGTATATGAAGGTATGGTTCGCGGGGTAATATTCTCGGCTTTGCAAAAACATCAGGCCTCAGAGACCCTTGATCCCTAGGTGGAGGAAGCTCCCTGCCGAGCTTGAAGAAAGCTCCCAACACACAGAGATTCTTCATGATTGAAAGAGTTGCAACGTATCACCAACAATGGAAAGAGCATGTTGAACGAATGTCAGCTGATAAGCTGTGTTGTGCTGAAAGGACGTAACTTCAAAAAGCTTCTTGTGTATAGTTTCGGATGCAACACGTTGTTTTTGAGAGAAAAAAACATCTGTTGCTTAATAGAAAGGTAAATTTACAAAAATGTTCCATGTTTTTGAAAGATTATTATTGTAGTCTATGAGTAAGTTTTGCTTAAGTCTCTGTAAATTTTGTCTTACTAGTGAGAGAATGCTTATAAAATATCTGAAAGCTCTACTGGAACGAGTGAATGACATGTCTAACAACACAGTTAGACATTTGTCTAACAACACAAAATTATGATAATTGTTAATAAATCATCTTCACAAAGCGGACTATTTTGTATTTCATTATTAGTATACTCATGTGAATAATAAATATCGGGGGACCGAGCTTTGCTCTGGAGTGTAGAAGCATAGAAAATTTGTAACGAAAGATTGAATTTATAGTTTATATTTATTTATTCATTTTCTCAGTCGTACAATTATTTTTCCATTTATATGAGGAGGCACAACAGGCTTATGCCCAAAACTGGCCCTTTTCAAATTTATAATACAGTCCAAATCAAAATCTAGGTTAAGCTACTATCACTCATCAAAATAACAATTTATTCACACTTCAAAAAACAAACACATCATAAATTACAAATAGATATACTATGAATGCGATTTAGAATGATATTATACTATGTTTGCTACAATATTTGTAGATGTATCATTAACAGCATCTAGTTACTATTTTGTACTTTCTGAAGTGAACATGTTTTCTAAAAAAAAGAGAAATAAAGAAAAATAAGTTTCTCTTGCTGAATTTTTCTTCTCGTGAGATCAGCTGGATGATCCCACACACATGCACTCGTTCACTCTCTTCCATCACGGTATCGACAGACGACAAAATTTCCAGCTGTTTTTCCAATGACGTATTTATCCTTTTAATGTCCTTCGGCTAGTTATCCAAGGGTTGAGACCTAGTGCAATCGAATCTTCATATCATAAACCTACTTTGTTCCAAATTTCGTGAGAATTGTTAGAGCCGTTTTCGAGATCCGTTGAACATAAAATTTATACTTAATATATGTAACCATATAACCACATAATCATATAGATAAATAAATAAATGAATAAATATATATATATTATATATATATATATATATATATATATATATTATATATATATAGCAGGAGTTGCTCGCTTAATATAATAGGATTTATGAAACAAATCACTGTGGCAAACTCTATCGAGTAAACAAAATAATAAGTAGAACTTTATTTCTAAAATATTGAGCTGCTGTTTAGTTCACCATCATAATTAAGTAATTGAATGTAATTCGTATACAATTTTCATCAGGTCTGGTATTATAGACAATTTGCGTGCCTGACCTCTGATGAATGAAGACGTTGCCTAAAACTAGACGATCTAACTTCCCCTCTGTTGGAGAGTCTTTGCTGATTTGGGTAAAGCATGACATAAAAGAAATATGATGTGAAAGAAGGATGAGAAGTAGCAAAATTTGTGGAGGATGAAAGCAAGAGAGAAGGGGTGAGGTATAGCTGTAAATTCATTATAGAAGTAGTGTAAGAAGAACGTGAATAAGGAAGATACGAGGAAGGAGCGGAAGGACGAGATGAACCACAGAAGAAGGAAAGGAAGAAGAAGATGGAGAAGAAAGAAAGACGAAAAAGGAGGGGGAAGGTAAAGAAGAAGGAGAAGGAGGAGGAGGAGAGTAAGAAGGAGAAGGTGATGGTGAAGATGGAGTAGCAGAAAACGAAGGAGATGAAGAATGAGAAGGTGAAGGAGTAGGAGAAGGAGGTGAAGATGGAGAAGAAGAAGAAGAAAAAGAGGTATATGGCGAATGAGGAGATGAAGTAGGAGAAGGAGAAGGAGAAGGGAAAGGAATATGAGAAGGAGGTGGTGGATTAGGAGGAGGAGGAGGAGGAGGAGGAGGAGGAGGAGGAGGAGGTTGAGGAAGAGGAGAAAAAGAAGAAGAAGAGGATGAGGAAGGAGAAGAAGAAGAAGAAGAAGAAGAAGAAGAAAAAGAGGAAGAAGAAGAAGGAGGAGGAGGAGACTGATAAGGAGTAGGAGGAGAAGAAGAAGTAGAAGAAGAAGAAGGAGGAGAATTATGAAGAAGAAGAAGGAGAATTATGAAGAAGAAGAGGGAGAATTATTGAAAGAAGATTGGTAAGTTACAAATTAGAGGAGATTAGCAAGGCTTATTCTTGTTGAATAGCGAAAAAGGTTTTCACCAATAATTGTTTCGAGGCACGAAATTTCAACGACAAGTAATTGGTGCACTTTGGAGTAAACCACTTGTTGACTTGTCTAGGGTTTGATGACTGTATACATCCATCATCACTGTTTGTCTATTATTATTATCATAATACTGTGTTCACGATGAAAACTGCCCGATATTATCAGATGAATTGAAAAAATATATCAATGTCGAAAGATAGGCCTATAATGAATGTATAGTGGAGCAGCGATGATAGAGTCTATCAGAGAGGGAAGCTGGAAGTATCACAAAGTAAATGAGTAATTAATGTATTTGAATTTGACAGATCATAGTGGAGGTTGGGTCGAAGAAATTGATTATTTATCAATCAATAAAATTAAATCAAACTATTCATTACAATATACAGGGAGTTGACGACCTCCCTACCTATACTCTATGGCAGGGGTCTCCAACCTTTTTTATCCAAGGGCCACATTGTTAATTTTTGGGAGGCTTAGAGGACCAAAAAACAAGGATTTACGTGGAATTTGACTTGTGGGGACACACTCGACGGGGGATTTGGGGGGTGTAGAAATATATTTTTTCATTAAAATAATATGATGAGTTTTAATTAGGTTTAATTGAAACACAGGAAGAAACAAACCAATTCATTCCAGTTCAATACAAAGTCCAATTTATTGAGTATAAAAAGGTCATAAAAAAACTTGACACTGCATGAATTTAGCAAGTTAAACAAAATGATAATATTTTTTCTATAGTGATAAGACAACTTGACAATACACGAATTTACAAAGAGTTACCAAGCTGAAAGAGGATAGTTATTTTTAGTGAGAAGATTGCATTTTTTTCCACTTGAAATGTCCGCCCATAAAACTTTGTGGTTCCGATCATTAAAATTGTTTTAAAATGTTCATCTGATAGGGAAGTATCTGTATTTAACAAACTTCATCTTTTTAAATGTCTGCTCACACTTGTAGGTAGATCCAAAAACAGAAAACATAGCTTGAACATGGTTTACATGTTTTTAGAGTATTTTTCTGGGAGAGACATATACACAGTCCGTGCAGACCATTTGCTAATATCTCGCAATGGTTGATCGCTGCTTGTTTACAGCTAATTTTACACTTATTAAGAAATGGAGTGGCTAGTAAGAGAAGAGTACTGAACTGACAGTTAGTGTCAAAAATGTGTATAAATATATATTTTGAAAAATCTGTAGCAATAACTCTCGGCGAGCCGGACAAAATCTATCTGCGGGCCGGATGTGGCCCGCGGGCCATAGGTTGGAGAGCCCTGCTCTAGGGCATTGTTCCTGAGTGAAAAAACTATCTAAATATCATATTTAAATTGTCAGGAAGTCTTCAGTTACTTACACCGCGGCCAATCTGCTTTTTTCACTTATTATTTTTTTTGAAACAATGGTTGAACATACGAAATTGAAACTCTGCACAATCATTCATAACAACTAGAGAAAGCTACAAAAAAAATCATGATTATTTTTAAAATTCATAAAACAAAATGGGGGCCATTCAAAATTTTGTTTCTTTAATAACTCAGGAACCGTTAGTTCAGCAAAAACTTTACAAGAATAACTTTTTTTAGTTAATTTGATTGCTCATCGAATAGTCCAAGATTTTTCAAGATTGGAACAATATTAACTGAGATATGACAGCTTCAATGGGTAGTGACCCACCTTCAGAGGTTTATGTGAAGTTATTTTATTGTTTGAAAAGACCTAGAATCGCTTACTATTAACATGCAATGTCTGGCCGTATCTATTTCTATGAGGTAGGATTTCAATATTTTTTATGATGCGTGCCCATCAGTATCAATATTATCACATTCGAAAAACAGATTTAATGGGTCATTGAAAATAAATAAAAAATTATAAACTAAACTAAATAATGCTGAAGAAATAATAGTATTCTTGATTGAAAAAAATTAATTTTACAATAATTGAGGAATATTTTTACACAATTTTTCATATATTATTTGAACACGACATGCAGTCAATTTATTAAGTAAATAATTAAAAACTTTTACTTACTGACTGAAGTACTTCCTACCGTCTAGCGATCATTTTCAACAGTCAGACCGGAAATGTTTTGACGGTTAGGAAGATTTGTGGTGTTTATTATGTGATCAAGAAGTATTTGTGAAATATTTTTATCAGATGGACAGATTATCACGGAACTGGATAAATTATCATATGGGATACAAATTCAAACGTGAACTGAGTTTTTTATCTTGGAGAAAACAAATAAAAGTTTTTAAGAGTGAATTATGATTCAACTGTGAATTATTGTGATTCAACCGAATCAACTAGAACAGATGACATCAGATGCCTGTGGACGAGAAAACTGCGCGAGGTCTACTGTTCACAGAACTACTAGTTAGTAGATGAGATTGAATTAGATTAGAATTCGTCATGTATGTTGCAATAGTGAGTGGGACTGCTCACGACGTCTTGAAATTGTATTTGAATACGCCCTGAATCAATTCCATATCTTATTGTATCGTTATCAGTATCTAATCAGTTGATATCAGATGGATTTGACTTGAATGCATAAAGCCGGAGGCACTGACTGGCTTTGTGACTAAAGTTATCTGCTGGCTAGCGACATATAGCCTAGTGATATAGCTAGACGACAGATCAGTTACAAACATATCACTCACTTACCTCTGACATTCACAACTACACAGACATCAATGGCTTCCCAATTATAATCCAATTATAAGGCTATAATCGCTATCAGCATACTCGCTACTACATACTCGCTTTGTGCTGTGTTTGTCTTCTAGTCTGACTGATTGTGTTGGTTGGAACAAATCTTTGTCATTCTCAACTGCTGAATCGCATGATATGTATCTTTATGAATCATACTCTCTCTGTATAAGAAGAAGAAAAAGAAGTAGAGGAAGAATAAACAGAGAGAGAGTGAGTGTCAGTGTGTGAGTGATAGAGAGTGAGCGAGGGTTGAGTGTAAGAGAGGACCGGCTGCGCCCTAACTCCGCTCTCCTGGGTAAAAAGGAGGCAGCGATTCTATTCTATTCTATCTCTCTCACTCTCTCTCTCTCCCTCTCTATCTCTCTCTCTCTTAGATTAATATAATCTAATCTCTATCTCTCTCTATTCTTATTCTTCTTCTTCTTCTTGAAGAACAAGAGAAGAAACAAGAAGCAATTACAAATCCCTATCCTATTATATTAAGCGAGCAATTTCTGTATAAATATATTTTTATATCTGGTTAGTTTTATAAAATCTGGCTATTTATGTAATCTATGTCCAACGCATCTCGAAAACGGCTCTAACGACTTTCACGAAATTTGGAACATAGAAGGTTTATGCTATAAAAACTTGATTGCACTAGGTCTCATCCTTGAGAAACTCGCTGAAGAACATGGGAAGGATAATAATTATCCATCCTTGGAAAAGCAGATGATAATTTCGTTGTCTGTCGATGAAGATGTGTGTGCTTGTGTGGGGGATCAGCTGTGTAATCAATCAGCTTACCGTATCTAGCGAGAAATAGATTAACTAGAAATTTTAATAGACTTGATCAAAATAATCTGATTTGTTGACATGACATGGTATATCATTCTAAATTGGAGTATATCATAATATTAAGGTTGATATTCATTTTAAAGTTTAAAGTGATTAGTGAGTGTTTTCTTGTTATTCGATTTGGTTTGTAAACAATCTAAATTAGAACATTTTTTTCAAATATTTGGACTGAAAATTGGACCTGAATTCAATTAATAACCTACCTTTTTGACTATTCATAGTGTATGAATCGAAATTCGGGAAAGAAACAGTTCTGGGCTGTGCATATTAGTTCTTCCCCAATAATTTTGAAGAATTGTGTTTTGTTTATCCATATATAAATAACGAGCGAAGCTCGGTGCCCCGATATTAAACTTTAATACCAGACAAGTTTTACCGAATTTATAACTTAGAACATGCTTGTGGAGGGTATTTCATTCAACACACTCATTCAAACCATAGTGAAGTACACGTTATAATGGCAGTGTAGGATCGACAATACTGTTGCTGTCCTTTTCTATCATTTACAACAAAACAGATAGTGCTACCTCTCTCTAGCTTCGTGATTTGACTGTTTCCAGAATATTTTATTTCTACTTTTGACAGTGACTGTACAAAAGTAGACAAAGAATTCTCAGCCGCCATTTTTTTTCTTCATTCTATCAAAATACTTTAGTACACAAGTCGTATAATTGATTTAAAATGTATTTTTGAAACAATTAAAATATAATTTCTAGACATTACCAGATGAGAAACACAAATTAAAATACCTTAAATGACATTTTAAAAGTAGATAACTAACCATCCTAGACTTCATCGATGCTTCAGTTAGCCTACACATATAGGTTAGACCTACTCGTACCGGTATAAATAATATTGAAAGGTTATTTCAGAATTATTTCTATTGAATTTACTTATTTTAAATAGGACTTCTATTTTTCTCTTATTTTTAAAAGAAATTGGAATAGGATACCTACCAAATAACTTAATTTCTGTTGTTTTGAGATTCAGATTGGTGTATCACAGCTTTTTAAAATAGCCGCCATTTCAGGTTTGTATAAAAATAAAATCTGATCTCAGTTATGGAAGCAAATTTTTGAATCAAATTATGAAAAAATATAATTATATTCTTGATTAATTTGACATTAAATTGATTATTTTATCAAGGAAATTATAATTATTATTGGATCAAATTTAATGGGATGAATTGAGTAACAGCTGTGTACACTCTGTGGCAAAATGGAGAGCCTTGGCAACGTTTTTCTCCTGTCTTTCTTCACTGCCATTATAACGTGGACCTCACTATACATATTTGCAAACATGCCTTCTCTCCTCCCCCCCCCCTTTCAAACATATACCACTGTGGATGGGCTCCACCTCCAAGGACAGGATTACCACCCCCTCTGGGAAAGTTTATTCTCGATATTCTTGGTAAGGGGAGCGTTGGTTGAAAGTTCAGATCAATATCCAACCCCATTAAATTATTGACGGCTACTGGCAAATTTATATACACCGCGCAAACAAACATGTGCACAACACCTCCCCTTTAAATGCTCTCTATTCCCCCTCACTCGCTCACTCTTCATTAGCCTTTTTCTCTCACATTACTTACTTATTCGCTCTCTCTGTCTCCAGTCTTCTCTCTCTCTCTCTCTCTGTATTGAGTGTGAACTTAGAATTATGTGGAGGGTCAAGTGCAAGAGAGGGCCGGCTGCGCCCCAACTTCACCCTCCTAGGTTTTTAATAAATGCAGCGATTCAATTCTATTCTCTCACTCTCTCTCTCACCCTATCTCTCACACACTCTCTCTCTTTCTCTCTCGCACACTCTCTCTCTCAAAACTTGACAAGTCTTTCTCCATTTTCAACCCTCTTCTGGCTTTCTTCATTCTCTCATCTTCATTTTCTTTATAATTTGTTTTTTTCCTATAAGTTTTTGTCTTAATATTTTATCATGTAACCTATCCATTCTTCATTTTTTTCCTATCAGTTTTTGCAGTTTTATTTTTTATTGTTAATCTTAGTGAAATTTGTAATAACGTTCGATTAATTCAGGTGTCGAACTATATCTAATGATGTGATACTTATACTTATCTTGCTTTGTATTTTGTTCTTATTTTATTAATTGTATAACATGCTTTGTATTTTCTTTGTTCTATTGTGCAATGGGTCTCTTCAGACCTCGGACACGAAATAAATAATCAATCAATCTCTCAAAGTCGAGAATGCATCTCAGCTTTGAATCAGAACAAACGAAAATAGTCGAATAGTTCAGTCACCTCACAGTGATGAGTCCGATTTTCCCTGAACAGACCTCATTCACAAAGTTTTCCGGAGTTGAACTGTCATGCGCAGCTTTCTATTTCTAATCGGCTGGTCAGAATATATTATGTACATGTACCTTATGGAAGTTTTCCCACATTATAGCATTAATTTGAAAATTGATTATTTAACCTTCCGGAAGTCACGCTTTTGTAACAAGTACATCAGTGTCAGTTTTTTTGCTGCACACAATTACTATTGAATGGTGTGGTGTCAGTGAATGAGTCACCTATGCATTCCAAAACTTTCTCCCATCACATTTTCTATTTTCACTGAGTTGCAGTATCAACCGAGCAATGGTTCAGTCTTTAGGTGCCATTTAGTCGCACTGTGCATAAGATAGGGAAAGACTATTTATACGGGGACTGTAAACGAACCAATAACACAGAATATTGATGGCTTTGCTTGATGTACCTTATTTGGGCTTATTATGAAATGGTAATCATTTAAATGTTCATAGGCGTAAAATAATCCAAGAAGATTGGAAAAGTAATTAAACAATTAATTAATATGTTTTGACAGTAAACAGAGTACATAACACTTGGATGCTGAAATTGAATGCTGTAGAGAATACAACACGCGACTGCTCGTGTGATTGAGTAGGGCGCGACTACCGGAAGGTTTGAATTAACTAGTAGTTCTGTGAACAAAAGACCTCACGCCGTTTTCACATCCACAAGTAGTCTATCTGATGTCACATGTTCTAGATGATTCAGTTGAATCACATTTCACAGTTGAATCATATTTTACTCTTAAAAACTGTTATTTGTTTTATCCAAGATAAAAAACTCACTTATGTTTATAGACTCAGTTCACGTTTGAATTCGTATCCAATTTGATAATTTATCCAGTTACGTGATAATCTTTCTATCTGATAAAAATATTTCAAATTTTTTTTCAAATCTAGAATATCATAATTTCTTCAGCATTACTCAGTTAATTTACTCATTTCAAATCACCTATTAATTTCGTTCTTAAAATATGATAATATTGACACTGATGAGCAAGCATCATAAAAATATTGAGACCCTACCTTATAGAAATAGACACGGCCAGTCATCTGTGTGATGCATGCTATGAATAATCCACTTGTCAGCTGATTGATTATGAATAATTCTATAGTCTGAGTTATCCTATTTTCAAAGTAGATGATATATGTAGTGATATCAAAGTATGAAGGAATTCCTTTTCTTTTCATATTATCCTTGAAATGCGAAGTTTCAAAAAACCTTGTGTATACATCGACGCGCAGTTGGAAAAGAAATATTCCTGCCAAATATCATAGAATTCTATCGACGCATTTGACCGTAATCGCGTTACATACAGACAGACAAAAGAAAATCCGAGCTAAAACATAGACCTCACTACTTTCGGTCAATTAAATTATCTAAATTTGAAAATCCGCTTTGTGAAAATACTTGAGGACTGAAAATTTTGTGAATTGAAGAACTACAAGACCTGACCTATTTCGGACTATGTGTTATCTAAATTTGGGAGAGGAATAGCACAAGGTTACCTTATTTTTCCTCTCCCTGTCATTTTAATAATGTACTGATTGTATGAATGAATATAAAGAACGAAGAATTGTTCTCTCATTAACAGTAGAATGAGAATGTATGAGAGCACCTATTAGTTTTTGAAGAAATCAAGCAGGGAAGCTGGAACAAGCACTTGAGCAGTCTCTGTACTGGAACGAATATTCAGTTTGAATATTATTGGAAGAGTACAGAGTGTCTCGAAAGTAGTGTACCAAACTTCGGGAATAAGTTCTATGGGTAAAAACAAAGAGAAAATGTGGAATAATTTTTTCCTGAAACGCTTCGTTTATGAGATATTAGCCATTTTGAAATTTTTACAAAATATTCTTTTTCTTCCAAGTTATCCAACTGATCGCTATAAAAATTGGTAGGTATGTTTAAATAAAAGAGATGAACTGTAGAAAAAATATTCAAATCTGTCCAATTCAAAAATTTAAAATGGCGGCCATTTTGAACTTTCAATCAAAAATTGCGGGAAAACGGTGATAGATAAAGAAATTTACCAAGAAAAAATTTTTTTAGGAAATTTTATTTACAATCAGTCAGCTCAAAACAAATGAGAATCGGAAAAAGTATAACAGAGATACAATGAAATGTGTTTTACGAGGCAGCAAAACATAAATTTGTTGTAAATAGCAAGGAAGCCTAGCAATCTGTATTAACATCAAATTATGATTTTCTTGTGCTTGGATAAGTAATTTTTTTACTTGCTTGAAATATCTACTGAAAGTCAAAGTGATCATCATAAATCTATCGTTTAAACATCTCAACTATAAAAATGGTCTAATATCTGATGATATCGACATTTTAAGCCATGAATCGAACATCCAAAGCGTTATATTGTCCCAACAATCAATAATGATACTATCTTCTGCTACTAATTAATACCTATCGAGAAGAGAAAACATATACAATCGATTACTTATAAGATTGTTTTATTCTCTGCTATCAAGTGATGGTAGAATTACGTCAAATGAATATTTGACGACAATCAAATTGCTGTCTGTAATCTATGAACAATATAATACTATAATAGTGGGCTATTCTAGCACAACTCATCAAATAGACATGAATACCTATTATTAGTTTCGAACTACTACTTAATGCTACAAAAATACGATACTCATATCTTTATGATATGAAAATTTGGACCCTCCTGGACCCCCGACTGGATCGTCCGAAAATAAGATCAGCGGGCTCGCTTCGCTCGCCTGCATTTTTCATTCAAGCATGCTCCATTCCATCAGGAAGTCAAAGTACTGAGAAAAAGCAGAAAATCTGAGAAAAACGTTGATTTTGGGCGTATCTTTGATGAAATATTAAAGTCCCCTCATCACAGAATTTTTTGACTTTAGCTAAACCTCTGTACCAAATTTCAACTTTTCCTGTCTATAACTTCTTGAAAGAACTGAGAAAACGCAAAAAATCGCTGGAAAAACGCTAATTTTGGGCGTATCTTTGACGTTATTGCAAATTCCTTCTAACACAACATTATTACACCATAGCTGAGCATCTGTACTTAATTTGAACATTTTCTGTTCATTATTGTACTCGATAAAGCTGAGAAAACGGTGGAAAAACGCAGATTTTGAGCGTATCTTTGGAAATTTTTCCAAATCCGTTTCTAGTGCGCCTCTAAAGGGCCAACTGAAACGTACGAAATTTGAACGTTTTTGGTCCGGTAGATTTTTAGTTCTGCGAATGAGTGAGTGAGTCAGTCAGTCAGTGAGTGGGTGCCATTTCGCTTTTATAGATAGATAAAGAGGAGAATCGGCTTGAAAATGTACGGGACAGGAAATAAACAAATGACTCATCATCACGTCTGAACTACTCAACTTAAAATTAACTTGAAATTTTGCATTAAGATTCCTAATTTACGGGGGATGGTTATAGGTCTTTTTTCAGCTCTTCAAGATTTCAGTACGTCAAGTTTTCAGTTGTCAAGTGCTCTAAACAGAGCACTAGTCTGTAATAATATTATTTTTGTCATATTCATTCTATCTCTGCTGTTTTCCATGCATGAAATCAAGCCGGTAAACAGCTGTTTGCAGAACAAATGAATAAATGATTCTCATTACAACATACTCTAATGTAATGGAGCCATATGTTTTCTTTACAGTTGAGTATGTTTCCTAGTTCCGAAATAGAAACAGCAAATCTGCTACAAAAAAAAACCAACTTCAGCGCTCCAGGTAGAAGTTTTGTCAACTTCCACGAAATTCCTGGTTTGGAATTTGTAAACTAGGTTATGTTTATAGAATGCATGTAGTAACATCAGCACAACAAGGTAATGTTTTCTATTTCTTAATTATTTCTCTTTTAGATGATTATGACAGATAATAGTGTACGTTACTTGGACGTGAATGCATTTTGCAGTGCTCGAATGAAATTCTAGTCTCGGCTGACGCCTCGACTAGAGACACCATTCTCACCTGCAAAAAGCCCCTTCCCGTCCATGTGACGTGAGATACTATTTTAGTCCACTATAGTTTAACGTTTTGATAAATTCTACAATGAAAGATCTCATGAGACCTACAAACCGTCACTTATGACAATCAATACAATTGAGAATACTCCATCAAAGCTGATGACAAATTTTATACAATTGAGAAAAAAATAATGATAATTAGTACTGAGTAGTTGAGTAAGTATGTACTCTTCTGTTAATAAACTCTAGTTTCCTGAATTATTTTTCATCTGTTTATTTATCTCCATTCTCACAATCAGAACATCAAATAAATGATTGGGAGAGAATCAACAGGATAAACCCAAAACTGTTTTCTCCCTAATTTTGATAGAAAAAAAAATAGTCCAAACGAGGATATGCTTCTCGATTATTATGCGTATTCACTATTCCAATCGGGAATTATTAATGCTTTAACACGCTTGATAGAGTTGAATATTTTTGAATCAATTATGTTAACATCATAAATGAACACATTTTGCAATTTGACTCAGAATCATTAATCCCTTCAGTCTACTATTTCACAGCAGTCCATTATAGAATCTATTTGTTCAGGGAAGCAAAAAGGCTTGACGTGAGCTTGTAAATCTACTGGTAATGATCAACAAAATGATAATTGAAAATACTGGGATTTTGTCAGAAAAGAACATCCACCCCACCAGCAACACTCCTATAATTCCATATGTTAACCTTTTTTCGTACCCAATTGAATCATATTTTACGGAAAATACTTATTAGTTCAACAATATTCTGTATGGATGAAACTCAACAAAAAGTAAAGCAAGAAACTATGGATAAAAAGTACGGCTTTGATCCTTACGAGAGCTTACGCACAAAACTGGACTTTATCTCTTGTGCACAAATTTCCCTGAGTAATCCAATTTTTCGCTTCACGTGCGAATGCGAAAATGTGAAGAGAGGAAAAGTTGAAGAATGGTGAGAAGAGGAGGTGGAATGGCGGGAGGATGAGGAGTAGTAGAGGAGGCGGAGGCGTAGGAGGAGGTGGATGAGGTGGAGTGGGAGTTGGAAGAGGAAAACTGGGAGAAAAGCCAGAGAGAAAAATAATGAAAACGGTTGATTCGAGAGTTAATTCATTCAGATAAATCCCTCTCACGTCCAAGTGGCAGTAACGAAGCAGTGTTGTGAAAAAGTTACTCAATAAAGCAGATTATTTGCTCTAATTCAATAACAAGATTTAATTAGAGCTGTTATCCTGCAGGAAAGAATGTGTTGTTTTAGATGCTTGTTTGTTTGCAGAATAACACAAGAATATGCCTGCATTTTAATCTTTTCCCGGACTAGTTCTCAATCGAAATTCGGGAATAGAATAGTGAGGGCTATAAGCCTGTTTTCCCATTTTCAATCATTCTATGATTGTGTTCATGATTGTTGAATAAATAAATATCTTTCATAAAAAATTTGGGAAGATAATAATTGAACCGGCCTGAGGAGAAAGGGAACATGTCGAAATTTTTCATTTTCCTTTTATGGTTTTAGAGTTGTTTACTGTGGGATACATCGATTAGAGTTGAAAGGGAACATGTCAGCATTCTCTTTATACGAGAAACAGATATCGTAATTTCGCTGTACTGGAGTGAAAGGGAACTAGTCATGACACACATGTTCCCTTTCAACGACGAACATTCGAAAATTAGCTGTTTGTCAGTTGTGATTTTTATGTTATTGTTGGGTTATCTGTATTCAGCTTTTTCTCTCCCCTGAAAAATTCTGATTTTTGACATGTTCCCTTTCTCTTCAGACCGATTCAATTAGACTCGGCCTAGTTACTAACGGTATTCTTGAATCAAGACAAGCAAATTACAATAATTCATTTCTGTAAGAAAGTATAGGAGATAGTCAAATTTGAAAGATATCAGTGCAAATCACTCCATCTACTTATCTCTAGACGTTAGAAATGGTATTGATTGGATGGATTTCAATACAAATATAGGGACACCGAGCTTCGCTGGGGAAGGGCTGATATGCACAGTCTAATACTGTTTCCTCCCCGAATTTTGATTTATACACTATAAACAGAATAACACAAATATGACTGCATTTTAATATTTTCCTGGACTAGCTCCCAATCTAAATTCGGGAATGAAATAGTCCAAAAAGTATTTTTTAGAAATAAAAAATACTTTTAATTTTAAAAACATTTTTTGAAATAAATAGTCCAAAAAGTAGGTTATGATCTGAGAAAAAGGTTTCTTTATCTTTTAGGTAGTGTTTATATTTAACAGCTGGCTATACGTCAGTTTATGAATTTCGGGGATGAGATATATTTTGATTTTCCACAGACGCACTCACTCACTCACTTTCATTATCCACATACGACTAAAGTCTCAGCTGTTTTCGAAGGATGAATTATCCTTTTAATGTCCTTCAGCGAGTTTTCCCAGGGATGAGACCTAGTGCAATCGAAAATTTATATTATAAACCTACTATTTTCCAAATTCCGTGAAAATCGTTAAAGCCGTTTTCGAGATCCGGTGGACATAGATAACCACTCAACCAGATACAAAAATACATCTATATTATAAGAGAGAGTGGGGTTGAGTGTGTTCGTGTGTTCGTTTGTTCGTGAGTTCGCATCAGAACATGTCAACTTGTGGATTGCATACCGGAAAAACGGAAATGATTTAGATCTCCAAATTTTGCACATAGATTCTAAAAATATCAATCTCGTGCACCTGGGAGCCCAAATTTCAATTTTCCTTATAGATTTTTCAGAATTAATGTTCAAATCTATGCTACCGTACATGAAGCTCCATAGGCTACATTGTTCCAGCTCAGAAGTGTGTCTTTTTATGAGGAGGTTATAAGACTAATGCTGTTACAAGACTAATATAATATACATATACAACAACTAAGGAAGATCTAATCGATGTCTCTTTCTGACCTAGTTTCGCAAAAATCCACTTCCATTCTTGTGTTTTGGAACATTGGATTTCACTATGACTTGCATTTTCATGGCAACAATATTGGAAACTGAAGGTCCAGGTAATATTATATTCAAGGTTAGCAAACGGATGTTAATCAGTTGCTGGCTTAAAACGTGGAACTAACTGGTATCTGTGAATGGTATAATATGTGGATGATTATTCAACCTTAGAATATTCAACCTTAGAATATGAGAATAACAAAAATATGAATCTTTATCTTCTCTTAAAGCATTTTTCGTTGAGCCAAATGCTTGGTCAACTGAACGAATAGGCCAAAGCACGTTACGATTCTCCGTTTTTTTCTTTGGATAGTTTTTCTTTCACAATGTATGAGGTCTTTGCCAAGAATTCTAAGAAATCTTATGTACTCATTTTATCGTTTTTCTCTAGTCTTTTCTTCATTTCACCCTGCACTCCTCCTCTCATCTTCTCCTTCTTCTCTAGAAACTTCTCCTTCTTTTTCATCGCAACTTTCCAACATTATTTTTCCACTCTTCCACATCCTCCTGCTCTTCTTTCAACTGATTATTCTCCTTTTTCTTTTCCTTCTTCTTCTCCTTTTCATACTTCTTTCCTCTTCTCCTCCTTCTCCTCCTACTCCACCTCCTCCTCCATCTCCTCGTTCATCTCCTTCACCTCCTTCTCCTTCATCTCCTCTCTCCAAAACCTCCTCCTCCCTCTCATTCTTCTTCTCCTCTTCCTCCTCCATCTACTCCTCTTCCCACTCCATCTTCTCCTCCTTCTCCTCCTTTCACTCCTTCTCCTCCTTCTCCTCCTCCTCCCCCTCCTCCTCCTCCTCCTTTTCCTCCTTCTCCTCCTTCTCCTCCTTCTCCTCCTTCCCCTCTTCATCCTCCTTCTCCTTCTTCTCCTCCTCCTTCTCCTCCTTCTCCTCATTCTCCTCCTTCTCAAAGATCTCCTTCTACTATTCTCCTTCACCACCTCGCACCACTTCTCCCTCCTCCGCCTTCACGTCTTTCTCCTCCATCTCCAACTTCTCCTCATTGTCCTCCTCATCATTCTCCCACCACTATACATCTCCCCTTTCTTTTTCCCAATTCTCATATTATCTATCCGTTTCTCTCTTCTATTCATTATCATCCTCCTATATTCTAACTCCTTCACCTCGAGTCCACCTCCTCCTCCATATCACTGTCTTATCCTCCCAATAATCCACGGAAATTCAATCAATCTTTACTCAAGCATTACTTACATATCTATCAATACACGCATTACATCAAATAGATGAAGAACATGTAGTACATTATCATGTATGAAATACATAGAATACACGGAATACATGAAATGTATGTAATACATTCTTGGGTCATACGTTGATAGACGGGGAAAACCGGCATTCAATACATTCCGTACATACAGTAAAGTTATCCAATATCAAAACTTTTCCTGTCATGAATAGTAGTTGTTGCTCCTTTCACTCGTCGGTTACCAACAAACCGAATTGAATTTTTGTCGTAGATGATTTAGTCACGAGAATAATTTCTCCTTTTATCGCTTCCCTGCAATTTCAAGCTTTTATCGTGACTGAAACATCTGGATCACAAAGAATTCTTTCCTTTTCAACTGAAGAATCCTATACTATTAGAAGAGAAATTTCTGTTCATAAATTTATTGAATGTGTGAAGCGAATTCTATGATTCAAGTCAATCGGCGTTTGTCTGTTTGTTTGTTTGTACCGCAGTTACAGTCGCATTTATGGACCGATTTGTATGAAATTCGGTATACGAGTAGTTTGAAACAAGGCGCAGGAACGTATATATTTACATTTTTTTAATTCATCCCCGTTTCAAGATGGCGGCCCTCTATTCGGAAATTTCACCCTATAAATCAACCTAACTTTTTATTACTTTATCCGATCAGGTCAAAATTGGGCTCATTCTTCTCAGCGCTTCAAAGCGGTATTTGTTCATGTTCAAAATTTCCAATTTTTGCTCCAAGGTGGTCTCATTTCATATATCACATGCTAAAAATAAAAAAAGAACTTAGAATTCTATAATTCCCCCCCTCCCCACAATCAGTCACAAATTTCAAGTTTAAGATTTTTTATCTCTCTAACCGTGCATCTTAGATCAAAAGTGTAAGAAACTTTCATTTTCCAGCGTTCCAAGGCGGTCTTATTTCATACATCATATGTTGAAAATTTTGAATTTTTTATAATTCGATAATTTTTTCAGTCCCACTTTTCAAGTTTCAGATTTTTATCTCTTCAACCGTGCATCCTAGCTCAAAAGTATAAGGAGCTTCTATTTCTCAGCGTCCTCCACCCATCCTATTGCATATATCTATCATCATAATTGAAAACCAATTTGTATGTGTGTATGTGTGTGAATAGGCGAGCGTGTGGGAGTAGTGATGTTAGTGAGTGTAGCGAGTTCTACTGTTCTCCGAACTACTTACTATATCTTTGTAAATTTCTGGTCGACATATATACAAGGTTTTTGAAAATTTTGCATTTCAAGGATAATATAAAAGGGAGAGGAGCCTCCTTCTTACGCCAATATTAGAGTAAAAATCGGACTATAGAATATTATTCATCATAAATCAGTGGATTGTAAATTGCATGACATGACGCATGCAATCCAATATCTCAATGTAACTTATTGAAAACACAGCACGCTGTTGTGTGGACAATCGATTGTATGCAATGAGGCATGCAATTGATATCTTGAAGCAGCATAGTATTTTCTCCCGACTTTTCTGTGCTTTCAACTCGGTAAGCTTTTGATGCTTAACTTACTGCTTTCCAAGCATTTTCGATACAACAATCCAAACAGTCATTAGTCCTTTATACACCGATATCTCGTTGTCACTACAGAATTTACTCCGATGGACAGTATTAGAAAAGACTGTGGTTTATAACTGCGCGAGGTCTACTGTTCACAGAACTACTAGTATTTTATATTTATGTTTGTATGTCACCGGATCTCGAAAACGGCTCTAACGATTCTCACGAAATTTGGAACATAGTAGGTTTATAATATAAAAATTCGATTGCACAAGGTCTTAAAAGGATTGAAGTACTTAAAAAGGATAAATACCTCCTTGGAAAAACAGCTGGAAATTTTGTCGTCTGTCAGTAATGGAAGTGAGTGAGCGAATGAATGCTTGTGTGTTGGACTGAGACAACATTATGACTCAGCTGTTGAAATATTGTAATAATTCAATCAGGTACTCAGTGCCGGTTGCACAACATCCGGTAGAGTTTTAATCCTAATTAATTCCAGGAGAACCAATAAGAGAAGCCTTCTTTTTAAAATAGTCTTCTCTGATTTGGTTCACGTGAAATTTATCAGGTTTAAAATTTAACCGGCTTTTGTGCAACCGGGCCTTTGTGAGAGAGGTTTTCGCATTCCACTGGGAATCAATCTCAATACACTGTGATTAGACAGTACCTTCCTCTATGAACTATGAATAATAATTTCCTCTTTCGCTACTCTAGAGCGAATTTCGGTCCCTCGAAAATTCTACTAACACATCAAAGATATTTGTACTTCAGGTCAAATACTAGGATTACCTATAGCTCCTATGGTGTAATTTTATGTCCCACGTGATAACTTTTTTACATTGTGATAACTTTTGTGGAAATCAATCAACGATTTACAAAATAGCTTCAGTCATACTTCAGAACATAAATAACCAGATATATAGAAATACAGAAATCGCTCGCTTAATATAATAGGATAATTAACAAACTGATACCGGTTAGGAGAAACAAAGATGTTGAAGCGATTGTTCATTTCAATGAAACCGGTCAGGTTATTCTTGTAGAAGAAATATAGAGCTGTTTCCGTAATTTTCACCAACTCTGTATAATTGAAAGTTGCGGATTTCAAAGATTACAATTTAACAGTTCTTGAGAGAGCTCTCCAGCCCAGGGGGTCACTAGTGTGATATCTGAAGAAATGCCGACAGTTTGGAATGATCGCACTACAGTGAAAGTGAGTTGGTTTATGATGGAAAATGGAAGAAGAAACTACAGCAAGAGCTGAGATGAAATAGGAGAAATAGCATATAGGCAGTGCGCTTCATTTCATACAGTCAGCTTTGCTCGACTGGGAAGCATATGAGAAATGGGGATGTCTACTGTATAGTATAGAGCGGATCTCACTAAAGACGTCTGGCTCCTTTCACTCTCTTCCATCTGAACTGTCGGCTCTCGTTATGAAAAGATACCAATTTCCACATTCAATGGATAAAGCAATTCCAGCACCGTCGATCGCACTCTTCTCCACCATACCTTGTAACCATTTCTTAGTCATTTTATTTTCATTCATCTATTCCGCTACTTCCTTCCCTCCTTCAACACCTTCCGTTTCTCGCAGTGTATGAACTTTAGTTTATTATAAATATGATATTTTGTTGAGCAAGTTTCACCTCAGCATCCGATTACTATTGATTTGCTGTCCTTATCAGAAAATGCTCCATCTTCTTCCAACTCCGCACTTTCTACAAATTGCCAGGAGTTTGTATAGGACATATCGTGTAGAGATAATATGAATAGCTAATAGGATATATATCACAATCATGATAATTTTTTATTAAGAAAGAAGAAACTCTATTCGCCAGAATAAAAAATACAAAATCACTAGATATATATTCCCAGTGATTAATACAAAAATAATTGAAATATACAAACATAATCACAGAAATGAAAAATAATATACGAATAATGGATAAAAAAAATATTCCAAATGATTAATACAATGATAACTGAAATATACAAACATAATCACAGAAATGAAAAGTAATATACGAATAATAAAAGGAATAAATAAAGAATATTATACGAAATAAAACACTGTAAGCAAATGACCTTGATAACAAGGTCTTGTACGCATTACAGGAGCTTCAATGAATAGAAAATGTTCTTCAAAAGTAGTCATAAGTAATGAAACCAGAAAAAATAGAGAAAACAAAATTTCACAATCTGAAATCCGGTTCAGCACTAACAGGAATACAAAAACTAATCCTAATAATAATAATAATAATAATAATAATAATAATAATAGCTTTATCTACATTCTTGAGAGAACAAAAGCCTCTCTTATGAGGTATATATGTGGTTGGCAACAAATACAATTTCACATTAATTTAAATTATTAAATTTTTCATTTTTCAATTCAGAGTCTGTCAATAATTTTTGCCCATCTTCTCCTGTCTCTAGCTCCGGTCAGCCACAAATCTCCAACTCGTTGTGAAAGTTCATCCCTCCACCGGAGTGCTGGTCGAACCCTTCCTCTGGTCCTGTCCCGTGGTATCCATTGCGTGCATGTCTTCGCCCATCTGTCAGCTTCCATCCTTGCCACGTGACCGGTCCATCTCCACTTGATTAGATGAGCTTCCCGTTGCAGATACTTCTCATTGATCATTTTCAAAATTTCCGTGTTCCTAACTCTCTGTTGCAGTCGAAGCCCGAGTATACCTCTTGACATTTTTGTGTGAGTTGTCTCTAATCTTTTGTCAAGTTCAGCTGTCAGTGTCCAAGTTTGAGCCCCATACAACAGTGATGGATAGACACATTTTCTGAGGGCTTTCGCTTTTAATTCATTCGAGAAGTCTCCTTCGAATATTCTCCTTAGGATCCAATACTTCTTCCATCCCTTGTTTATTCTCTGCTTTATCTCCTTCCCTGTCCGATTCTCAAAAGATAGAAGTTGACCCAGGTACTCATATTCATCCACATAGCCTATCGACCCAGCAGTGACCTAATCCTAATAACAAAAATTAAATCACTGATATAAGTGAGTAAACATTCAAACTTTTAAACATTCAAACATTAAGAGAAATGCCAAACCGTTGACTTGAATCTTAGATTTGACGGTTTGTCAGGTCAAAAATCCAGTGGTTTTATGACATATGCAAATATATGAATGTGAAATCGACATCCAAGCAACATACACAGAATCCTGCATCTTTGCTGGACTCACAATAATTCTGGATTCTGGCTCTGAATAATAGATTGAATTACATCATTCAATGAAGAATATTTTGATAAATTATCAGCGTATATTATTTAAAATGTATGAAGTCAGGGCTACTTTCTTGTATTTATAAAATAAAATTATAGTGCCCTTGAAAATTGATAAAATATTGAAAAACAAAATATAATATTTATATTGTTACATTACAATTTTGTATTTTTTTATATTTTATCAATTTTCAAGGGTACTATAATTCTGGCTTATATTATATTTGATTTTGGATGATATGTTGAAAATCTTATTGGACATCATATTCATTGAACTCAGTTATTTCAATGAAATGTATGTTTAATTTGTATTAATTTGCAATATTCGTTTAAATTTTAATTGTTCTATTTTACTCTTCCAGATATTACTTCAATTGTTTTGTCAGAAACACATTACATTTATGCTGGGACTAAGTTAGGCTAATTGCTCATCTACACGCGGTTAAAAATTGAAATTGCTAAACAGCAACATTGTAAAGCCATTTTTTCAGGTTCCCTTTTTATTTGATGTATTCTATTGCTGTTATTGTATGAATATTTTATAGGAGAAAGTAATAGATTGAAGAATTTATGTGTCAGGAAAATAAACGGTTATTTAAATAGAATGCAGCTTGGCCTAATACTCCGGATAAAAACCTCATCAGCCTGCCTTGTCGATGAGGGTCTGTCATTTAGTATCACTATAATCTATTGACACGTCATCATTCCCACGTATATAGAAAATGGAAAGCACCCTATATACATACAGATGTCTTACCGGGAAGATGCCAAGTTTATGAAAAAGTGGAAATCAACTTTCAAGAGGCCCCACTCAGGCAACTAATCTTTTAAATAATTACTTTCCTTGCCCTATTACCATAGGTAATTGCTTTCCAAAAAAATTTAAGGTACCCTAATTTCATGTTTTCTATACATTTCAAGGTCCCCTGAGTCCAAAAACATGATTTTTGGGTGTGTGTGTGTGTGTGTGGTGTGTGTGTGTGTGTGTGTGTGTGTGTGTGTGTCTGTGTGTGTGTGTGTGTCTGTGAACACGATAACTCCATTCCTAATTAACCGATTGACTTGAAATTTTAAACTTGAGGTCCTTATACCATGAGGATCCGACAGTAAAAAATTCGATAGAATTCAATTCAAAATGGCGGAAAAAATGGCTGAAAAACCATGTTTTCACGGTTTTCTCGAAAACGGCTCTAACAATTTTCTTCAAATTTATACCCTAGATAGCTATTTATGAGCCCTATCAACTGACATGAGTATCATTTCTGGGAAAATTGCAGGAGCTCCGTAATATTCCTGAGAAGAATGAATTTTGTTAAATTTCTATCATGATTTTTTTCAAAAATGACTTGACCGCTTTTTTCAAATTCATGCCCTGTATAGTTATATATCAGCTCTATTAACTGGCATGAGTCTCCTCCCTGAAAAACTAACAGGGGGTCCACTCCATCCTTGAGAAATTTACTTTGTAACCTCCTTCTCGTGCGTGAGGTAGGTAGGTAGAGCAGTTTATTCAATAGAACACAACATGTCAATATTTTATTTGTAAACAGCTGTTTTGATAACTTTCAAAAAATCTCAAATTTCATAATTCAAACAAAGGAAAATGTACTCTAAAAACAATAAGAATAGTATAATCGTAGTTTTAATAAAATTATTTAGCCGCCAATCGGCATAATGTTATACCCCTAAATTATCCTCGTTTAAGAAGGTGGCTTATAGATCAATGAGCAAGGAAAGTTGTGTGAGTGTACCACACCAGCTTTTTTTTTAAGTATGATTTATTATCAAATCATGGAAATAACTTACTATACTAGCAGGTAACCCGTGCTCCGCAAGGGTGAAATAAAAAACTTGTCAAACTGAGAACTTGACCTTATAAAATCTATAACCACCCTCGGTAGATTAGGAATCTATATGCAAAATTTCAAGTTAATCAGTCTAGTAGTTTAGCCGTGATGATGCGTCATTCGTGAATTTCCTGACCTGTACGTGTATAAGCCAATTCTTACCTTAATTATAGATTATTCTTGATGGTTAAATAAGAATAAGTTCGATATTCGGGATGGGATTGATAAAGAAGTTACTGTATTAAATAAATGAATAAATGTTTATTTACCAAAAAAACTGGAACTACTACATCAATTATCACAGAAAATATTAGACAGTTCATAATTATTACAAAAATAGTTACTTATGAAGAATTTCTTAAGCTGGGTTTACACCAAAGTTATTAACAAAATGTTTATAACTCAATCCTTATAGATTCTATTAGATTGAACGGAACTTGACCAACACATATGTTCATCATGTGTATGATAAGTTATGATCAATCTAATAGGATCTATAAGGATTAAGTTATTAACATTTTGTTAATAACTTTGGTGTAAACGCAACTTTATAATGTGTCCTATACATGTTTTCTATGTGGAAATTGACCGACTCCACTATGGCGTACCATGTTCTAGAGAAGGTTTTAGAGAGAATCATTTTATAATCCATATTATTGAAGAGAATCACCCATTTAGGAGATTTTCAACGAGATGAATAATTACAGCTTTGTACTATACTATTATATTGAGTTGTGGAAACGAATACGTGACTAATGCCTACTTCACTATGGAATACACAGTCATTGAAACGTGATTCTCATTAGAGTTTACTCATTAAATATTGCGGGTCGTGTTCATAAGGAGAATATTCCGATGAAGATCCTTGTTATTTGTATCTTCAGCCAAGCACGCTTCAAACACCAGTGAGAGATTGTTTAGCCAGTAATAATTGGTCACCAAAGCGTGCTTCGTTCTCTGTTCAAGTATTTGGTCATGCTGTTATGAATTTATTCAATTCATCTCTTCCTCTTCAAATAATTTGCACTAAACGCAAATTGAACAGTGAGTTGTTAATCAAGAAAATCTGGTGTGGCGCACTCACACAGCTTTTCCTTGCCGTTATGAAAATTGATCACCTGAACCGCGTCACTAGTCACGCGCATCTCAAGTCCACTTATAAACAAAGATCTAAGCCAGCTGGTGATAGGACAATAAACCTGGAGACACACCAGGTCTGCTATCTCTTCATAGTGATTGATTTAATAGAATCATCAGTTGCCAACTAACAGTTTGCAATTGAAAAAATCACATATTCTCGAATGTCGAGCTTATTTTCAATTGTAGATGAGAATGTTACTGAACATTAATTGTAGAGATTTTTATGCTCAATCTTTTCCACTTAACATTTTTCGTTTGGAATTGTATCCGAAGCTTCAACCTTCTACACTAATTTACTATACGTCAATCTTCGAATGATCCCCTATGAAGTCCATGATATTTCGAACTCACTAGATTTGAACTTTTTTTAACTTCATTCATTCATTGATTCATACAATAAGTACATCATCAAAATGATAGGAAGAGGTGAAATAAGGTCATCTTGTGCTATTCCTCTCCCAAATGTAGATAACACATAGTACGAAATAGGTTAAAGCCGCGTTTACACCAGAGTTATTAACTTAATCCTCATAGATTCTATTAGATTGAACGGAACTTGACAAACACATTCATAAATATCATGTGTATGATGAGTTATGTTCAATCTAATAGAATCTATAAGGCTTGAGTCTCGTAGCTCTTCAATTCACAAATTTTCCGTTCTGGAGTATTATCAAAAAGTAGTTTTTCAAATTAAGATGCTTTAAAACTAAACATAGAAGAAATATTTCACATTAATGTAACCAGAATAGGGAATATTCACATATTGAAAATATAATTTTGGATAATTACTGAATAACAAACTTAATATTCTAAAAGTTTGAACTTCTATTTTTTAGATTTTGGATTTGAACTATCTGATCTTTCATACGTCAATCTTCGAATGATCCTGAATGAAGTCCATGACATTTCAATTCAAAATCACTAGATTCGAACTCACCAATTCTATTATTCTATCTACCAATATTTCATCTACCAATGTTATTACATAAGTGTTATATGCATTGTGAATAAATGATATATTTCGAAAATAATACCATCGCGTCCCTGAAAACCAAACTAAAGATTTCTCCGAATATCAAGCTCAAAACCAGTTAAGGATTTATATTCGATTATTTTTTCAGTCGAGAGGCGTACGATTATGGCAAACCCACCCTCGTGGTGGTTAGGTTAGGTTAAACATGAACCTCTTCTTTCCAGGTCCCATCAGATGCTGCAACCCACTTCCCCGTCGCCATCCCCAAACTAGGCCAAAATGCAACGCCTCACCAGCAAACGACGATGCACAGCTTTGCTCGAGTATGCAATCGCACCACTTCCACAGTCGACAGCTTCAGTCCATTCAAAACCGTCCTCAAAAACCACGGATGATGAGAGAGGAAGTAGCCGACAAAGAAAGGTTCTCAGAGGATCAAGTTATAGGAAGTTGAAAGGTAGTTGTAGTGTAGTGAGGGAAGGGGGAAGAAGGAAGAGAAGGTAAGGAGAGAAATAATAATCAGGAGCGAGGAAGAAAAGTAGGAGAAGATGGAAGTGGCGAGGACAGATGCGGCGGACACACCTGCCGCCTCGCCAATCCCATCTGACCATCACCCCGTCGACTTGGTGCGTCTTGATTATGTTGAACAGCTAGGATCTCGTTTGGAGTTGGTTGAAGGAGAGCTCCAGCATGCCTGGAGGGCGCTAACGGTACTTTCCCAAGAGTACACCAAGATCTGGGAGCGTCTGGAGCATCTGGAAGACATGCTATACGACCAACAGTCTGTAATCTCTCAGTTGATCAAATTCTACTCATCCGTAGATGGCCAGGAAAGCCTTATCATTCAAGAAACCTTGGCTGAGATGGGAATGCGACCTGTGAGACCATTGAACTACTTCTCGAACCCTACCGGGACTGAAGCTACGGACGTGACAATATCAGAGATGGATGGTGAGGCAGGTGGTACTGATGAGTCATTCTACCGTAGTCTCAACTCTGCCTATCGGGATGATCTGATTTCCACGTATGGAGGCACAGCTGCAGCCGGGGGTACAGGGGCAATACAACTGGGCATGATATATGAGGAGTCGGAGGAGGACAGTAATGGTGCTGCAAATGGAGCAAGTAGGCGAGGCGGTGTCAAACGGTCCAGAGAGGAAGTATTCACTGCGTTGGATTACCGGGAGTACCGGGCAGACTCACCCTGTATCAGTGAACAAGATCTTGTTCAAGCATCAGAACTATCAACAATTGACCAAGCCGCATTACAAAAGTTAAGAGAGTTGGATTCGTTGTCAACAAAGTTGAAAAAGGATTCACAAAATTTGAGAAAAATTCAAAGCACATTTATGGCAATGCAAAATAAAGATCGGTTGGAAACTGTTACAAATGTGACAGAGTACAGTGTGTCAGAGCCTGACGCTGATTACATTGATCAACAGATACGTAAACTATACAATGAATCAATGGGTGGTGATGGTAGCCATTCATGGACGTGCCGGCCTCAAACTCCTATTCCTGGATCATATGTACATCACAGAAAGCTACCTGAGATTCCAAAAATCAAGAGAGATGATGAAATGACTGATGAAACTTCAAAGTATGTTAGGAACATCTCCTCGACTCCCACCTCACCACGTAAGTTCATGCATACTGATTCACCTGCAGGTTGCAGGAGGTATGCATCAACAGGTGGACTGCATGTAACTGTTACTATGAGCTCAGAATTGAATGCATCAAGACGTTCTCTTCCATTGTCACCAAAGTCTTCTGCCTACGGCCACGTGAATGCCCTCACAAGCTCTCGACTCTCACCTTCAATGATTTCTTCCAATATCGAATCATCTCCAAGCACTGGGCATGGCCTCCAGTTACGTACAAGACAAGATGGTTATGTGGGATCAAATGAAGATATATCTTCTACAAAGTTGGATATGCAAAATGATGATGATTTCAGATCAACAGGGTCCTGCAGTCCTCCACCTCCTGCTCCACAAGATACAGGAATGGATCATTTGTACCCGCCATCACAAAATGATAGCAAGTCACGTGATTTCTATTCAAGGCTAAGTCCAGTGCCAATGTATGATCATGCTACCACTGGGCATGTAACAGGAGGAGCAAGATCGACATCTGCAACTTCCTTGACATCAGACCATCATGGTAGATTGAGTCCTAGGAATATGAACTCACCAAAATCACCAAGAAGCTCACCAAAACAGCTCCAGAAATCATCTTCATCAAGTATCACAACACCAAAGTCAGATTCCGGCTTCTATTCATTATCAGGTTGGTCCAGTTTGGAGAAGTCACCTGTCTCACCAAAAAGCTCAGCAACAAGCTACTCGATGACAAGGAATCCCATGACACACGCCACTGATAACTTGAAGCATATTGGTAGGATAACCCAGCAACATCCTATATCATCTTCCCGTATCCAGCAACATCATTCTGCGAATCTGTCATCATCTAATTCAAATTTGTATCGTGATACAGAGCTCAGTGAGGTTCAAGATCTACTGCCTGGTGGTCACAGGACATCGTCATTCAAAACTGTGAGAACTCCCACGAACATTCATATGGATAGTAACTATTTTGTACCACCCCCTGCACCTGCACCATCAGAATCAGTTATGCAATCTTACAGCTATCAATCAGAGTATAATCAACGGTTATCCACAAACCAACCAGACTTTTTGTACCATAGAGATGAAGAGACAATATACTCAGTAGCAGGGAGTAATAGACCCCATGATTTCACATCTGTTTATACGAGTGGAGCTAGCTTTCCACCCAGTACAACTGTGTCAACAGTGCCAGATTTGATTGGACCACATACAAAACATAAAGACTTTGTGCAACATAGAAGCCATTCCACTAGTACGTATACATCACCAGTGCATTTATCGAAAAAGACTCTGACTAGAGTGCATTCTACTGGTTCTGTGCCAACAACAGCTCCAAATGTTTCAGGTTTGGAGAGTTATAGAACAGCAATGTATAGAACTATGTTTCCCACTGGAGAAATAACCGATGCTTTAACGTATTATCCCACATCAAACACTTACACCAGTGCACAGTGCTCCTCAAGCTATCAGGAAGATCATTGGGTAAGCACAGGCACAACAGAACGGCTACCCAGGATATACAGAGACGACTCTATATCTAGTTCAATGGGTAATAGCACACCTACCACTTACAGTAGTAATCTGAGGTGGTATGACCATGCTATGGAAGCATATTTCGGTACAAGGCTGAGAGATTCATTCAATGACTCATGGACTGATCAACCAGTAGAATATAGTGTAGATGATAGACTGAGAGCTAGCACAGCGGGAGCATCCAATGTTCAAAATGGACAGAGTCAAGCCAATTATTATGACCCTAGCAGTGTTATTGTGTCTCAATCTGGTTACATATCGATATCAACTGATATAAAAGATCTGGGCGATAATAAGGCGAAAAAGCCAAGAAGAGTTGGAAGTCTGAGAGCAGCAATGAGCTCTGTTAGTAACTGGTTACCAGACTTGCATTTGTCCAGGCGTCATAGGTCACATTCCTTACCAACTGGTGTGAGAAAAGAAGATTTAATACTCTCCAAAGACGTGAGCCGTGGCGCTACAAAGAAGTCCAGCAATGGAAATTCTGGTGTGAGAAAGAAGAAGCTACCTCTTATGTCATCCATGTCAAATATTCTACAAAGAGCAAAATGGCGTAGTCAGAGTCATGCACATTCCTTATCAGATCCTGAGCATTCTGACTCAGAATGGGTGACTGCTAGGAGTAGCTTGTATGATGACAGTGGTGAAAGTATGTACTCTGATGCACAATCTGAAATGAGTGGTTTCTCAAGAATGTCTCATAGAACTGCCCAATCAATGCCTTCCACAACTTCAATGCAACAACAGATGCAACAGCAACATGTTCAACAGCAAATTCAGCAACAGCAGTTGCAACAACAGCAATTCCATCAACAGCAACAAATGCAACAAAGACAACAAATGCAACAAAAATATCAGATGCAACAGCAGCATGAGTTCCAACACAATCAAGCTGTGCAACAACAGAAACAACAGCAGCAAGAAAAAGAATTGCTGTTGCAACAACAACAGTTGGAACAGTTTCAACAGATGCAACATCATCAGCAACAGGTGCAACAGATACAACAGCAACAGCAACAGCAGCAATTCCAACATCAAATGCAACAGATGCAACTACAACAGCAGCAGCAGCAACAGCAAAATCAGATGATGCAAAATCCGTATGAGCAGCAGGAAGAGTTTGAAGATAGATTATTCCAGCAACAGGCTGATGAAAATCACTCGCAAGCTTTGCAACAGAACCAGCAACAACAAAATGTACAGAGTATGGATGAAGATCAGTTTTCTATAAGTCAGAATCAGAACAGAAGGTTTGAATTATCTCCCAGTGCCAAATCAAGTAAAGATTTGAGTCCTCATGAACTATCTGGTCATGTTTCTAGTGACTCACAGAAGAGTAAAAGTGGCAATGAACGAAGAAGTTCTGAAGACAATTCATATTCAAACAGTATTTTTTTGACTGTGGGTGAGATAAAGAAAGGATCAACTTCTTCTATGAGCGATGAACAAGATGAGAATGTTCAGTTACCACCAGTCACGCTGGGAAGTGCATCAAGAGAGTTTGCTGTGTCCAGAGCACTAGGCAAATACAGAAGACGTCAATCAGAATCTTTAACTGAGGACTCACCAGCTGCAGCTATGACATCAACTTCGAATGGTGAGGAAATAGGGAACACTTATCATGTCACTCAGCCTGTTCTAAAGCAGGATGATATCCTTCCAATTATCACAAGAGATGAGGAGGAGGAAGAGATTAGAAGAAATGAGATCTTTGAGAAGATCAGTTTTGAGGAGAATAGAAAGCTACAAAGCCAGGCACAAGAAGACCATCATACAGGTTATATTGAGCATGGACTGAGCAACTCTAACAGTAGAGGTTCTAGTCTGTCAGGTGGTAGGCATATGCCCCCCAGACACCAGCAGAGTTTGGAAATACCCTGGGGAGGCCGTGGGTCTGGTGACACAGATGATGACAACCGTAGCATGCATTCCTGGAGGAGTACGTCACGTGTCTCATCCAGGCGACAAAGCACTGAGGACAGTATAGATAGTGAGGATGAGTGGTACTGCTATGAACTGAGAAAACTAGAGGAACTGGAGAGGCAATCAATTGTTGAGAATGAGAGAAGGCTAGAGGAGGAGGAGCAGAAAAAGAGGTATGAGCCAAGTGAGGAGACCCGAGTACAGATGTCATCTGTGTTGCATGAGTTGAAGGCTAAAGTTAGGCAAGCTGAGCCACCTCCAGCACAACAGAGAAGACCCTCTTTGGAACAGCAAAGGCGACCATCTTTTGATCAGTCACGAAATCAATTTGATCAAAGGAGACCCAGCTTCGATTCTCAAAGACATCAACCAGGTCAACAAGGGCATGCATCCGATCAACAAAGACTTCTCTCCAATCAACAAACTCCAATCCCTTTTGACCAACAAAAGCCTCTCAATTATGGACAACAATACTCTACAATTGATCAACAGGAGAGAAACTTTGCCAATGATCACAGTAATCAGTTCATGCAGATGCAAAATTGTCGAACTGAGTTTAGGAGTGGATACAACTCACGGCAAGCTTCAATTGACAGGTTACCACAAAAACAGAGACCTGAAGAGCGGCGACCATCTTTTGAGAGGTATCCTGGAAGTGAACTAGATACTGCACGTTTGAGAGCCATGGCAAGTCACCGAAAAAACTCCTATGAAACTGAGTTGGATGATTTGGAGCGTATGGTGTCAATGGAGATGAAACGGTCTGATGGGTTTGAGGCAGATGATGAGTTGAACCAGGAAGACGAGGAGGAGGTGAAGGAGCGTAGAGAGAGAGGGGGCAGCTCAGGAGAGACTAGTGGTCCTGACAGTCCTGAGCAGAGTGGCGAGGAGCAGGAGGAGAATGAGGATATTATCCAGGAGGAACTGGAAATGATAAGGAAAGGCTCCAGTGCTACAGCTGGGACAGTATCCAGGGAAGAGTCGATGAGTGTTCCCCCGAGCGAGCTGTCCCTGGACATCTGTTGGGAGGATGATGGTCGCAAATCGAACACGCGGTCATTGTCGCAGGATGGTCCACCGGGGACTCCATCACTACCTCGTCTCATGTTTCCCACAGCAGCTTCGACGGCGGGGGATGGTGAGGAGGATGCTCAGAGAAAACAGAATGCAGCGGGGGGTGCCCAGGGAGGAAGCAAAGGGGACGGTGGCCCACTGGGCAGCAAGTGGAAGCTGTTAAAGGCATTGAAGGAGAGGAAAGCTGAGGAGAAGAGTCAAGAGGCTGCAAGTGCTGCTGTTTCATCAACTCCCACCACTACTACAACTGTGAGTACAATATCTACTAACATTCCCATGTCTAACATTCCTCATGCCTCTTAATCTACTACCTGATTTCAGGTGTAATGGAAATTCCTCTCCTAGAATAACCATCATGTCTTTTATTATTACTCCGTGTTGCATTGTCTAACTAACACTTCTCATTGCCGTACCTGATTCTAGATGTAATGAAGAATCCTCTTCTAGGATATCAATCTTAAATTCTACTTCAAGGACTAGGAATCACTTTTTCAGTAAATAATAGTTATATTTTTATGCTTTCTGGAGCTGAATGCATCTTACAACATAAAATTCTCCCCAGTGCAAAGCACGAGTTACCCGATAGTAATTTATGTGATCGGAAATAAGAAGCCCGTTGTAGTATTTATTTCTCCCATTCAAGGTTATTCGAGAGTATGGTAGCCCTAGCGAGAAAAATATAATTTATAACTATATGAGGAAGTGATTGGCTCTTTGGTCGCACTGATGAGATAATCGGGTCGCTATTGATGAGATAAGTGAAATCCGTGTGCTTGTTACTCCCGTCAAAAGTTTTCGCAACTTGGAGCGCTGACTCCTTGAATATAATTATTTTCAAAAATACAGAGTTTCTGAATCGTTTCTTGGTTGTTTGGTCCCATTTAAAGCTGTAGGCTCACTCATCTATCATCATCAACAATTTTGTCCATTTGTAGTCACATTTTGTAGGTACAATAAGATATAACATCATTTTGTAGGTCACAATACAGTCCATTTTGTAGTCACACACAAGCCTGGAGCTCATTCGAGCATCATCCTCAGGGAAAAAATTATGAATTTCTATTTATTCTTTTCTTGATTCAATGATGATAGATGTTACAATGATACAATAACGACATGTCGTTATGTATGACATAACGACAGATATTGAAGCTTTCTCAGTTATCGAAATGATAGTTTGTGGGGCACCCCAGATAGAGAAAAGACGGCCAGTTACTGTTGCCTTGAGTTCCATATTGTGTCACATCCCATCTATTTCCATCCATACTGACTTTTTCATGAAATAAAGGACATTGATGAGATGTGATGCATGTCACTGCCCCTCCTGTATATAAGGTGCTCAATGGTCTAAATTATTACAAGGCTTGCTATGCATGGCCTCATCGTACTTCTGAGCTAACGCCATAGAATTCTGACCTTGGTAGCAGTAACTATCAATGATTGTGTGTGCGCGAGTCTTTGCTGTCAGTAGTTCCTTACTGGACGATGAAGTCAGATTTAATTAATGAAAAACACTTATCACTGCTGGGGTATGAATCGGCTATGGAATCCATATTAAGAAGTTATAGAATAAGTTTTATTGTAACCGCTTCTAAGGTTAGGTTAGGTTAGGTTATTACCCTCGTCTCAATCTCAATACACAACAAATGTCACACATACAATACAATAATTATTGGAAAAATAGTTCTAGAAGAACTACAATATCATTAAATAATTGTATCCAATTATGGGAATTTCCAAATTAATAACAAAGAAAGAGATAAAAAACTATTCAAATATGAGATATTCCGGTCTTGAGACTAATAATTATGTGCCATGTGGGAAACGCAAGTTATTGAACGACGCGAAGCTGAGATAACTCAGTTTTGACTCGATCGACTTTTGTCTGTTTGTTCGGTCGCAGAGATTGTACGATTTGGATAAAATTTGGTATACAAGTACTTTGAAACAAGGCGCGTCGATGTTTATATAAGGTTTTTTCAATGTTGCATTTCAAGGATAATACAAAAGAAGAAGGAGTCTCCTATGAACACCAATATTATCATAAAAATCTGGTGTGGCGCACTCACACAACTTTCCTTGCCGTTATGAAAATTGATCACCTGACGCTACGGTAGTGTTCCCGCGCATCTCAAGTCTACTATTCAAAGATCTAAGCCAGCTGGTGACAGGGTAATAACGCTGGAGACACACGAGGTCTGCTATCTCTTCATAGTGAATCATTTAATAGAATCAACAGCTCCAATAGTTTGCAATTGGATAATCACATTTTCTCGATTTTCGAGTTTATTTTTAATTTTAGGTGAAAATGTTACTGAACATTAATTGTAGAGATCTCATGCTCGATCTATTACACTCGAAATTTGTTGTTCAAATTGTATCTGATGCTTGATAATTAAGAATCTAAAATCAAACTTTGCATAGATGGGGCGGAACTCCTGAAATTTTTACAGATATGGGACTTGTAGCAGTTGATAGAGCTTATCGATGACTATTTCAGGTGCAACTTTAATCAGAATCGTTGGAGTCGTTTTCGAATAAATCGCGTAAAACCCTGTTTTTGACAACATTCTCCCCATTTTAGCCGCCATCTTGAATCGCATTTGATCGAAGTTGTTCGTGTCGGATCCTTATATTGTAAGGACCTTACGTTCCAAATTTCAAGTCACTCCGTTAATTGGGAGATGAGATATCGTGTACACAGACGCACATACACTCATACACACACACACACACACACACACACACACACACACACACACACACACACACACAACACACACACACACACACACACACACACACACACACACACACACACACAACACACACACACACACACACACACACACACCACACACACACACACACACACACCACACACACACACACACACACACCACACACACACACACACACACACACACACACACACACACAACACACACACACACACACACACACACACACACACACACACACACATACAGACCAATACCCAAAAACCACTTTTTTGGACTCGGGGGACCTTGAAACGTATGGAAATTTAGAAATTGGGGTACCTTAATTTTTTTTGGAAAGCAATACTTTCCTTACCTATGGTAATAGGGCAAGTAAAGTAAAAATCAGACTGTAGAATTACTCATCATAAATCAGCTGACAAGTGGATTATTAGTTGCATGCAATAACGCATGCAATAATTATTAACTGAAAGTAACATAGTATTTTGTCTCGACCTTTCTCTGCTTTCAACTCGGGCTGACCTGTTGCCAGTATGTATTGGAGGAGATAAGCTTTTGATTTTAGCATTCTTGATAGACCCTGTACTATGATGTTGGATTTAAGTCGTGGATCTTTCCTATGTCTTATGACCGAGGGGGAATGGAGTGAAAGGGCTGGTAGGGTATTCTGGAATAAGGAAGGATACTAAGAGAAAGAGTGGCAGAGGATAGGAGTATGAGACATGAGAAACAATTTGGAAAGAACTGATAAGATCACATTATTACCGTGACACGCACAGCCTGGCTTCGACAAAATGCCCTGATATCTGTAATTTAGTTCATTCCCGATCGGGGTGATTTGCATGAGAAGTGGGTGGGAGGTGCGAGTGAGAACAAAACAGTGTCGGGGAAATGTAAAGTAAATTTAATAGCTTCTATTAGAAAATGGCCATTTTATGTGTATGGGAAAATGGGCTTAAGTACACTCAACAATGAAATTTTCATTTTTCGACCGAATTTGACTTGTGGTGCATGATTTTGAACCGCCTTGACGAGCTGAGAAGAATAAAGGTTGATAGGCTACAATGGGATCCAAGCATTGTGTCAAAAGTTATGGGTGTTTGAAATTTTGATCCTTGAGATGTCCTTAAGCGCGCCTCTCCACTAACAAATACTGAAATTGAGTGCATCCAACGGGTGACTTCCATAGAACATTATCCCATGAACTCATATCATTATGCGAAATAACACTGTGAGGACAATATAGATGGTGATGATGGTTGAAGCTAAAAATGAGGTGTTTTTCACAATACAAGGAGCATTGTTGTCAGGTGTACATGGAAATCTATATTAGATAGAGAGCTCTACCTAGTCTCAGATTGTAGAGCACAAAATAACGCCCAGAGAGATTTTTAATCTTATATCTAAATTGTAACAATTGAGATATATTGTTGATCAAATACTAAATATCATCAAAATTGATTTCTTTCTTGAAATTTCACTCATTTTTGAAAAATTATAACTCAGTACTCTTCGGAGATAGAGAGATCCGAATGATCTCATTTCATTCAGAATTCCATAATCTTGAAAAAAAAAACAAGAGCAATTTTTTCTGTCCGATTACTGAATTTGGCAGAAATAGCTGATAACTGGAAAATGTGCCGAAAATACGAGGATTTTGGGCCACTCTTTATCTAGAACAAGGAAATTTTGCAAGAAGAAATTGGTTTTGGACTTCTCTTATGCATCTTCTTTTCTCTTCTCTTATTAGAAAATCAGATCTACAATATAAATTGCAAGCAGACCCTTTTTTCTATGTCTATATTGACTATACTGGTCACCGAGCTTCGCTCATTATTTATTTATTGACTTTTGATAAACCGAACACAATTCTTTGAAATGATTTGGGAAGTACTAACAGGTACAACCCAAAACTGTTTCTTTCCAGAATTTTCATTTATACACTATAAATAGTCTAGAAAGTAGGTTATGTTCCATACTCCTGAATTCAGGTTCAATTTTCTGTTCAGTCATTTGAAAACAAAAAATTATAATTCAGATTATATACAAACCAAATTGAATAACAAAATAACACTCACTAATCACTTGAAACTGTCAAATAATGATCAACTTTGAAAATTATGATATACTATAGTTTAGGAGGATTATCATGTTATGTCAACAAATCAATGTTGATCAAATTGATCAAATTGTCTATGATGACAAAACAGAACACAATTCTTTGAAATACTAATATTTCACAGCTGGCTATACGTCATCTTAAGAATTTCGGGGATGCGATATTTTGATTTTTCACATACTCACTATTTTACTATATCCACAGCAGTCTCAGCCAAGGATGAATTATCATTTTAATGTAGTTCAGCGAGTTTTCCCAAGGATGAGACCTAGAGCAATCGAATCTTTATATCATAATCCTACTATGTTCCAAATTTCGTGAAAATCGTTTGAGCCGTTTTCGAGATCCGTTAAACATAAATAATCAGATAAAAAATATCGTGATATAAAAATAACCAGATATATGAATACAGAGATTGCTCGCTTGATATAATAGGATTCAGATTCATAGATTCGAAACTCATCAGCATCAAACATGAAAAACCACACACTAAGAACGGCTCCAACCTCTAGTGAAAAGTGGGAACCAGTTCAATATTATAACAGGTGGATCGCTCATCCTTCTTCTTTTTCTTCTCCATCATCTTCTCCTATTCCTTTCCTATTTTCTCTGATTGTGTTCAAAATCCAAAGACTTCTGTAGTACATCGGCCTATTAGAATGCTGAATCAGACGAAACTGAATTTCCCGAAACCGTCAATAGCTTAAGGATGGAAATCCACTTCACTCGACAATGTGAGGTTATCGGAGTTCTGGCATCCAGCCAATGTCTGGTCTCTGTCAAATTTACCCTCCTTTTTTCCCAATTCCCCCTCTTCACCCGAAATCGTCTGGGTAGCCTCCTCCTCAAAATACACCCCCTCCTCCTGCACAATTGTGCATCCCTCTCTAATTGAAGCAGCTTGTTAGGGTGAAAAAACTCATTCATTCTAAGAGACAGGATTGCAACATAGAGGGCTGGTAATAGAGTCAAATAGTTGCATGATGCTTCGAATGCAATCCTATACTATTGAACGAGCAACTTCTGTTCATATGTTTAGATGTTTGGATGTTTAGATGTTTATATGTTTGTATTTCAATCATTTTCTGCAATATGAAATAAAAATTTGGGGTGGAACATACTCAAACCACTTGGAAAAAGCTATATTGAGAAAACCCAGACTCTATCCAAGTGAGTACCTGTTCAGTGAGCTAGATGTGTTAACTGTCAGGCAGCTTTACATAAAAAATGTAATCATCTACATAAATAAACATATGAATCTTTTCAACCTGCGTGTTTCACCGTATAACCTCCGTCCCTCATCTATTACTTCTCAAATTACAGATACTGTTTTATCAATTTGTAGATAACAATTTTCATATCAGGTATCAAAGCTCATCACTGGTAAATTGAATGGAAAACTGCTAATTGGAATTCATACATGGATAATCTCGAACAATGTAATTTCCTCATAGCTTAGTATAAAGACTTCTCATGTTTTTTATGTTATTTTCAACTATTCTTTACTTTCCTCTATGCCTTCACTCTGCGTTTTCTCTTCCCTTCCTCACTCAATTTTTCTTTTCCCTATTTCTTAATAATATCCCATTATTATTTCCTTGTACTGTTAAGCATTGAACACTCGGCCTCTGCGCTCAGGTTCATCGAACTTTGCAGGGACTTCCCGTTTTTAATATAGTTATGTATAATCCTATTAATGGTATTTCTCTTTCTCATTTCATATTGTATTTTACTTTTTTCATTTAAAACCACTTTTGTCATTGTAATTATGTTTTCGGGACAAATAAAGATTTGATTTGATTTCACCGGATCTCAAAACGGCTCTAACGATTCTCACTAAACTCAGAACACAGTAGGTTTATAAAATAAATATTCGATTGCACTAGGTCTCATCCCTGAAAAAACTAGCTGAAGGACATTAGAACGATAATTATTATTTATCCTTGCAAAAACAGATGATAATAATGTTATTTCGTCGTCTGTTGGTGATGGAAGTGAGTTCATGTGTGTGGGACTGTGTCAAAATATTATGACTCAGCTGTTGAACTTTTGTAATCATTCAATCAGGTAGGTACTAAGTGCCGGTTGCAAAAAAGCCGGGTTATTTTCAATCCTGATTAATCCCAGTAGATTCATCTTTTTGAAATGGTCTCTGATTTGGTTCACGTGAAGTTAATCAGGATTCAACCGGCTTTTGTGCAACTGGGCCTTTGTGGGAATTAATCTCAGTTAACTGTGATTAGATAGAACATTCCTGTATGAATGTTATTATAATTTCTTCTTTCGTAATGAATCTTTCATGCTTTTTTACTTCAGAGCGAAGTTCGGTCCCCGATATTGTTCATTAAAGGCTCATCTACAAAGTAATACTCTTCAATTAATTGATTAGAAAGAAGTTTCACATGGAAATACAATAGTTGCTTTTTTGATTCATACAATATCAGAGTTGTCACAAACGATTTGATGGAATACCATAGGGATCAGGAATCTTTCTCAATCATTGTAAGAGGGAATTATAGCGCGCTGTGAATATTGTAAGTTCGAATCAATTTGTTTATTGGATTATCAATCATCCATTTGATACAATAAAAAATTCATAATCATCCATGGAAATTGGACTGAGTTTTGAAAATGTTAAGGGAAAATGAGATGAAGGGAAATGAGAAAAGGAAGAGAAGGAGAAAAAGTGGAAGAAAAAGAAGAAAAAAATTATAGGGAGAGGGAGGAAAAAGAGGATCAAATGGTGATTTTCAAAGTAAAAGCGGAACAGTATCTTCCACTGAGAGCTTTTCCCTCCAAGAAATTCCGCTAGAAAACTTTCACGTTATTTCTCTACTTCTTCCACATTTTTTCTTCCTTCAACTTCCATCCATCCTCCCTCACATTGTCATCTTTCCTATTTTCTTCGTTTTCTCCGTAAGTCTCTCACCCGATGAACTTAATATTCTCCTAAAAACTCCCCTCTATCTGCTCGTACATCTCCCTCTCCTCCTCATCAACCTCCTTCTCCTCCTTCTTCTCCTTCTCCTCCTTCTCATCCTACTCCTCTGTCCCCTCCTTCTCATCCTACTCCTCCGTCCCCTCCTTCTCATCCTACTCCTCCTTCTCCTCCTCATCCTCCTTCTTCCCCTTTCCCTCCATCTGCTCGTACATCTACTCCTCATCATCCTCCTTCTACTCCTTCTTCTCCTCATCCTTTTCCTCCTTTTCCTCCTTCTCCTCCTTCTCCTCTTTCTTCTCCTTCTTCTCCTTCTCCTCCTTCTCCTCCGTCTCCTCCTTCTCCTCCTTCTCCTCCTTCTCCTCCTTCTCCTCCTTCTCCTCCTTCTCCTCCTTCTCCTCCTTCTCCTCCTTCTCTCCTTCTCCTCCTTTTCCTCCTTCTCCTCCTTCTCCTCCTTCTCCTCCTTCTCCTCCTTCTCCTCCTTCTCCTCCTTCTCCTTCTTCTCCTCCTTCTCCTCTTTTCCCTCCATCTGCTCGCACATCTACTCCTCATCATTCTCCTTCTACTCCTTCTACTCCTTCTTCTCCTCATCCTTTTCCTGCTTCCTCACCTTTCTCTCCTCCTTCTCTTACTCATCCTCCTTCTCATCCACTCTCCCCTACTCCTCTTCCTCATCATCATCTTCTTTCTCCTCCCTCTCATATTCTTCTTCCTCCTGCCTCTTTCTTCTTTCTCATCGACCATCTTCTACTCTTCTTACTCATTCACCTACTCCTCTTTCTCTATTTTATTTCCAACCACTACCCTCTTTCTTCACTTCCAATATTCCGATTCCTCACCACTCTACACCTTCTTCTCTACCTGATCCTCCATCTCCTTTTCCTCATACTCCATCATCTCCACACCATACCCCTCCACCCCTTTTTCACAATTGTTATTGTAATCCTCTTTTGCCTCTTCCTGTTCTACCTTCTCCTCTTTCTCGTCCTCTCTTTCCCTTCTCTCATTCACTCTCTCACACTCTCTTTCTCCTCGTTCCACACAAATCATATTCTCTATTCTATGGCAGATGTTCCTTTCCACAATAGTGCATATTTCATGATCATTCAAGACTAGACTCAATACTTGTCGGAGTCATTGGAGAAAAGTCGTGTCATGTTGGCAAGTGGAAAATAAGAAACAAAGTGATGGCAGAATTGGAAATGAGAAAAAAGTGCAGAAAAAAGATGTAGAATAGCAAAACTTCAGATCCGATGGAACCCTTGTTATGCAGTGATCGTCAACTTTTAACGGCAGACTGGATTCCTCCAAGCTACTGCTCACTACGCCATTTCGACTTTTAGTGTCTACTAAGTTCGAAGCTCTGGAAAAGATTGCGGATAATACTCTGTAGTGAGCTCCATTCATATGTGAAAAGAAATTCCAGCTGTAGTATTTTTGAACGAGCGTTAGTGAGTTCTCACTTCTGACTTACTGAAGGCGTTGTCCGTCTGATGGAATGTTCTACAATAACTTCAGAGGGGATTGATCAATCAGCTTCAAATTTTGAAAACGTATTCCTCAAACTCTTTTTCGCCACACTGCACAGAAAGCAGCTGTTTTCCAGTCCCTACGTAGATCTGAAAGACATTGTTTGCAGACGACTCTCGTCTGTCGTCAGAACAGGTTTCTTTCCGGCCTAGGTCGGACCCTTTCCAGCCGCTAACATGGAACTAGGAAAGGTGATCAAAAAACAGCTGATCAAAAAACTTTTCATTATTTGAGTTCATTATTCAATAATTAAAACATTTATAATAATATCAACTTATTGTCATTTGAAAGAATAAAAATGTATAAACTCAACCTCCCACATAATTGAACATCATCTTTTGGGTTATTTAGACAAATCAGAATAAAAATTAAAAAACTTGGACAATTTCCTGATATTAAGATTACCTCAGATTTGCTAGAGCTATCACCTTCCACTTCTGCTTCCGGAAGTACTTAGTAAACAACTATTCTCATATATTGTTTATTTTTGTGTGTGGCGAAAAATAGCGTTCGCACCACGGGCAAAAATGTTTTTCCGGCTCTCAATCTTTTCTAGTCCTCGGCCTACGGCCTCGGACTTGAAATCTGATTTCAAGCCGGAAAAATCTCATTTTCTGCTCTAGGTGCGAAATATACTATTACAGGTCAAGTTTTTTAGACAACGGAATTGACTCACTTCTTCGTCCTTTTTCAGGATATAAAAATAACATAGAAAGTGCATTAGAAAAAAATTTGTCTTGATGAATCATTTAGTCAGTTGGAATCAATTGCATGCAATTACCAAAGACCTTACAGATGCATAGACTCACATGCAGCGCTAGTGTCGTACTTGGAATTGAAACCGGCCATTGAGGGGGCAACCTATAAGATTATTACATACCAATGCCTTTGTAATCTATAGTATTACAGATATATAGATATAATATCTCGTGCTGAAATACCCCAATGGCGGTCTTCAATTTCAAGTAAGAGCTATCATTGGGAAGGCATAGGCATTGTGGGTCTATATCTCTTTAAGGTCTTTGGCAATAATTATTACTACAGTATTTCAATTCATAAAATCTGCTGAGGCTGTAAAATCAGCTGTTAATTTGCAACATAATTTACAATGAACAAACTGAAACGGTTTGAGATATCAACGTGCGGTTTTTGCCATTCATTTCCTCTCGGAGCTCTGTATTGAAATCATGTTTCTCATGCCCACCTTTTCATCAAAAAATACGAATTTGGATTGATATAAGGGACAAAATGTTGAAGCGACAGAGTAATTTTTCATTACCCAACGAATCTTACTGTCAATTTATTCTTGTGAGAGAAATATTTTACTGTTCCATGATTATCCCCTACTCTGTATAACTAAAAGCTTTTGGTATCAGACTTTTGGTATTACAATACAACAAGTTTATGAGCGAGTTCTCCAACCCAGGAAGTCACTAGTCTAGATACATATGGACTCACATCGAAAACATTTATTATGAGCTAAGCGAGTAGGCTGCCTACTGATGACTCGAGGCTTGAGTGTTCGTCGATACCTTTCGATTGCTTCCAGCATCAATCAACTACAAATTTCCAACAAATATTCTTTGTTGAATGAGAATTGATATTGTGGAATTTCTCCATAAAATACACAGTTTTATTTTTGTCACATCCACATTTATTATACTTTTGTACAGGACTGCAGTTTAGTGTTGAAACCAACCAAAAGGATTCTAAATCATTTGAACTATTATAAAAAATATATAGAATACCATTATATTCAAATGAACCATTATGTTTCCGATATTCTTTAATCTGGTTCGTTGGCTAAAGAAATTGACCCACTTCTCACTCATCGTCCTTTTGTTGGTATAATAGTTAATCATCAAAACCTAACATACTTATTCACTGATAGTTCTGTGAACAGTGGACCTCGCGCAGTTATAAATCACAGTTTCCTCTAATACTGTTCATCAGAGTAAATTCTATCCTGTCGTGTCGGCGAGATATCAGTGTATAAACGACTAATGGCCGTTTAGGTTGTTGTATCGACAATGCTAATAATTATTTTGATGTACAATAAACACGAAATATTTTCTTAATTAACATGTGGAAAATTGAATTTCGAAGAGGGAGATGTAGAATGAGTCTATAAAAGACAAACGCAACCTTAAAAAAATCCTAATTACATACAAAACGCATGAAAAGAGAGCTTAATGGATTGTATATTTTTTTATGCGTTTTGTATGTAATTAAGGATTTTTTTAAAAGTTGCGTTTGTCTATTACAGACTTTTCCTAGATCTTTCTTTTCGAAATTGAATTTTTTACAAGTCAAGTGAAATATATTCTGTGTTTATTGTACATTTAACATAGTAAATTTGTTTTAAACCTTAAGGTGCGTACAGATATACGCGCCGCGAACATGAGCAATTCACTTTTAATCAGCTGATGCCAAGCTTTTTATATCTGTATCTTACTGCTTCTGTGAAAATACAGATATAGTCAGCTGATTAAAAGTTAATTGCTCATGTTCGCGGCGCGTATATCTGTACGCACCTTTAGAGGAACATGTTTTTCGGGACCAAGTTTCGCGTATTTCGTAAATATATTAGAAATTACTGTAGCTACAGGTTTGGAACTGTTTTATTAAATTTTTCAGTTCATTTACCATAAAGTACGTTAAATTGTGCATATTAATTGAAAGCCAACAAATACCCGAAGGGCCTCGTTTCAGCAGGGGAACTGAAATTCAGACGTAATCTTTCACTCTGTATAACTTGGTAACCAAGCATTATCAGACCTATGTTAATTGGAATTTTTTTTCTTCTTTTGATGTGTGGAAGCACGCCCTGACTTATGAACACCTTTTTTCAGAACACTCTGTAATTTGGGAACACTAATGATATCTTCTGTCATCGATATGTTGCTCGCGAGACCTATATCGATATCTTGAAAATTTTGGCATTCTCCAGACGTACCATCAACTTCATTATTTGACAGCAGTATCTGAGCATTTGGATTGAAATACTTTGAGGATGAATCTGTTATGCCTTGCCTCAAGCACAATGACTATTTGATTGTTCGCAATCGGTCGGTTGGATTTGAGTAAGCGATTACTAATTAACCGAGCGAAGTGAGGTCTAAGATTCAAGTCGATGGTTTAGCATTTCTCTTCATGTTTAAATGTTTATATGTTCCGCATTTACAGCGAAACGCGGTAATAGATTTCCATGAAATTTGACAGGTATGCTCCTTTTTAAATTGCTCGTCGACGTATATACGAGGTTTTTGAAAATTCTGCATTTCAAGGATAATATAAAAGGAAAAGGAGCCTCCTTCATACGTCAATATTGGAGTAAAAATCAGACTATATAGAATTATTTATCATAAACCAGCTGTCGAGTGGATTATAAATTGCATGCAATAAACTCAATGTAAGTGGGTAAAAAATCAGCTGTCGTGTGTACTATTGATATTACATTCAATGAGGCATGCAATTGATAACTCGAAATAGCATAGTATATTCTCCCGACTTTTCTACTTTCCTTGCCCTATTACCATAGGTAAGGAAAGTATTGGTTTCCGAAAAAAATTAAGGTACCCCAATTTCCAAATTTCTATACGTTTCAAGGTCCCCTGAGTCAAAAAAGTGGTTTTTGAGTATTGGTCTGTATGTGTGTGTGTGTGTGTGTGTGTGTGTGTGTGTGTGTGTGTGTGTGTGTGTGTGTGTGTGTGTGTGTGTGTGTGTGTGTGTGTGTGTGGTGTGTGTGTGTGTTGTGTGTGTGTGTGGTGTGTGTGTGTGTTGTGTGTGTGTGTGTGTGTGTGTGTGTGTGTGTGTGTGTGTGTGTGTGTGTGTGTGTGTGTATGAGTGTATGTGCGTCTGTGTACACGATATCTCATCTCCCAATTAACCGAATGACTTGAAATTTGGAACTTAAGGTCCTTACAATATAATTATGGATCTGACACGAACAAAATTTCGATTTGATGCAATTCAAGATGGCGGATAAAATGGTGAAAATGTTGTCAAAAACAGGGTTTTTCGCGATTTTCTCGAAAACGGCTCCAACGATTTTGATCAAATTCATACTTGAAATAGTCATTGATAAGCTCTATCAACTGCCACAAGTCCCATATCTGTAAAAACTTCAGGAGCTCCGCCCCATCTATGCAAAGTTTGATTTTAGATTCCAATTATCAGGCTTTAGATACGATTTAAACAAAAAATTCCAAGTCGAAAAGGTTAATCATGAAAACCTCTTCAATTAATGTTCAGTAACATTTTCAACTAAAATTAAAAATAAGCTCGAAATTCGAGAAAATGTTATTATTTCAATTACAAACTGTTGGCAACTGTTGATTCTATTAAATCATTCACTATGAAGAGATAGTAAACTTCGTGTGTCTCCAGCCTTATTGTCCTGTCACCAGCTGGCTTGGATCTTTGAATAGTAGACTTGAGATGCGCGGGAACACTAGCGTCAGGTGATAAATTTTCATAACGGCAAAGAAAGTTGTGTGAGTGCGCCACACCAGATTTTTCTGCTTTCAACTCGGTAAGCTTTTAATGATAGTAGCATAGTTGATTACAATAAATTATTAGCATTGTCGGTACAACAACCCAAACAGCCATTAGATGTTTACACACCAATATCTCGCCGACACGACAGGAAAGGACATAATTTACCCTGATTGACAGTATTAGAGGAGACTGTGGTTCATGCGTGAGGTCTACTGTTCACAGAACTACTAGTTCCAAGTAATTTTCATGACAGCTGCTGCTGGGTTGATAGAATTGGCCAACTCGGAATTCACTGACTCGCCATATGAATCAATACCATATGATCAAAGCAGTTTTGATTCATACGGCAGTTTAACATGGAGTCAGCGAATTCTATCAACGCCTGCTGCTCTAGCTGGGTCAAGGTTGAATTTGAATTCCGGTCGCTCTAGCAACCTAGCAATGCTTGCGGATAGAAATAATTGACTTAGCAACAGCTGCTAGACCTAGCATTCGCTAAGGGTATGATCAAATTGGATGCACGTATGTGCACGTAAGTGCACGTGAGCTCATGCACGAACTAGCGCGCAGATCTAAAACAAAATCACTTTTGAGCAACTGAATTACGATATAGCAGTCAGATTATACTAGTAGTTCTGTGAACAGTAGACCTAGCGTAGTTATAAACCACAGCCTCCTCATATACTGTCTATCAGAGTAAATCCTGTCTAATATAAAGAATATAAAAATCTCAGTACCCTTTTTTTGAAATATTTTATCACAACATGTTTCGGACATTTATGCCATTTTCAAGTGATATGAAGTAAATAAATAAATACTACTGGAAGATTCTTATTCTGATCATATGTTAGTGTATTCATATGTTTTTATGAACCAGGACTGTAAATTTTGGGTTTAAATTCGCATGATTCTATCAAAAATGGGGTTATTGGTGTCTAGTTGGATTAAGTTTATTATTTTATCTCTGTTCAATTTTGCTGCTTTATAAATATGGAATTCTTCTTTGACATTCAGTTTTTGACTTTTATTACCATAATTAGGCCTAAGTATTTTCATATTGGAATTTATATCTGTAAAATTATGGCCTGTATCTATCAATACTTAATTATGGTAATAAAAGTCAAAAACTGAATGTCAAAGAAGAATTCCATATTTATACAGCAGAAAAATTGAACAGAGATAAAATAATAAACATATGATCAAAATAAGAATCTTCATATCACTTACAAATGGCATAAATGTCCGAAACATGACTGTTGTGATAAAATATTTCAAAAAAAAGGGTACTGAGATTTCTATTTTCTTTATATTTATATTACAAGTAGCCCTATACAGAAAAGAGATGAATCCTGTCTGTATGTCGTGTCGGCGAGATATCGGTGTGAAAACGGCTAATGGCTGTTGGGGTTATCCAAAAACAGGAGTATCTTTAATTTGTCTGTAATTTCTCTTAATGGGACTTACTTTGAAATTCATCTTGTATTTACCGAAACATCGTTTTGGGAACAGGCTGGTTCCATCGTTGAAGCGAAATGGCTAGAGCACCGATCTGCTATTAATACACACTCAGCAGAATATCAAGAGAAACTGCTACACTGCTGCAACGTTTATCGCGCCCACTGATCTATGCTAGCTGTTCCACTCCAATGACAGCTATCATAAATTATCTCTCCACTCCTCTTCATCAGCTCCTCTGCATCCTCCATCCGTCCTTCATAATTCAATTTCTTCCCTATGTAGTATACTTCACCCTGAATACACCGTCCTGGTTTCTCATTATGCTTCAACACTCTCTCTCTCTCTCTCTCTCTCTCTCTCTCTCTCTCTCTCTCTCTCTCTCTCTCTCTCTCTCTCTCTCTCTCTCTCTCTCTCTCTCTCTCTCTCTCTCTCTCTCTCTCTCTCTCTCTCTCTCTCTCTCTCTCTCTCTCTCTCTCTCTCTCTCTCTCTCTCTCTCTCTCTCTCTCTCTCTCTCTCTCTCTCTCTCTCTCTCTCTCTCTCTCTCTCTCTCTCTCTCTCTCTCTCTCTCTCTCTCTCTCTCTCTCTCTCTCTCTCTCTCTCTCTCTCTCTCTCTCTCTCTCTCTCTCTCTCTCTCTCTCTCTCTCTCTCTCTCTCTCTCTCTCTCTCTCTCTCTCTCTCTCTCTCTCTCTCTCTCTCTCTCTCTCTCTCTCTCTCTCTCTCTCTCTCTCTCTCTCTCTCTCTCTCTCTCTCTCTCTCTCTCTCTCTCTCTCTCTCTCTCTCTCTCTCTCTCTCTCTCTCTCTCTCTCTCTCTCTCTCTCTCTCTCTCTCTCTCTCTCTCTCTCTCTCTCTCTCTCTCTCTCTCTCTCTCTCTCTCTCTCTCTCTCTCTCTCTCTCTCTCTCTCTCTCTCTCTCTCTCTCTCTCTCTCTCTCTCTCTCTCTCTCTCTCTCTCTCTCTCTCTCTCTCTCTCTCTCTCTCTCTCTCTCTCTCTCTCTCTCTCTCTCTCTCTCTCTCTCTCTCTCTCTCTCTCTCTCTCTCTCTCTCTCTCTCTCTCTCTCTCTCTCTCTCTCTCTCTCTCTCTCTCTCTCTCTCTCTCTCTCTCTCTCTCTCTCTCTCTCTCTCTCTCTCTCTCTCTCTCTCTCTCTCTCTCTCTCTCTCTCTCTCTCTCTCTCTCTCTCTCTCTCTCTCTCTCTCTCTCTCTCTCTCTCTCTCTCTCTCTCTCTCTCTCTCTCTCTCTCTCTCTCTCTCTCTCTCTCTCTCTCTCTCTCTCTCTCTCTCTCTCTCTCTCTCTCTCTCTCTCTCTCTCTCTCTCTCTCTCTCTCTCTCTCTCTCTCTCTCTCTCTCTCTCTCTCTCTCTCTCTCTCTCTCTCTCTCTCTCTCTCTCTCTCTCTCTCTCTCTCTCTCTCTCTCTCTCTCTCTCTCTCTCTCTCTCTCTCTCTCTCTCTCTCTCTCTCTCTCTCTCTCTCTCTCTCTCTCTCTCTCTCTCTCTCTCTCTCTCTCTCTCTCTCTCTCTCTCTCTCTCTCTCTCTCTCTCTCTCTCTCTCTCTCTCTCTCTCTCTCTCTCTCTCTCTCTCTCTCTCTCTCTCTCTCTCTCTCTCTCTCTCTCTCTCTCTCTCTCTCTCTCTCTCTCTCTCTCTCTCTCTCTCTCTCTCTCTCTCTCTCTCTCTCTCTCTCTCTCTCTCTCTCTCTTTGTAGAGAGTTAGTGGGAAGGATATTTTGAATATTCTTCCCGAAGAATGGACATTGATATGTCCAAAGCTCCGCCAATTTATGTAGATGCATAACAATTTTATCTATAGTTATTCCAAATTCCTTTTTTCATATTATATACAGCCCAATAATTATTCTCTTAGTCTATATTATGTAAATTCATTTATTATTTCGCTGTATTGTAAGCTATTGTATTAAAGTATATAAGCCAGTATTTATTGTGATCTACATAAATAAAGTACTCAATCAATCAATCATTTGGTGGAGAGTTAGTGAGAAGGATATTTTGAATATTCTTCCCGAAGAATGGAAATTGATATGTTCAAAGATCCGCCAATTTATGTAGATGCCTAACAATATTATCTATAGTTATTCCAAATTGCTTTTCCCATCTCATTATACAGTCCAATAATCATTTTCTTAGTGTATATTATGTACATTCATCTAAAACTTTGGTGTATTGTAAGCTATTGTATAAGTGTATGCATAAGCCAGTATTATATTGTAATCTACATGAATAAAGTACTCGATCAATCAATCAATTACTCAGCTTAGCAAACATAATATCACCACTGTTCTTATTCTCATTCATGGTGACAGACTAAAAGAATCAATATTTGTGCTAATGATGAGGTTGATCAATCAATCAATCTCTTTCTAAATTTCTTTGTTATCATAGTTTTGAATCTTTATTCAAAGTTCATTTTTGTAAAAATATATTTTGTATTAGTTATCAATTCGAAGTTTCGATTTTCAGTTCGTTTTTAAAAATTGTTATTATAATCTTGACTTTGTTATTCATTTGTATGAAATGTAAAGGGCTGTGTGGCAGGGAGGACCTGGAGTCCTAACTTGATCCTTAATGAAGGCTATCTATCAATCAATATCTCTCTCCCTCATTCACTCTCAATCCCCTCACTCTCACTCATACACACAGCCACACAGACTCTCTCCCATTCTCCCTCTCAGTTGATTTGACCTAAATTGACTTACCATTGAATAATATAAATGACCATTTCGTTTCACACTCTAACCAACGCGACGAAGTTGTCATTGCTAATCACATCAATGATCTTGAAGAGCAGGTTACAAACTTAGATTTACCAATCACTGATCAATTTCATTTCCATCCAATCTCAGAAGAAGACACTTTCAGAGCAATTCAACGTATTCATAGTAATGCTACGGGTGTAGACAAAATTCCTATTAAATTTATCAAGAAGATGTTATTTGCTGTTTTACCAACCATTACATACATTTTCAACAAGTCACTTGAAGAAGGCATTTTCCCTGAAAACTGGAAGTTTGCTCTGGTTCGCCCTCTAAATAAAGTTCCATCACCCAATAAAGTTGAGGATTTTAGACCAATCAGTATTTTACCTGCATTGTCCAAAGTGCTAGAAAGACTCATTCATGCTCAAGTTGTAAAATTTCTAGACAACAATAGTAAGCTTCATAACTTTCAATCAGGCTTTAGAAAATTCCATTCAACTGAGACAGCTCTGCTTCGTGTCACTGATGATATAAGGTTAGCTATGGACCAAAGAAAATGCACCATCCTCACCCTATTTGATTTTTCTAAAGCATTCGATACTGTTGATCATACAGTCCTTCTGAATAAGTTGGCTATTCTTGGTTTCAGTCACAACTCGTTAGTTTGGTTTAAATCCTATCTATTAGGTAGGAAACAATGTGTATCTGTCGGTGACAAAAAGTCAACTTGGAAAAACGTTATGCATGGAGTACCACAAGGTTCAATTTTAGGCCCTCTCCTCTTCACTTTGTATGCTAATGACCTTTCTTCCATTATCAAATTCTCCAGTTTCCATACTTATGCAGACGACCTTCAAATCTATTCAAGCTGTCCCATAACAAAAATTAATGAAACAGTTGAAATAATGAATCAGGATATCAATTCGATAGTGGAATGGACAAAGAAAAATGGCCTTAAGCTTAATCCCATCAAAACACAACCCATTATAATTGGATATTCTCGTCTTATAAACAATATTGACCTTGAATCGATTCACAAAATTAGTGTAGACGGTAATGACATTCCTTACTATAGCTCAGTTAAGAATTTAGGCATTATTATGAATAATACTCTTGACTGGTCAGAACAAGTGAACAAAACTTGTAAAAAGGTATTCTCAGCCATGCATGCATTGAAGAAAATGCACGATATCCTCCCTAGAAACATTAAATTATTATTGGTTCAATCTCTCATCTTCCCACATTTAATGTATTGTAATTCTGTTCTTAACGATATGCAAGTCACTCTGAATGATAAACTACAGCGTTGCCAAAATTATTGTCTACGTTTCGTCTACTCTCTCCAACGCCATGATCATATCACCCCAGCCCACATTGCTAGTTCAACATTAAAGCTTCCCGATCAGAGGCTTTTTCGAATAGTCAAGCTTGTTAGAGATATCTTGATATACGGTAATCCGAACTATTTTAAAGATGATTTCAAATTTGTCTCTGAAGGTAGGAGGATAGATGCTTCACATACTAGAACCGGAGAAAGTACTTTAAGGATACCCAATCATCGAACTACTATTTTCACAAAATCCTTCTTAGTCAGTGCCTGTCGTGCATGGAATGCACTTCCTGTTTCTATCAGGTCCATCGAGAGCCGAGCGAGCTTCATCCTAACTTTAAAAAAACATCTTTTGGAACAAATGACTGAAACTGTCCGGCCCTAGAACGATCACATGACATCCATCCCCCACCCATCCCACAAATACAAACCTTTAAACCATGTTATAGAACGAATTGTATATATTATATATATTATATAAACTCATGTTATTTCAATTATCCACTGCATAATGCTGTTTATTACTGAAAGTCGATAACCCTGATCTACTTTCAGCCTACTTCATTTTATTTATTTGATCTTATCTACCTATATAATTATTTTACTCTATCAATTTTCTGTTTTTTTCCTCTTTAATATTCATATTGATTAAAACTTTTACAATATTTCCATTAATAAATAAATCCTTAGTTTAAATAACGAAATTAACGTTTTGGTAGAGAGTTAGTGGGGAGGATATTTTTAATATTCTTTCCGAAGAATGGACATTGATATGTCCAAAGCTCCGCCAATTTATGTAGATGCATATCAATATGATTATTATCTAGAGTTATTATATTACAAACTGCTTTTTCATATCATATACAGTTCAATAATTATTTTCTTAGTCTATATTATGTAAATTCATCTATAATTTTGCTGTATTGTAAGCTATTGTATATAAGTGTATAAGCCAGTATATATTGTAATCTACATAAATAAAGTACTCAATCAATCAATCAATCAATCAATCTCCTCAAGCTGCACAGTACTAGTAGTTCTGTGAACAGTAGACTTTACACAGTATTCTCATCCACAAGTACCAGATTGCAACAATAGACCTTATGGAAATACCAAAGACCTTGAAGATGCATAGACTCACATGCAGCGCTAGTGTCTTACTTGGAATTGAAATCGGTCATTGAGGGGGCAACCCATAAGATTATTACATACCAATACCTTTGTAATCCCTGGAATTACAAATATATGTATATAATATCTCGTGCTAAAATACCCCAATGGCGGCCTTCAATTTCAAGTAAGAGCTATCATTGGGAAGGCATAGGCATTGTGGGTCTATATCTCTTTAAGGTCTTTGGGAAATACAGCAATAGACTGGCTTCTCCACACATCTGTGTAATCACTTGTCAGCTGATTTATGATGAATAATTCTATAGTCTGATTTTTACTCTAATATTGGCTCTAATATGAAGGAGGCTCCTTTTTCCTCTTATATTATCCTTGGAATACAAAATTTCCAAAAACCTTGTATATACGTCGACGCGCAATTAAAAAAGGAACATACCTGTCAAATTTCATGAAAATCTATTACCGCGTTTCGCCGTAAATGCGCAACATATAAACATTTAAATATTCAAACATTCAAACATTCAAACATTCAAACATTCAAACATTCAAACATTCAAACATTCAAACATTCAAACATTCAAACATTCAAGCATTCAAACATTCAAACATTCAAACATTTGAACATTAAGAGAAATGCCAAACCGTCGACTTGAATCTTAGACCTCACTTCGCTCGGTCAATCAAACTTGGAACTCTGTTCTACTTTCTCCTCTATATCTCTCTCTTCATGCTCTGTAACGGTGCCTGACAACGAGTCTTCCCCGGGAACACTATAGTAAGGTCCACGTTAAGTGGAGAAAGATAGGAGAACAACGTTGCCGATCCTCTGTCTTGTCAATGCCTTCTATAGACGGTAGCTGATACAGATTTATTGATGTAATAATAGCTGTTCATTCTCGTTTAAAATAATCAATTGTATAGTATCAAGCGATAAATCATATTTCCCAATAATCTCATAATAAATTTTCATAATTAAGATGAGATATTTTGTTGCGATCGGAATGTTGAGGTGAGAAGACGTGTCGGCGAGACTCTGTTATTTTGTTGTATTTTTGAAATAGTTTAAAGTGTGTTTTGGCTGTGAAATTGTACAAGTGTGAAGGATATTGGCACAGGAAGTATTCTACAGTTCAATAATTTCCTATACATTCATAATACTCTCATTCTTTCGATAAATTGTGTGAAATATTTAACAAAGAGCAGCTCTTCCATTATGAAGGGCTCTAAGTCGAAAAGTGGCTGTGGAGATGGTGGGGATGGGAGAGGTTCAGTGCCGGCGAGGGGATGCAGTGGAGCGGATGGCGGTGGGGGTGCAGGAGTTGATAGTCATAATCAATTATTGTCGCAACAAACAACTGGTGGTGTTCTCAGTGAAACTTTTAGTTCGAAAATAGATATTCTTATCAGAAAGGTTGATACGATTCAGACTGATATAACCACTATTAAGAACGAACAGAAGGACATCATAAAGTCTATTGAACATTTATTTGAACTGAACAACGATAATGCTGCCGCGATTGAAAAAAATAAAGTTGATATTAATGAATGCTGCAAAAATATTGATTCGATTCAAACTTGTAATGTGCAGTTGAATAAAAACTTTCAAAAACTTTCTGTTGAGAATAATAATTTAAATCAATATCTCAGAAAAAACTGCATTGATTTGATAGGTGTTCCTTATGATAAAAATGAGAATTTGATTGCTATCTTGAATAGAATTTCTCTAGCTGTGGGATTTCAGTTGAAGGACTTTATGATTGACAACTGCCATAGGCTACCATCAACTTCCAGTTATAAAGGCATAATGCAGCCTCCTATTATAGTCAAGTTCGTTGGTTTTACATACAAGAATAAATTCATGAACTGCTTCAAAAATAATAAGGGACTCACTTTGGCTGATCTAGGCTTCGCTGACAAGACTAAGATGATCTACGTGAATGAAACTATGTCACCTTTGAATCGTAGCCTCTTTAAAACTGCTAAAACAATGCAAAAGGCCGGAAAGTTTCAATACGTTTGGTTTAAGAATGGGCGAATCTACACTAAAAAGGACACCAACTCCAAACCTGTCATTGTGAGCTCAAGTGAAGATCTACAACCATGAATGAATATTATGTAATTGCATTGAACTGAATTATATTTGAACTGATCTTCAATTTTGAACTATCTATTATGAAATGTCTTCATCATGAACAATAATTTGATTTTGTATTAATTATAGTAGGCCTATATGTTATCTGGCTCTTCCTGCTCTCATCTCTTGAAAGTCGTACGTTTTTTTTTCTTCTCTCCTTATGATATAGGTGGCAGGGTCTTATTTTCATTTATTGATTATTATTATTATCATTTTTTCACTACTTTTGAAAGTATCAAAACAATTTTTTTTTCGCTTTATGAAGATCCTAGATTATATTTTTAATTTCTAATAGTACTTTTTCAATTTTGTCAGAACACATTGCTGATAATTATTATTTATATCATTATTCATTTATCTTCTATTTATTACTTTTTGTATGAGTCTCATTGACGTTGAACCCCTTTAGTAAGCGTATTACTTCTTGTCAATGAATTTAATCATATTGAAATGCTTTCATCTTTTCAATTCTATCTCCTGTTCTTTCTTCACTCATATACGTTTCCTTACATATCCCTTCATCTGTTTTCATCTGAGTGCTTGTGGTGTGAATGATGTAACTAGTATGGACCTATTGTTGGTACATGTAAACAATTTTCTTCGGAGCCTATTTCTATTATCTCTTCTAAGTTTATTTGGATCTATAAATGATGGAAGAATGTAAATATTTAATTGACATTACCGAGATAAACTCGTGTTTTGTTACTGATGCCGATAATCTAACGATAATTCACCAAAATATTCGCAGTCTTAATAAAAATTTTGATGCATTTATTGCTTACATTAATTGCTGGAAATTGAAACCTGACATAATAGTATTGACTGAGACGTGGTTTCAGCCACTTGATGACACGTCTCCGTTTAATATTGATGGCTACATTGGCTATTTTGCGGGAAGTAATGTAACACGAGCCTCTGGAATTGCAGTTTTCGTATCAACCAATAAGGGGATTAATTGCTCAAGATTAGATATGGAAATTCAGGGTGCTGATTCCATTTTGTTGAAATTCGAAATATCTAACTACTGTTTTAATGTTTTAAGTTTATATAGATGGCAAGCTTTTTGTATTGATACCTTCTTAAATGACCTTGCTGGTGGCTTCTTGGAGAATGACAAAGGCAGCAATAACTCTATAATTTTAGGTGATATTAATATAAATATTAATGACATAAACAATGATAAGGCATTCGAATATTTGGAAATGCTGAGCTCTAATGGATTCGAATCTCTTGTCAACATTGACACTCGAGTGACTAATGTAAGTTCTACCTGTATAGATCACATTTTCTTCAAATCAAAATTCAACGCTAATAAAATACATAGTGCGGTAATTGAATCACATATCACTGATCACAGAGCTGTATCAGCTTCATTGTCCCTTATTAAAAACACAAATGATAATGATATGGTTCCACAAATTAGGAAAAAAGTAGATTATAAGAAACTAAATAGTTTACTATTAAAGCATGACTGGAGGCGTATTCTCGCCTATGATAATGTTGATGTAAAATTTTCTGCTTTCATGAATGTGCTTAATTCTTACATAGACGATGCTACTTCTCAATTTTCACAATTGCAATCGAAAAAGCATTATAAATTTCTAAAGCCATGGATGATGAAAAGTTTGTGCTCGGAAATAAAGAATCGAGACAAACTCTATAAAAAACTTTCTAAAAACCCTCATAATGTCCAACTTAAAAATGATTTTATAACTTCTAAAAATAAAATAGTCAAATTAATTAAGGAGCAGAAGGTGAAATATTTTTCTAATTTGAAAGCCTACCCTCCCAAGCGACAGTGGGAGATTATTAATAGTTATTGTGGTCAGTCATCCTCTAAGAAAAAGCCAATATCTTTGAATATTGATGACTCTGTGATTTTGGATGAACAGGTTCTGGCAAATAAATTCAACGATTATTTCATAAGAATTTCTGGACAAATTGTGTCATGTAGCTGTGATGAGATAAATCAATCTGATACAATAAAATACTTAGGTTTGATTCTTGATTATAAATTAACTTGGGACTCCCACATAAAGAAAATAAAGATGTATTTCATGTTCTTGATAAGACGATTTTATCACTTGAAGCAGTTTTTCCCTAAACATTTTCTACGGATTATGTACTATGCATTTTTTCATTCTAAGCTTGTTTACGGAATTTCCTGTTGGGCATCCACTTTTGTTTCTCATTATAGAAGGCTTGTAGTGCTACAGAAGTCTGTAATAAGGATTATACAGGGAGTTAATAGGAGGTCACATACATTTCCAATTTTCAAAGCATTGAATATTCTACCACTGAGACACACTTATGTGCTGAAGGTTCTGTCTTTATTTTATCAATTAAGTGGTAACAGATCTGTTTCAGTATATAACAACGATGATGAAATTTCTGTTGTAACACGGCAAACTACTCAAATGATTGTTAGGCTTCCAAAATCGAACTGTACCACGTTCCAGAGGTGTTTTCTTTTTCTTGCTCCGAAATTTTATAACTTACTACCACCTGATTTGAGAAGAATAAATACCCATAAACACTTCATGAATAAAACTAAGCTTTGGCTATGGCTTCATTCGCCAGTCGAGGTGGAAGGCTTCTTTAAGGTTTTAAGTTAATAAGTTTCAATATATATCCACAAATCAAGTCAACCTTGTATTGACTACTACATAGTCCATCAATTTATTCTGTGTGATACGTTTTTGTCTCGATGATGTCACTAATAACTGTCTTTCTGTTTGAATTATACTACACTATGGAATTGATTGTTATTTTAATTATATTATTTCTCTGTAGATTGATAGGTATTATCGCTCTTTCTCTACAAATAGGTGTAATTTTTAATTTATAATGGTAAATGATACTAAAAATGTTTGTTTTGTATGTATGTGCGAGCTTGCACTCAATCATCTTCATTTCATCTTCATTACATCATACTTAAATTCTAAATCTCTCTTCTTCCCAACTCCTTTTCCTAGACCTACTAAATCTTAAACTATATCAATTTATAAAATAAATAATCTTACTTATAACACTTTGTATCTGACTCCTATTCGCGGACAAAGTCCAGTAAAATAATGAATTACTTTGAAAGTTCTGACATACTTTGATTTAGAATGCTATAATTATTTCACAAATCATAATTAAAATATGATTGGGAGAAGACAACAGGCATAGCCCAAAACTGTCTTCTCCCAATGGTTTGGCCAGAGCATTCGAATTGTAGCGCCAAATCCCAGACTACAGTTCTGCCCGTAGCAGGCTTGTTTGCGCTAGTGTTGATCGTCCAGCTGTTTGCCTTGTCATCCTAACTTTCAGTTTTTGTTTTGTCAGTCGTCCATTAGTCATTCAGTTTGCTTTGTCTTGTCACCCCGTTGTTGTGCAAGATCAAATTTGTATCTTGTCATGTGATTTCGATTGGAGATTTCTTGTAAATAATTGCTTGAGTGTCGTGTGTGTGAATTGAGTATAATAGCGTAAATAGTGTTAAATTGAATTAATTTGAATCGGATTTGAATTTATAAAGAATCCAGTTTGAGCTTTGTTCAAATTACAATACAGAGCCTGCAAGTTGAACACGGAAAAACAGCCTGGAAGCGAAAACCTATCTTTTTCCCAGATCTCTTCCCACCTCGAATCTGACCAAAACACCTAATAAAGGCTTCGAAGGGCAATTAGACAAAATTGGATTAAATCTGGTGAGTTTTTGCTCTTTTTTATTGTTCATTAATGCAGAGTTCAACTGTACCAATAACCTGGCTCAAATTGAAGATTAAATTTTGCTCCTTGTTTGTATTTGATCATTTGAATAGTAAATTACAGTCCACTGGTAGCTCTAGCCTGAGCTTTGTTCAGAACATTTTTGATCCTCCAAACCGTGATGAATTTAAATTTGTAATTTATTGATTAATTCACACACATTGGATTTAAGCAGTTTTCGTATTTGTCCAGTGTTGGCATGTTCAGAATGGTCTGATCTATGCTCAACTTTAGTTTGTTGTAGCCTTGTTCTAAGAGCAAGGTTTCTTGTCAATTTGTATTTGTCTGAAATTAAATTTATTTCAGTTAAAATTGTAATTTTCCTGAAACTAGGCTCATTGTGCTCTTTTTCGGGAATTTGTTTGTTGGAATTTTGTATTGTCCATTTTGTTATACATGTTAGTGAAGGTTAATCACAGCATGAATTTGTTTGTTCAATTCAACAAGTTATCGTTTGTTTGTGAGTTGTTGGAAGAACATTATCTAATCATATAGTTTTGTCTTCAGCAGTAACTTATCTTGTGAATTGATAATCAAAGTTCAACTTTGATAACTTACTAGTCGTGATTCTTCCTTCCATTTAGTTTTGAACTCATTCTTGTTTTTTTTTTTTTGTCTGTTGTTTGTATTGTCGGGGCTGAATTGTTTTGTGTATGAGTTCAAGATGGAGGAAAAATTACAGAAACAAATCAGGGTTCATCGCGCTAAACTGGAACAATTGTATGCCAGATTGCAAAGGATTTATGAACTGTCTAAAAATGTCTCTGATCCAAAAGTTGCTGAGCAATTTTTAGTGTTGTATCCTCGGATGTCTCAGACCATTTCAGATTATGAAAAGACAGAATTAGTGGTTAAAGAGTTGGAACTTGAGTTGAATAAAGACTATGTTGTAGCATTCAACGACTCACATCTAGATCTGTTTCAGTATATTGAAGTAGCGGCTAACACTCTCAAACAGAGAGAGGCGACTGATGCTATTGCTCAAACTTCGGCAGCTTCAGCAGCTAGTGCACAGCCGGTCGTGTCTGAGTCAGTACTGCCCAAAACCGACCTTCCAAAATTTGATGGGAACCAGACTCAATGGTCGGTGTTTAATGAATTATTTAAGGCATTGGTACATGACAACAAGAGTTTGAACGATCAGCAGAAGGTCCAATATCTTGTAAGTAGACTTACTGGACAAGCAGCAAATATTTGTCGTCATTTGCCACCATTGGCTAATAATTATCAAATAATTTGGCAGGCATTATTGACCCGCTATAACGATCCACGGGCGCAAGTCGATGCCTATTTCAAACAAATTTTTGAATTTCGTCCAATAAAATCAGAATCAAAGGCAGGTTGTATTGCGATTTTGGATGGGTTTTGCAGTTCAATCAATGCAGTGAAGAGATTGGGACTCACTGATTTGTCAGACTCGATATTCCTCTATCATGGCTTGAGATTGCTGGATCCAAGTTCTCGTAGAAATTTTGAATCGGCCGTACGTGACAAGGCTATGCCAACTTATGCCGATTATGTCAAATTCATTGAAAAGCAAATTAAGACTCTTCCTTCTGATGAGAAACAGACTGAATCGTTTAATATGAGGCACAAAAAGGATAATAAATCAAAGGTGTTTGTGGTTCAATCTAATGATTCATCTAACGATGCATCTAGTAAAAAGCCCAATTGTCTGAAGTGCTCAAAACCGGGTCATCGGTTAGTAGATTGTGCTAGTTTCTTGAAAATGACTACTTGGGATCATTATTGTTTGATTAAAGGAAAGTTTTGTTGTTTTCATTGTCTTGATGTGGATCATTTGAGTAAAAATTGTCGTAGTAAAACTCAGTGTGCTCAATGTCGAGAATCTCATAATTCTTTATTGCACTTTTCCAGATCAAGTTCCAATGAAGGTGTTGCATCCTCGTCGAACTCCAAGGCAGGTGGCACATCACCTATTAGTTGTTGTCAAAATTCGACCGTTGTGTTGTCGACCGTTACTGCACATGTTCGAGATTGTCATGATCAGCTTTGTAATGTTCGTTTCTTGGTTGACACCGGGAGTCAGTGTCATTTTGTTACAGCCAAATTGTGTCGGCGTTTGAGACTACCATTCCAGCCCATGAAAACAGTTGTTCTTGGATTCGGTGGTGGTACTAGTGAAGTTCGAGGTCGTACTTGTGTGTCGATTCAGTCAAAGTTGGATCCTACCGTCAAGTTTTCGATGGATGCCACAGTGGTAGATAGAATCATCGACAAGTTGCCTTCTTGTGAAATCGACAGATCCAAACTTCATCATCTTGAAAATCTCACACTGGCTGACGACAAATTCTACCTTCCTAGTAGAATAGATGGCATCATTGGTGTGGAGTTAGTTCCTCACTTGCTACGTGGGAGTCCTAGTATAGGTGAATCGCACGAATTGATGACTGTTAATAGTGTCTTTGGTCACATTCTGATGGGGAGAGCGCCGATTCTCACTTCAACAACGAATGTGTCGAATTGTTTTACAGCCATCTGTAGTCCATTCGTTAGTAGTCTATCGTTGGATAGTTTTGTGGAACGTTTTTGGGAGTTGGAATCGTGCCCTGCACCAAGCTGTCAACTGAAACCGGAAGAGTTGGAGTGTGAGGTCAATTTTCGGAAGTCTGTACATCGTGTGAATTCTGGTCGTTTTGTTGTTGCCTTGTCATTTGCGGAGCTGCCCAGCAGCTTAGGAGATTCGTATGCTGTCGCCGAACGCAGACTGCTGACTTTGGAGAGAAGATTAGAGCTTGACAGCAATACTCGTATTTCATATCATGAAATATTGATCGATTACCTACGTCAGGGTCACATGTCGTTTGTAGCAGATCAGACAGACCGAGGTGAATACTACATACCGCATCACGCCATCGTGAAAGCAAGCAGCACTACCACGCCCATCCGTATTGTATTTGATGCTGGTTCCAGAACATCATCGGGTTTGTCATTGAACCAGGTTCTTCATGCTGGTGTCAAATTGCAGACTGACATTTTTGTTTTGTTAGTTAATTTTCGTTTGTTCCCAATCGCACTAACTGCCGACATTAAACAAATGTATCGACAGATATTAGTGGAGGATTCCTGCCGTTGTTATCAGCGTGTATTGTGGAGATTTTCGCCGGAGGATCCAATCGAAATTTATCAGCTCAATTGTGTTGTTTTTGGTGTTTCAAGCTCTTCATATTTGGCGCTTCGCACCGTCCACCAGCTTGTAGAGGACATCGTTTTCCAGCAGCCAAGGCGAGAATACCAAGAGACATGTTCATGGACGACTTAGTCACATCTGTCGCCACAGAGTCAGAGGCCGCGGAGCTGTATCGTCAGTCCAAGCAGCTGTTTGAGGGAGGAGGTTTCTCGCTCACAAAGTGGACTTCAAATTCACCATCAATGTTGGAGAAATTCAAGGAGGAAGAGAAATCGTTTTCGAACAAGGATTTCGAAGCAGACAACTCCTTGGCTATCTTGGGATTGAATTGGAAACCTAGTACTGATCTGTTTCAGTTTTCAGTCAAGAGTGGTGAGGTCGTCGCTACTAAGCGTTCTATTCTGTCAGTGATGGCTCGTATCTATGATCCACTTGGTCTCTTGTCACCGTTTACATTATTTCTCAAATGTCTTGTCCAGAAACTGTGGAAATTAGGAGTGGATTGGGACGAGAAGCCGCCTGAGTCTATATGCACTCTTTGGGAGAATTGTCAAAAAGAGTTGCCTCTATTATTGAAATTTGCTGTTCCACGTCACGTTGGTTTGTTTCAGGATTCTCACATCAGTTTGATTGGTTTTGTGACGCATCATTGTCTGGTTATGGTGCAGTTATCTATGTGAAGTCGCAGAAGGAGAGCGAGGAGCCAAGAGTTGTATTATTGTGTTCAAAGTCCAAGGTAGCACCATCTAAAGTTGTTTCAATACCTCGTTTAGAGTTGTGTGCGGCACTCTTGTTGGCAGAACTCATGAATTCAGTTGTCACTATTATTAGTGAACGTTGTCATGTGTCTCGTATTGTCGCACTCTCTGATTCGACAGTCACCTTGTGTTGGATTAATGCTCCATCCGCGAAATGGCAAACTTTTGTTGGTAATCATGTCGCAAAAATACAGGATTCTTGTATACAGGAGTGGATGCATGTTGCCGGAATTGAAAATCCCGCTGATTGTTTGTCTAGAGGTTTATCACCAGTTGAGCTTGTGAACTTTCAGTTGTGGCTCTCAGGTCCATCATGGATAGCAGAGGACGAATGCGATTGGCCCGTCCGAACTCAAATGGAAGAGATAGTGGATCCACCAGAGGCGAAAAAACCGTCAGTGTTGACAGTCACAAAATCTCCTGATTGTAACAGCAATGCAGTATATTCATTGATTGGTCGTTGTTCGGATAATGGTCATCTTTTGAGAATTGTAATTCTTGTTCTCAAATTCTTACGAATCTTACCCCAATCAGAAGAATCAGATTTCGATGTTGCTGAGAGGTATCTATGTAAAGTGGTACAGAAGATACATTTTTCATCTGAATTTGTGCAATTGGAGAAGGGAGAAGATTGTTCTATGCGCCTACGTCGCCTGTCTCCATTCATTGATAAAGGTGTGATTCGCGTCGGCGGTCGTTTGTCTCATGCTGGACTGGAATTTGAGACTTGTCATCAGGTGATCTTACCAAAATCCGACGCTTTCGTATCGATGTTGATTGATTATCATCACAAGAAGAACTGTCATGCTGGACCTTCGTTATTGTTGTCCTTGATCAGACAGAAATTCTGGATACTGTCTGCTCGCTCTATTATTCGTATTTGTGTTTTTAAGTGTAATCGTTGTTTCCGTGTTCGACCTAGTAATAATACAATTATTCCAAAAATGGGTGACCTGCCTGCTTGTCGAGTGTCAAAATGCAAACCATTTGAAAATTGTGGTGTGGATTATGCTGGTCCTTTGCGTATTACTATGACGAGACGTCGTAATCCTTGTGTTTTGAAAGCCTACATTTGTCTGTTTGTGTGTATGGCAACAAAGGCGGTACATATTGAGTTGGTATCGGATCTATCAACGCCCATGTTTTTAGCTGCGTTTCGTCGTTTTTTGTCAGGTCGTGGACCCTGTCGTGTGATGTATTCCGATTGTGGTACTAATTTTGTAGGTGCCAAGGAACAGTTGCGAAAGATATCTCAACTTTTGAACTCGTCCGAGTTTCAAACCACATTGACTAGTCAACTCGCCGAACACAAAATTGAATAGAAATTCATTCCTCCTGGTTCACCGCATTTTGGAGGTCTGTGGGAGGCAAATGTCAAATCTGTAAAGTTGCATCTGTTCCGAGTAATTGGCAATCAACTTCTCACCTATGAGGAGCTGAACACTGTATTGGTGCAGATTGAAGGTGTCCTGAATTCCCGCCCACTGTGTGTACTGAGTGAGGATCCATGTGAACCGCTGGCTTTAACCCCAGCGCACTTTTTGACTCTAACACCATTGAAATCTTTTCCCATGCGGGACGTGGACAGTGTCCCTGTGAATCGTCTCACCAGGTATGAATTGATTGGTCAACTTATTCAATCGTTCTGGAACCGATGGAGAAGAGAGTACCTGCACGAACTTCAAAGTCATAAAAAATGGTTGAAATCACCCACTTCTATCAGTGTGGGAACGGTTGTGGTAGTGGATCAACCAAACACACCTCCATTGCAGTGGCCACTGGGTGTCATTGAGCAAGTGTTTCCGGGAAGTGACGGCGAGGTCCGAGTGGCGAGTGTTCGCCTAAAAACTGGTATTTATAAAAGACCAGTAACAAAATTGTATCCACTCCCAACTCAATAGTTGTTGTGCTTGTTGCATTTTTTCCTTGTGTTGTTTTTTGGTGTTGGTTTTTTTTTTGTTCTTTTTGGCATGTCTGGATTTTTTCCTTTCTTCGGTTTTTTCAGTTTTGTAACTTGGCTGAAAAATAGTTTTTCAGAGGCGGGGGTATGGTTTGGCCAGAGCATTCGAATTGTAGCGCCAAATCCCAGACTACAGTTCTGCCCGTAGCAGGCTTGTTTGCGCTAGTGTCGATCGTCCAGCTGTTTGCCTTGTCATCCTAACTTTCAGTTTTTGTTTCGTCAGTCGTCCATTAGTCGTTCAGTTTGCTTTGTCTTGTCACCCCGTTGTTGTGCAAGATCAAATTTGTATCTTGTCATGTAATTTCGATTGGAAATTTCTTGTAAATAATTGCTTGAGTGTCGTGTGTGTGAATTGAGTATAATAGCGTAAATAGTGTTAAATTGAATTAATTTGAATCAGATTTGAATTTATAAAGAATCCAGTTTGAGCTTTGTTCAAATCACAATACAGAGCCTGCAAGTTGAACACGGAAAAACAGCCTGGAAGCGAAAACCTATATTTTTCCCAGATTTCTTCCCACCTCTAATCTGACCAAAACACCTAATAAAGGCTTCAAAGGGCAAGTAGACAAAATTGGATTAAATCTGGTGAGTTTTTGCTCTTTTTTATTGTTCATTAATGCAGAGTTTAACTGTACCAATAACCTGGCTCAAATTGAAGATTAAATTTTGCTCCTTGTTTGTATTTGATGATTTGAATAGTAAATTACAGTCCACTGGTAGCTCTAGCCTGAGCTTTGTTCAGAACACCCAAAAATAAAAGTTTCAGAAAAGAATGAGGTTAGATTTCAATTTTCACTTCAAAAAGTCCAATTTACACTTCGAAACTAATGACTAAACTAAACATTTTAAATTTAGATATTTTAAAACTAATTTGCAACAAAAATATTTCACTCAAATCTTTACAAATTGGAAATTTTTGATTCATTTCACAAAATTTTGAGCCAGAAAAGAAACACAACTTCTCTATTAGCACAGCTGTTTAAGTCATGTCAACAATTCAGATAATTCGGTCAAGTCGAATGAAATTCGATTAAAATTTCTAGATAATATTTCTCGTGAGATAAGCTGATTGATTCAACAGCTGGATATAATTATGTCTCTCTCCCACACACGCATCTTCTGTTATCGACAGATGACGAAATTTTTATCTGTTTTTCCAAGGATGAATAATTATTATCCTTTTTATGTACTCCAGTGAGTTTCCCCAGGGATGAGACCTAGTGCAATCAAATTTTCACATCATAAACTAACAATGTACCAAATTTCGTGAAAATCTTCAGAGCCGTTTTCGAGATCCGTTGGACATAAATATATAATCATATGAGTTACCAAATATATAAATATTATACAGAAATTGTGTGCTTAATATATGTAATAGAATTCTGGCACTTTTGTAAATCCGTTGTACATTATTTATTAGATGTGGCTTCGACTTCACAGATAGATAGTACCGTACAATGAATGTTGGGTAAGGCACCAAGAATAATGACTGCAGTATCAGATTTATTAAACAAATAGAATCAAATAGAACTTTAGCTACTAACCGAAAAAATATTTTGAAGTGGTGCGAATGTCTCATGCAAGCTCATGTGACTACATTGCAGTGAAGCGTTGTGAAACGGTAATTATTCATCACAACGATGTAATTATTTCTCAATGTGTCAGATTCCAGTTCAATCCCCCATGATATGAGAGATGATTTTTGTGATTTGTGAATAAATTACTACAAGTTAAAAGTGGAATTAATTTTCTATGATCAACTCGTCGAGCCAGCATTATTTTTAATTGGATCAGGATCACATGATGTAACTCACTGGAAAGACTCAGTCAAAATCACGCATGCACGAATCATCCATCACTTCTTTCAACCGTTCCAATTAACATGATTAATTATTATTACTGATCCCCCTCTTCTAATGAGAACCAAAATCGATCATTTCAAATTTCGCCCCAATATTCTCAGCGTTACATATAATACGTCGATTTCAACCAATGGGAGGACATGTCGACTGATTGGAGGAGATACTCACAGCCAATCATGAAGAGCTGCGGACTCTTGATTGATCTCAATGTCGTTCATAGACAACAGAAATTGAATGTAACAATTCTATATCATCAATTGAGAAGTTTCCAAATCACAGACTTCTGCTACTTAATGATAACAAAACAAAGTTCCTCCATTTTACTTGTAGAAATTCAGAGGTAGAACAACTTAATTCCGGAAATAATAAGGGAGAAATTAAATTCTTAGGTCCATATCTTGGAAACACACTTAGTTGGTCCGTTTACATACAAAAATTAAGCTCAGGAATTTTCGCGCTGAGACGACTAGCAAAAATGTCCAACTTGGGAACGTTAAAAGCAGTGTAATTTACAATGAAATACTCCCACATTTCATATGGAATTGAAATATATTAAGGAGCAAGAATCTCAAACCTAAATAAAATAATCCTATTACAAGAAGAAGCAATAAGAATAATAATTCTAGATCTTGATAGAGAGCAATCATGCAAGCCATTCTTCAGTAAGTTAAAGTTAATGATGGTGTACAGCCTGTACATCTATTGGACAATATTATATATAAAAACTGACAAATTTAGATACCCACGGCAAGTAGATATACATAATTACAACACAAGAAATAATAGTTATTTGTATATCTAGAGTGAAAAGTACGACTTTTTCTCCCTGTGGGAAAAAGTTTGAAGCCCGAGGCAAAGCCGAGGGCAGCAATTTTCCTGAGGGAGAAAAAGTATTTTTCGCTCGTGATGTACACAACATTTTTCCTCCATCTACATTTTTTTATAGAAACTGCAAATAAAATCATTCTAATAACTCACGTATTGGTGACAATGATTCCTAACAACATAACCTAAATCTAAAACCTAAAAACCGGTCGTCTGATTGGCACTGCCGATTGCGCTATCTATTGGCAAAAGTTGTAACAATTATATCAGCTGAGCAGCTACCAAAAATGGCTGACTCCAGATCACGCGGTTCAGATTTGAATTGCAGATCAAAAATATTTGTTGGCAGGTATTTTGAATAGAATAAAATATTTTAAAAATTGTATAAATTTTTATCGTCTACTAATATTAAGAATATAATAATTATCATACAAACATATATTTCATGAGTTAATCAAATTTCTGGTTGTGGTATTGAATTCAGTTGACTCAATGACAGACACCTCTATTATGCTTTCTCATCTGAGCTTAGACCTTCTAACCTATTACAATGTAAGTTTCAAAATAGAGATGCTCCCCATGTTATTTAAATGGAGTCACTTTCACTCCCTAGGGAGTTTTTCTGTTTTTTACTACCGAGAGCGAAAAAGTGACACTTTAGTATTAGGTTTCAGGGAGTAAAGTAAGTACTTTAGACAGTAGGTGGAGGAAAAAATAATTTTACAATGAAGAAACACAATAAGGAAAAATATAAACAAAGTCCAACGTACATGAGAATAAAGTTTATTGGTTGTCTCCCAGGTTGCATAAGACATGAACCTGATAAATCAAAATTCAAGGAATTGCTGAGAGCATATTTGATCGATCTAGCAGGCTACAGTATAAACCAGTTCACTGTGAAAAAATGAATTTCAAACAGTCACTATTTCTCTTTAGCTTCAAGTTAGTTTTTAGTTTTGACTTTTTCATGTATGTTTTGGAAAGAAATAAATGATTCATTGATTGACAGTTTTATACTGAGGGTCTTATATGCACGAGTTGGATGTAGAGTTGAAAAGTCTCAAAAATCCTTAATCACATACAAATCGCATGAACAGAGAGAGCTTCACAGTTTTGTCTATTTTTCATTCGTTTTATATGTAACTAAGGATTATTTTTTTAAAGGTTGCGTTTGTCCATTATAGACTTATTTTACATCTTTCCCTCCAAAAGTAAATTTTCTACAAGTTCTGTAAGAAAATATGTTGTGTTTATTGTACATTTAACATAGTATATCTGCTTCAAACCTTGAAGGAATTTGTTTTTCGGGACCAAGTTTCGCGTATTTCGTCACATATCTTGAAAACTACTGTAGCTACAGTTCTTGGAACGGTTTCATTTAATTTTTCAGTTCATTTCACATAAAGTACGCTAAATAGTACATCTTAATTAACAGCCAACAAATACCCGTAGGGCTTCATTACAGCAGGGGAACTGTTATTCAAACGAAGTCTTTCAGCCTGTATAACTTGTTAACTAAGAGTTTTCGAACCTGTGTTAATTAGAACTTTTTTCCTCCTTTTGATGTGAGGAATCACGCCCTGACTTATGGGTACTTTTTTCAGAACACCCTGTATTATGGTTAGAAGATTGAAATACCAACAGGTAAAACGCCAATCAGAGAGAGTTGATAGTGAGTTTGAAATACTGAAAACAAGACAAACTAAGTACTTGACGAATAGAGAAATTGACAGACTGAAAACACGACGTATTGAAACCTTGATAAACTGAGAGCTTTATGGACTGGAAACGTCAAACTGAAAACATGATGTATTGGAACATATGTTCCACCCAGCTGAGGATGTAAACTATGATATTTCTCATAGAATAGTCATTTCCGTGAACTCATTGTTTTCTAGATAATATTATGCAAAAAAACAGTGAATGACATTTTAAACCACCTCATCCCCTCAGCACAATGGGTGGGGGTGGAGACTTTTGAGATATGTTTACCTCCATACTATCCCGTACCCTGAACAGTGCTAAGGGGTGAAAATCACCTTTTCCCTCTATAACCCCTCAATGATTGGACTTAGATATTCAATCTTTCCTCTATAACAATCCTATTATATCAAGCGAGCAATTTCTGTATATATTTATAGGGTTGTGTGGCTATCTGGTTATCTGGCTATATGATTATATGGGTATATATTTATGTTCAACGGATCTCGAAAACGGCTCTAACGATTTTCACGAAATTTGGAACATAGTAGGTTCATGATATAACAATTCCATTGCTCTGGGTCTCATCCTTGGGAAAACTCGCTGAACGACATTGAAAGGATAATCCATCCTTGGCTGAAACAGTTGTGGATAATAAAAATGTGAGTGAGCGAGTGAGGATGTGAAAAATCAAAATATCGCATCCCCGAAATTCATAAGATGACATAATAGCCAGCTGTGAAATATAAACACGATCATTTTATAGAATTGTGTTCTGTTGACTATTAGAGAATTCTGTTGTACAGTCATGCTAAATCACAAAGAAACTGGCATTTCACATCTATCAAACTATATAACTCCACACCTGACCACTTGAAAGTACTCACATGCACACAATTTAAGAAAATATTGAAAGCAGTGTTAATTGATGAATGTTTGTACACCGTACATGACTATTTTAGAATAGATTGGAATCGTTTTATGTGATTCATAGACCTATTATTTTATTGTATTGTACTGATATACTGACTGATCTTAGTTTTTTTGTGTTTGTTTTGACTTACTTGGTGTTAAAAAATTGACGAAGTCCATATATTCATGTGAATATTTTATAACCAATAAAATTCTATAACTACATCTTTATGACCAATAAATAAAAATAACGAGCGAAGCTCGGTGCCCCGATATTTAATATTATATTCCAAAGACAATATTTGAACTTTGATAGAACCTTAAAAGAAGAACTCTGTTCACAACTCTCTTGAACATGAATAACTCACGAATTATTCATCTTGTTCGATTACATCAGATAACATTACATTAACTTTTCATGAATTCCATCAATTACATGAATTTGGTGAATTTGGTCTGTAAGCCCGACTCAGAAGCAGATCCTGAACTTCGTTCGTAGATAAATATCCCGTAATCGCAGTGCGTGACCTTGGATGACCTCGATTGACCTCCATTGACCCTGCCGCACATCTGAACCTTGACCTTTCATTTATTGTCACATACTGACCTGACGAAAATGAGTGGGAAGGGGGAAATGAAAGCAGGTGGTCGATCAGGGGGAGGGAGAGGTTGAGTGGGTTGAAGTGGAGGAGGAGACGAAGGTTATGAGAAGTAAGAAAAGAGGTGGAGAAGGATAAGATTAGATTAGATTAGATTAGATTTCTTTATTTATGTACGTTACAATATTTACTGGCTCATACACTAATTTACATTAAATGACGGTAATGCTAGTTATTCAACGATTTTTACAAAGTATAAATAATTAATCAATGATAATAAAGATTGAATGCAATTAGAATAACGATAGTATGATGATTATTGTGATGTAACTTCATAAATCGGCGGTGTTTCAACAAATAATTGTCGATTCTCCAAGAAGGATATAAATAGCTATTTGTGCAACTAGTGCGCAAAGTGACAGTTTGCTGCACCGAAAGAAATGTCTACGCACGAGCCGTAGGCAAGGTCGGAATGGTTTCTTGAGTGCAGCAGAGGAACTTTGCGCACGTATTTCATATTAAATTTCTCCTACAGTTACCATTGAATATGAAAAGTGGTTGATTATGGGTGAAATGATGACTGAAATCCATCAAATGTTTGTCTGTATAATTTTGTTATTAATAAGAACTTAAATTCATTTTAAACTTGATAATCCAATTGAAAATTAAAAATCGATAATTTATTCGAATTGAAAATTAGATTAATCCAATTAATTGAAAATTTGAATAATTTTGCGTGAATCTTAATTTCTGAATAATTTTTCAACCAATCAATATTTATGAAAAAAAAATTTGAAATAATGAATCTATCTTCTTCTTCTATATAATTATATAAAAGCGGAATGCCACTCACTGACTGACTGACTGACTGACTGACTCACTCACTCACTCACTCGCGGAACTAAAAATCTACCGGACCAAAAACGTTCAAATTTGGTAGGTATGTTCAGTTGGCCCTTTAGAGGCGCACTTAGAAATCTTTTGGTGATATTTGAACTCTTAGGGTGATTTTTAAGGGTTTAAAGTTCGTCTTTTAGCATGTATATTCTTCTTATTCCAATATCTTAAACTTATAATTGAAATGTCCATACCATATGTTAATATAGAACTATAATCTAGAGAGAGTACCTCTTCGAAACAGTTGTTCTGGTAACTAAATTAAAAATTGTGTCAGGTTGGCATTAAGTTGAGTTGACTTTGTTAGGTTGGCACCAAGTTGAAGATTTGAAGTTTAATTTGAAAATGTATTATCCAGGACCTCCTAAATACCAATTTATCCAGTACCTCCTAAATACCTATTAAGGAGGTCCTGATTTATCGCGGAAAAATTGATTGGGTACTGCTACTTCAATCAGAGCTATACCTGGGAATATTATATTACTAGCCGTCAGGCTCGCTTCGCTCGCCATATCCGTTCAGCCAGACGTTTAGTCTGGACCCCCGACTGGATCGTCCTAACATATGATAAAAGTATGACATAACATTTCAAATTTGGTAGGTGTGTTCAGTTGGCCCTTTAGAGGCGCAATAAGAACGGATTTGGAAAAACTTTCCAAAGATACGCCGAAAATCTGCGTTTTTAGCGTTTTCCCAGCTTTATCGAGAACAAGTAAACAGAAAATGTTCAAATTTAATACAAGAGTTCAGCTGGGGTGCAATAATGTTGTGTTAGAAGGAATTTGAAATAACGCCAAAGATACGCCCAAAATTAGCGTTTTCTCAGCTTTTCTGCGTTTTTTCACCTTTTTTAATAATAATTGATGGAAATATATTTTAGAAAATTCAGTACACAGGTTTAGCTGAGGTGGAAGAATTTTGTTCGCCAAAGATAAGCCGATATGGTAACAGGTTTTTTTCGAGATCAAATTGACATAATTTATGTTCAAATCAGAGGTTCCGCTGAGGTCTACATGCAGGCGAGCAAAGCGAGCCCGCTGATCTCATATTTGAACGATTCAGTCGGGGGTCCAGGGGGCGGAGCCCCCTTGCTAGATGTATATGGCGAGCGAAGCGAGCCTGACAGCTAGTAATGTATAATTTAATGAGTTCTCATTTTTATTTATTTGAGAATCAGAAAAAATATAGATAGAACCAATTCGCATTCAAAATACACGCTGACAATGTCAACAGCTGATTTTGATGGCTTCAAGGTAATACGCAAAGTATTAAGAGTACGCAAAGTAATACTTTGCGCACTAGAGCGGAAAAGTGATTCTTTGCGTTCTGTAATCAGTGCAGGAATGGTCACTTTCCAAGGTATTGTAGGAAAATAATATTCTTCCCATCAACACACGACCGAGTTGTGATGGAATAGAGCTGTTGGGAATTATATCTCGAAGTAATGTTTAAATAAGAAACTCTACTTAATAAGTTAAGAACTATTTGAATCTTAGAATTATGTGATGAATGAATTATATTGGAATGAGTAATAGTGAATACAATATTGCATTAATAATTTAAATTAAATAAATGGAACAAACGTTATTTGGTGGGGTTTAATTGAAAGTTTAGAAATTGATAGAGTAATATTGACGATATACAATACTGAAAAACAGAAAATTCTAAGATGTGATCATGAATAATTTTGTATTATTCAAAATAGATATGGGATGTGGAAAATGGATGGATGAATGGAATGAAGAATGGAGAGGAAGGGAGATTAGAATATTTGTCATGCAGTGCTCTAGGGTTGGACAGACTCCGTCATTTTCTCTATAAGATATTTTTACTTTCCTTGCCCTATTACCATAGGTAAGGAAAGTATTGCTTTCCGAAAAAATTAAGGTACCCAAATTTCAAATTTCTGTACGTTTCAAGTTCCCCTGAGTCCAAAAAAGTGGTTTTTAGGTCTGTGTGTGTGTGTGTGTGTGTGTGTGTGTGGTGTGTGTGGTGTGTGTGTGTGGTGTGTGTGTGTGTGTTGTGTGTGTGTGTTGTGTGTGTGTGTGTGGTGTGTGTGTGTGTGGTGTGTGTGTGTATGAGTGTATGTGCGTCTGTGTACACGATATCTCATCTCCCAATTAACGGAATGACTTGAAATTTGGAACTTGAGGTCCTTACACTATAAGGATCCAACACGAACATTTTCGATGAAATGAAATTCAAGATGGCGGCTAAAATGGCGAAAATATTGCCAAAAACAGGGTTTCGCGATTTTCTCGAAAACGGCTCCAACGATTTTTATCAAATTCATACCTAGATAAGTCATTGATAAGCTCTATCAACTGCTACAAGTCTCATATCTGTAAAAATTTCAGGAGCACTGCACCATCTATGCAAAGTTTGATTTTAGATTCCCAATTATCAGGCTTCAGATACAATTTAAACAAAAAAAAATCGAGTGTAAAAGATTGAGCATTAAAATCTCCACAATTAATGTTCAGTAACATTTTCACCTGAAATTGAAAATAAGCTCGAAATTCGTGAAAATACGATTAGTCAATTGCAAACTGTTGACCACTGTTGATTCTATTAAATCATTCACTATGAAGAGATAGCAGATCTCGTGTATATCTAGCGTTATTGTCCTGTCACCAGCTGGCTCCGATCTTAGAAAAGTAGACTTGTGATGCGCGGGAACACTAGCGTCAGTTGATGAATTTTCATAACGGAAAGGAAAGTTGTGTGAGTGCACCACACCAGATTTTTCAAATACAGGATAAAGCCCGCTCGGCTCTCAATGCATCTAATAGAGTTGGGAAGTTCATTCCATTCACGACAAGCACTGTCAAGGAACGATTTGGGATAGTTAGTAGTTCGGTAATCAGGTATCCTAAGAGTATTTGCACCAGTTCTAGTATGGGAAACATCTATCCTCCTTCCATCGGAAGCAAATTAAAAATAATTTTTGAAATAATTGGTATTGCCATATTTTAAAGCATCTCCAACAAGTTTGATTATTCTAAAACGTCTCTGATCGGGAAGCTTCAGGGTAGAACTAGCAATGTGTGCTGGGGTGAAATATGGCGTTCAAGAGAGTAAACAAAACGTAGACAATAATTTTGGCAGCGCAGCATTTTATCATTGAGTGTAACTTGCATGTCACTGAGGACAGAGTTGCAGTACGTGAAATGTGGAAAAATCAGAGATTGGACCAGTAATAATCGTATACTTCAAGGAAGGACATCTTGTAATTTTTTCAGTGAATGCATTGCTGCGAGGATGAGATTAGATTAGATTAGACTAGATTAGATTTCTTTATTTATGTATGTTACAATATTTACTGGCTTATACACTAATTTACATCAAATGACGATAATGCCAGTTATTCAACGAATTTCACATAGTATGAATAATTAATCAATGAGAATAAATATAGAATGCAATTGGAATAACGATAATATAATAATGTGATGTAACTTCATCAATCGGCGGTGCTTCAACAAATAATTGTCGATTCTCTTAGAAGGATATAAAATATCGTTCTCATTAACGATCGGGAGATGAAGGAAGAGGGAAGAGATAGAGGAAACAGAGACAGAGAAGGGAATAAGTTAATGAGAAGGAGAAAATTAAGAGGAAAAGAGTATGGATATGCATGAGAAAGAAGGAGGAAACAAGATTGATTGATTGATTGATTCATTTGTAACATGCCAGGTCTTGTAAAACCTATTGCATTCATTCATTACAATATTATACAATGCGAAATTGAACCATGAAGACCCATGGGACTAGGAAACACAACCTAATCGTGAGATTACACTGTTACAAACAATACTCACTAGCACAGTTGCCATTAACTGCCTTGCAGTGTGGATTTCGCTCACAATTTGATCAATAATTTTGAATTAATTTAAAATTGAAACAAAGTCAAGATGAAATCCGCAATATACCAGATGAGATATTGCAACAATCAATGAGGAATTGTTAACACAGATTTAAACAATGTACTCGTTCAGGAGGAAGCCATCTTAAAGAGGTGATTGTCAAGAAGTGATAGATGTTATTAAGAATTCCTAAATGGCAAGCCTTGAACTTCACATTAGTTCGAATAAAATCATTTTTGCCCTTCCCACTTATATTTTATGGTCTTTTAAAAAGTTCCCGCTATTCTGGGTCACCCGTTATAATACAGTGATACAGGAACAAATGGAAGAATAAAGATGGAAACGATGAGAGTGAAAGTGAACGAAGAGATAAGAGAGTAGGGGTGAGAAAGGGGGTGGGGGTCTGGTGGCAGGTGGGTGATGAGAAGGAAAAAGTGAATGACGTAGAAGAGGGATGAAATAGGGGCGTGACCTATTTGTCAACGTATATTGATTTGCATTGCTCAGCCACTTGCAATAATTTGTCGTGACCTCCTGAACTTATTATTCATTCACATTTATTTGCACTTGCACTTTCACCTCCATCTCTGTGGTATGACAAATACCAATTCCATCAGTTCCTTCCACTGGATGAAATAATATAGTGAAAGTAGTCTATACGACTATAGTGAAAGTGATCTTTGCAGTTTCCATATAATAATATCAATATCGGGGCACCGAGCTTCGCTCGTTATTTATTTATTGATGAACAGAACACAATTCTTTGGAATAATTGGGGAAGGACTAACAGGCACAGCCCAAAACTGCTTCTTTCCCGAATTTTGATTTATACACTATAAATAGTCCAAAAAGTGGGCTATGTTCCATACACTTGAATTCAGGTCCAATTTCAGTCCAAACATTTGAAAACAGAAAAGTTCTAATTTAGATTATTCACAATCCAAATTGAATAACAAAATAACACTCAATAATCACTTAAAAGTGTAAAATAATGATTAACGTTGAAAATTATGATATACTCTTATTTAGAATGATATACCAGGTCATGTCAACAAATAATATTATTTTGTTCAAGTCGATTGAAAGTTCGAGATTAATATTCCTCGTGATTGATTGCATTAATTGATTTATTAATGATTCATTGCAGTGATTGATTAATCTGATTGATTGCAAATAGTTGAACAGCTGAACATAATTCTGTCTCTCTCCCACTCAGGCACTCGCATCTTCTGTTATCGACAGACGACGCAATTATCATCTGTTTTTCCAAGGATGAATAATTATTATCCTTTTCAAGTCCTTCAGCGAGTTGTTCCTAGTGCAATTTAGTTTATATATCATAAACCTACTATGTTCCAAATTCCGTGAAAATCGTTAGAGCCGTTTTCGAGATCAGTTGGACTTAAAGAAATAACCAGATATAAAAATAACCAGATGAATATATATACAAGAAATCGCTCGCTTAATATAATAGAATGATAGCATAGCCACCTCTAATACAAGGCTCCGGCCTACGATATTGCAACGTCGCAGCATAGGCCTAGAATCTTTAGAGCACGTGTGGACTAAAATAGATTACGAACGTTTCGAGGGAGAGTGTATCAAATATCCCACGAGTGCTTCAAATACCAAATACAATAGTTAAGTGAACTAATTCATGCATGAACACTGGTATACTGTAGATTCAAGCAAATCATATTGTTTTGATGTTATGTTTGAACACACAATTACCATTGATCGATTGCCTGTTTCTATTTTAGCTTTGAAGGTCAAAGTAAGGGCGCAGGCGGCTTTCTATTCTTACTAATCCTCTCATATAACTTCAAAAGAACTTCTAGTTAATTAAATGTATAATGCAGTATAGTAGAAACTATGGTGAAGGGTTAGACTATTATAGCTGGTCATCGTATCGAACAGCTGTTTTGGCGAGCCCATCTTCCATTAATGTGGAATACTAATAGCATAGAGAAACAATAGCGTAAGTAGATATCCCATGGTATGGGGAATCTATGTCGCAACTTCTACTGTTATCTCAAGCCGATTACTGTCGATTATTGTCCATTTTTACTGATTTGTTGGGGTGAGAGTGTATGGACGGCACAATTTGAGAGACTACCAGCATCACACAGCTGCATAGGAAAGAACTACGTGAACTAACGACTTGGGATAACAGTAAAAGTTGCGACATAAACGCCCTATACCATGGGATATCTACTTATGCTATCGTTTCTCTATGCTAATAGTCCAATCACATTGATACTTTCATTTTATATTGTAGTTCAGATTTTCCAATACATTGTTTGGATACATAACAGAAGTCGAGAACCAATTTTTCCATGCAGAATTTCCTTGTGCTAGATACAGGAGAACCCTACTAGGAAATCCTGGAATTGGGTGCATCTAACGGGTGATTCTGATAGAATATAACTCTTCCATAACATATATGATCGAGAATATAGATTTCATCAGTAAGGAAGGCCTCTAAAGCTATACCAACAAAAAAATACAACAAATAATACAATTTGTATTTTGGTAGTAGGACATGGTTTTCTATTCTCGCTAGTACTCCCCCTCCCTACTATACCAAATTTAAAAATTTGTGAGGAATCTTGTTCAGAATTGATTATTCTACTTCCACACATGTGATTTTTCATTATAATAAATCTATAATGTATACGTTGTAATGAGTTTCCATGATTTCCAATAAAAAACTTGGAAAAATACTCCTTAGAAATTTTTAGCTTCAAAACAAGGAATCATTTAATCCTGGGCGACCACTCAGTTCATTGAAAATATTATTTTATCTAATATTAATTCTCTAAGAACCGGAGGTTTTCGAAATAAAGTGAAAAATTGAAAAAAGTCCCTTAATTTGGGGGCTTTAGGGGTTTTCAGAGGTAAAGCCGCCCTCTGGCGTGTCAGTAAATTTCAGATTCGAATTCTGCGTCACAAAATACATACAAATTGACAAAAATAATCCTTTCGGAGCTGTTTTCTGAAAAATTATCATTTGAGTGGACCACTATGCAACCTTGATTTTTGAGACGTTTTTCAATGAGAAATTCAGTTCACTAGAAGAGGCTGCAATTATTAGAAACATAACACCTTTTTACTTAGAAATGATAAATTAAAGATTATCCTAAAAACTACGACTACGCCTTGTTTCGGATAGCCAATTTTCTGACTCCAGCTGTTTAAAGTCTAGAGCTTAGCTAAATCCCGGGCTCGGAAACCGGCCCAAAAAGTGTTAGATAACTGTGAGAGAGCACAGAGAAAGTAAACTATAGATTAGGAATTTTATAGTTGGAGTATGGAGTAATTCCATCTTGGAATTTTTTCAAAACAAGATTATTTTATCAAGTTTATTCAGTAATTTTGATAGTGATTTTTCAATAGTGGAGCTTGCTCACGTCTATATGAATTGAGCGTCTGAAAGCCTCTATTTTAGCCTATTTCACGTACAATAACGTCACTAACCGATCTTTATTGTTTTAACAAGCTCGATGTCCAGCAGCACTGCAGGATACCTTTGTACTAATTTCAAAGCCCTCGCCTCCGCCACCTCAAACCGATATTAATTGAATGATAAAATGCATCGACGAGACTAACAGGCCTCACACCATGTTCCTTTGATATTCGCCCATGACTCGGCTCGAAACATTAGCTGGAAAATTGCTTTAATATCCGCTGTCAATGGTGTGAACAATCACCGCTACTCTAGTGAGGAAGAGAGATAGAGGACGTTGGGGTGGTTGCTAGAACAAAGCATCAGTGAGAGAGAAAAACAGAGAGTGGTTGAGCCGCCACTCACGAGGATTATATTTTTATATAGAACATACAAAGAGAAAATGGATATGATGATCAAATTATATTGTGATAGAACTGAGAATCGAGGTGCAAGGGAGAAAGTGCTATATTATGTGAAGCGTTAGAGCTGTCACTCTCAGGAACTTACTTTTGGATGAAATACAAAGAGAAAATTAGATCTATAATTGAATTAGGTTGAGGTATATCTTTGGTTAAGGTTGATCAAAGGAACCGCACACATTTATTGGCTTTATGTCATGCTGAACTGTGGCATATATTGAGTAGTTATAATATATTTCACATTATTATTAGTCCATGTGAGTAATGTTATATTGTATGTTGCATTATTATTAGTCCATGGAGAGTATGTAGAGGTCAGCTAATAATCTGACTGGTAGTTCTGTGAACAGTAGACCTCACGCAGTATTCTCATCCACAAGTACTCGATGTCACTTGTTTTAAATGTTAACAAACTCAGTTCACGTTTGAATTTGTATTCCATATGATATAATTCATCCAGTTCCGTGATAATCTTTCTATCTGATGAGAATTAATTTTTTACAATCAAAAAAATTATTATTTCTCCAGCATTATTTAGTTCATTAGTCTATTTTTAATCACCTTTTAAATTAGATTTTTGGAAGGTGAGAATATTGATACTAATGGGCACGCATAATAATACCATGTCTGCAAAACAAAATATTGAAACCAAATACCTTAAAGCTGCTATTAGACCAAAGTTATTAACACAATGTTAATAACTCAATCCTTATAGATTATATTAGATTGAACATAAGTTATCATACACGTCATGATGAAGATGTGTGTTTGTCAACTTCCGTTCAATCTTATAGAATCTATAAGGATTAAATTATTAACATTTTGTTAATAGCTTTGGTGTAAACCCAGCTTGAAGATGCATACCTCTTTAAGGTCTTCGATTAAAACTATAGACCTTATACAAATACAGTAGTAGACTGGCTTCTCTACAACATCTGTGTAATCACTTGTCAGCTGATTTATGATGAATAATTATATAGTCTGATTTTTACTCCAATATTGGCGTATGAAGGAGGCTCCTTTTTCCTTTTATATTATTCTTGAAATGCAAAATTTCCAAAAACCTTGTATATACGTTGACGCGCAATTAAAAAAGGAACATACCTGTCAAATTTCATGAATATCTATAACCGCGTTTCGTCGTAAATGCGCAACATATAAACATTTAAACATTCAACATTCAAACATTTAAACATTAAGAGAAATGGCAAACCTTCGACTTGAATCTTAGTCCTCTCTTCGCTCGGTCACTTAGTCCATGGAGAGTATGTAGAGGTCAGCTAATCATCCAATGATCTATAAAGGAACTATAATGTGATTCAGGTCATGAAGTCAGCATCTGATTTACCCTACAACGCCCAAAGTTTTTCTTGTCAATTTTCTGGTTTCTGCTTGATGGGTCTAGCTTATTGGACTTCTTCTGATGCCTAATCACTTGATTATACCCAAGTACCTAAGGTCTTACACACATGTCACATGAGGCTTTCCAAAAGTCAATCGACGTTCACCTCTACTAGTGACATGACACATTCTTTTTTCTCCACTCTTGCCAGTGGACTACTTTTGAATGCCCTCAAAAGCTAGGCGCACACAGATCGTCATCGGACGGATCGAAGGATTAAATTTGATCCATATCGTTTTCAATTGGAGTGCGCATGCCTATAATACGATGCGGATAGGTATGCGCACTCCAATTGAAAATGATGCATCAAATCTAATCGTCCGATCCGTCCGATGCGTGCCGTCCGTCCGATGACGGGGGACGTTCCCTTCTACCTTTAAGGGGACGTTCTCGTTTGTGCATAAATGCCGTCGTCGACCAGAACAGGGTGAGAATCTTACATTGAGTAGATTTCAATTTGTCAAAATAACCTAGAAAGTTATGTTCAATATTGTTTCAATAAGGGAGGTTAAGTTTATCCTATTATATCAAGCGAGCAATTTCTGTATACATATCAATTTATTTGGGTATATGGGTATGTAGTTATATGGTCATGTGCATGTATTTATGTCCACCGGATCTCGAAAACGGCTCTAATCTCTCGGTTTTGATGAAATTCTCAATATAGGAGGTCATTGATATAAAAATTCGATTGCACATGGTCTCATTCCTGGGAAGACTCGATGAAGGATATGAAAAGGATAATGATTATTCATCCTTGGAAAAACATCTGAGACTTCTGTCGTCTGTCGGTAATGGAAGATGCGAGTGCGTGTGTAGGAGTGAGTGAATTATCTTCAGCTGTCGAACTATCGCAATAAATCAGCTAATTTCAGAAATATATAATCTAGAAATTTTATTCGACTTGATTAAAATGTCTGTTTTGTTGACATGATTATGGTATATCATTCTGAATTGGAGTATATCATAATTTTCAAAGTTAATCATTATTTTACAGTTTTAAGTGATAAGTGAGTGTTATTTTGTTATTTAATTTGGTTTGTAAACAATTCAAATTTATTAGAACTTTCCTGTTCTAAAATGTTTGGATTGGAAATTGGACCTGAATTCAAGTGTATGGAACATACTTTTTGGAGTATTTATAGTGTATGAATCAAACTCCGGGGGAAAAACAGTCTTGGGCTGTGCCTGTAAGTTGAAGAATTGTGTTCTGTTTATCAATAAATAAAAATAAACTATGCTTTTGTACTCCGAAACGAAGCTCGATTCCCCGATATTACTTTTAAATTGCAATATGTTGATATTATTCGCAATGTTCTGATTCATGGATGATGAACACAGAAAACGAGAAGTTATTGGATCAGCTGCTCTAGCACACTTGAAATTTTGACATTATGAATGTCTTCAGACAGCAATGCCTGTCGTCGTCGACTGCGAAAGTTTACGTACAAACGGAAACCCACCTTACTGTCGCATGTTGCTTCCTTATTGCGGTCCCCTATGACAAACAAATAGAAAGATCGGGAATGATAAAGAGAGGATGAAGTCAGAATATTGATTACCAGAATGGATCTTGAACACAATATAAGAGGTGAAGTGCCTTATTTTCTCATCAAGACTTTATTATTGAGAATATTCATAAACATACAGTACAATCCTACAGACAGTGACAGACAATCCTATATAGACAGTGGATTCGCAATGAGAGCAAGTTCATATCCGATAGGATCTTATATCCGATCTCCATATTGGAGTAGGATATCACAATAGAATGGATGGGAGATTATAGTTCAATGCATACGAGATTACAATATAAAACAGGAGATTACAGTTCACCCAGTAAAATAGAGACAGTGCTTTGGCAATAAGCGGAACGTCGTATCCGACAGCATATTATAATATCTGATCTTTATATTGGAATAGTAGCTAGGCTCCTGTTTACAATCAGGGAGCACTACAAGTTCACAACTCCATATTGGAGTAGGATATCACAATAGAATGGATGGGAGATTATAGTTCAATGCATAGGAGATTACAATATAAAACAGGAGATTACAGTTCACCCAGTAAAATGGAGACAGTGCTTTGGCAATAAGCGGAACGTCAGATCCGACAGCATATTATAATATCTGATCTTTATATTGGAATAGTAGATAGGCTCCTGTTTACAATCAGGGAGCACTACAAGTTCACAACGGAAGGTAACAAGGTGCTTCTGATCCTGAGCAATTTGAAAACATGATTTTGTCAGTAAGTGAAAATCCTACACAGGGATATTGAAATCATATCGACAGGGATATTATCTGCAAATCGTAATTATTCGAGAGTGGGACAATTATTACTCGTGGTAATTGTGTATTTCTGTTCATATTGCAAATATTTTTCTGCTCTTGCCTTACTACACTTATTTGCACTTCTGCTTTTTACTTCCCTTGCCCTATTACCTATGGTAAGGAAAGTATTGCTTTCCGAAAAAAATTAAGGTACCCCACTTTCTAAATTTCTATACGTTTCAAGTTCCCCTGAGTCCAAAAAAGTGGTTTTTGGGTATTGGTCTGTTGTGTGTGTGTGTGTGTGTGTGTGTGTGTGTGTGTGTGTGTGTGTGTGTGTGTGTGTGTGTGTTGTGTGTGTGAGTGTATGATCGTCTGTGTAAACGATATCTCATCTCCCAATCAACGGAATGACTTGAAATTTGGAACTCAAGGTCCTTACAATATAAGGATCTGACACGAACAATTTCGATCAAATGCAATTCAAGATGGCGGCTAAAATGGCGAAAATGTTGTTGTAAACAGGGTTTTTCGCGATTTTCTCAAAAACTTCTCCAACAATTTTGATCACATTTATACCTAAAATAGTCACTTATAAGCTCTAAAAACTGCCCGTATCTGTTGAAATTTCAGGAGCTGCGCCCCATCTATTCAAAGTTTGATTTTAGATTCCCAATTATCAGGCTTCAGATACAATTTTAACAAAAAATCTCAAGTGGAAAAGATTGAGCATGAACATCTCTACAATTGTTATCAAGAAACATTTTCACCTAAAATTGAAAATAAGCACGAAATTCAAGAAATTGTGATTATTCAATTGCAAACTGTTGGAAACTGTTGATTCTATTAAATCATTCCCTATGAATAGATAGCAGACCTCGTGTTTCTCCAGCGTTATTGTCCTGTCACCATCTGGCTCAGATTTTTGAATAGTAGACTAGAGATGCGCGTGAACACCAGCGTCAGGTGATCAATTTTCATAACGGCAAGGAAAGTTGTGTGAGTGCGCCACACCAGATTTTTTGTCATCGAATGACAATGATTAATATTCTAAACACTAGAGTATTTTCTTGAAATATCACGAATTTATTACCAGTCGTTCTGTGAACAGTAGACTTCGCGCAGTTGTAAACCACAGTCTCGTCTGATACTGATGGACAGAGTGAATTATGTCATGTCCTGACGTGTCGGCGAAATATCGGCGTGTAAACAACGTATGGCTGTTTGAGTTGTTGTATAGCCAATAACTATTAATATTAGTTATAATTATTAGCATTACAATGTTGATAATTTGTTGTAAACAACTATGCTACTATCATCAAAAGCTTAACGAGTTGAAAGCAGAGAGAAGTCGGGAGAAAATAATATGCTACTTCGAGTTATCAATTGCATAACTAATCACTTGCAATTAATTGCAGTGAGAAGTGGAATCTAAGATTCAAGTGAGGGTTTTGAATTTATCTTTGAATTTAATATCGGGGCACCGAGCTTCGTTCGTTATTTGTTTATTGATAAACAGAACATAACTCTTCAAAATGATTGGGGAAGGACTAACAGGCACAGCCCAAAACTGTTTTTTCCCCGAATTTTGATTTATACAATATCAATAGTAGAAAAAGTAGGGTTATGTTCCATACACTTGAATTCAGGTTCAATTTTCAGTCCAAATATTTTTGAAAATAGAAAAGTTCTAATTTATATTGTTTACAAACCAAATTGAATAACAGAATAACACTCAATAATCACTTAAAACTGTGAAATTATTATTAACGTTGAAAATTATGATATACTATAATTCAGAATGAAATACCATGTCATGTCAACAAATCAAATTATTTCGATCAAGTCTTTTGAAATTTCTAGAAAATATTCTTCGTGAGATAATTATAGTAATCTTATTCATTACACAGCTGATCTCCCGCACACAGGCAGACGCATCTTCTGTTATCGACAGACGACGAAATTATCATCTGTTCTCCAAGGATGAATAATTATTATCCTTTTCATGTCCTTCAGCGAGTTTTCCCAGGGATGAAACCAAGTGCAATCAAAGTTTTATATAATAAACCTATTCCGAATTTTGTGAAAATCGTTAGAGCCATTTTCGAGATCCGTTGGACATGAATAACCATAAATAATAATATGAATAATGGAATATGAAAATAAATACAGATATTGCTCGTTTAATATAATAGGATATGTTTATAATGTTTATATTCATGTTCCGCATTTACGGCGAAACGCAGCAATAGATTTTCATGGAATTTGACATGTAAATTCCTTTTTGAATTTCGCGTCAACGTATACTGTATATATAATTATGCGTATGGTTTTTCAAAATTTTAAAACTCGGATATTTCAAAACATCCATTGTGTGGTAAATTCTCTTATAACTAATGTTATGCTCTCTTTGCTGTATTGTTAAGATAGTTTCTATTCTATAATAAATTATTTATCAGACTATGTAATGTTCTATCTTCTGTATTGTAAGATATGCTAACTCTGTCAAATTGGTGAGTACAATAAATTGAGAGTGAATCGTTGAGAATATATAAATAGAAGTCAGACTGATAGAGTGTGGACCATATATTCAATTGATTGATTAAGTACTTTATTTATGTAGATTACAATATATACTGGCTTATACACTTATATACAATAGCTTACAATACAGCAACATTATAGATGAATTTACATAATATAGACTAAGAAAATAATTATTGCACTGTATATGATATGAAAAAGCAATTTGTAATATAATAACTATAGATATTGTTATGCATCTACATAAATTGGCGGAGCTTTGGACTTATCAATGTCTATTCTTCGGAAAGAATATTCAAAATATCCTTCCCACTAACTCTCTAACATATGAGAGAATTTTTCCTCTCTTTCAATGAAAGGGAAGATGAGACAGAAAAAGTTGAGAGATGAATAGAGAGGAAATTATTGATGGACCTATGTATGAATAGTGGTCACGTATGAATTGTGTATATGAGTGAATGATTCCAACACAATAGACGACTGGTATGTTCGATTCATCATATTCTCATTCCAAGCCAACAAAAGAGGTTTGCAACCAATGAGATACTGTACAGAACAATTGTCGGAAAATGCACTATTTGAATTTGAAAACTGTAGAGTATTGTCTCTATTTCAGATGTCAGTGTCACTTATCGCATGTTTCATGGAGTGTTGATTCGATGTTCTCATTGGTCGTTGCTTAATCCAATCCAATGACAGTCATTCACGTTATAAATTCAGCACCTGATTAACAGCTGTTATGTAGCTAAGGTGAACGTGAAATTTTCGAGCTCAAAATTTAAGTGGTTTTATTCTTCATTTTGTGAATTTAATGTTTGTTTCATGTTTTTACGGAAGTTTTTGTTACTCCTTTAACAACTTTTTTTTAATGTATTGAGTATTTATTTCTTTATTCTTACAAAAATCTAGGAGTGCAACAAGAATAACAGCCCAAACGCACTCATGAATACAGGAAATACATAATTAAAAATTATTTTAAAAAATATATTATATATGAATACTAGAAGAGTAATAAAAGAGAATGATAAATATGGTACATGTGAAAAACAGACAAGAAAAAAGTACTATAGCTACTTGGAGGAAGAAAAGATTAATATTAATGGTAATCAATAAAACTAAGTTTTGATTATCCAATAAGATCAATTATAACCACACTAATCGTCAGGCTCTCTTTGCTCGCCATATCCGTCTAGCCAGGGAGCTCCGACCCCTGGACCCCCGACTGGATCGTCTAAGAATGAGATCATCAGGTTCGCTTCGCTCTCCTACATTTTTAATTTGAGAATTTTTATCATGTTAGGACGATCCAGTAATAGCTCTTATTGAAGTAGCAGTGCCCAATCAATTTTTCCACGATAAATGCATTTCAATCTTCAACTTGGTGCCAACCTAACAAAGTCAACTCAACTTAATGCCAACCTGACAAAATTATTAATTTAGTTACCAGTTAACAACTGTTTCGAAGAGGTACTCTCTCTAGATTATAGTTCAATATTAACATATGGTATGGACATTTTTCAATTATAATTAAGAGAAGAAGAAGAATATACATGCTAAAAGACGAACTTTAAACCCTTTAAAACCACCCTTAGAGTTAAAATATTGCCAAAATATTTCTTAGTGCGCCTCTAAAGGGCCAACTGAAGATACCTACCAAATTTGAACGTTTTTGGTCCGGTAGATTTTTAGTTCTGCGAGTGAGTGAGTCAGTCAGTCAGTCAGTTAGTCAGTCAGTCAGTCAGTGAGTGAGTGCCATTTCGCTTTTATATATATATAGATAAAATAACAAAATATGACCTACTTATTACATATGGTTAATTCCAAGAGCAGTGATAAAAGAACTAAAGAAAAGAAAAAGAAGTGGGAAAAATATTAAAAGTTAGTGGAAAAATGGTGACCATGGAGAGAAGAAAGAAAAGGCCGTTGTGAACCAGAGTAAATTAAGAGCAACAGGTCTATATTACTCTTCAATCGAATAATGGTGACATTTTTCTCCTGAAGCTACATTTAGACAAGGAGAAGAGATCCACCTGACCATCAGAGCAGAGGAATATACGAGGATTACGATTCATTGGTGAGTAATAATGACCAACCGTGTTACATCTACGGATTGAAAACTCTTGCCGATTACGATTATTGAAGACAAGAATTGTGAAATGCAGTAGAGCAGTAGAGCAAGGTTCTATAGGGCTGTATTGAGTAGAGCAACTGCTTCCTGGGGTGTGATTCAGTGATCAGGGAAAAATTGCATTCAAGGAACCATTGTTGAACAGAAAATTATCTCGATCTCAAGCCATAAATTTATCTAAGTTATCTCCCAAAATCATTCAACTCGTCCACTTCTTGCATGCCATAAATAATATTGACAAGGCGACTGGAAACGTTATAAAAATGCTAATAAGCTATGTAGTGTATATTGCCAACCTAACGCCGAAGTTTTTCCCTTACCATATCCAATAGTTTTTGCCCTGAGATATTTTGACAGGCTGGCTTTGATGAATGGGCTCTCGTGACGGTCTTTCAAGTTCCTGTATTTATTTTTGATTAATTGTTCACTGCTATGTGTCGGAAGAGATGGAGGAGGGAGGGTGATGAAGAGGAGGATGGAAGAATTTGATAATTGATGATGGTGAAGAAGGAGGAGAAGGAGGGGAGGGAGGAGAAGGAGGAGAAGGAGGAGAAGGAGGAGAAGGTGGAGAAGGAGGAGAAGGAGGAGAGGAGGAGAAGGAGGAGAAAGAGGAGAAGGAGGAGAAGGAGGAGAAGGAGGATAAGGAGGAGAAGTAGGAGAAGGAGGAGAAGGATGAGAAGGAGGTGAAGGAGGAGAAGGAGGAGAAGTAGGAGAAGGAGAAGGAGGAGAAGGAGGAGATGGAGGAGATGGAGGAGAAGGATGGTGATATGGATAAAGAAGATCAAGGAGAGAAGGAAAAAAGCTGGATAAGTGGAATAAGATCAACGTGAATTAGTATGAATATTTATCCTTTACATCTACAATATTTTTGCAGGTTTCTGCTCGTCCAATGATTCATAGATACAATCTATTGAGTTGAGTGAATTCCATTTAAAAAAACGGATTTGGTGGACAATGAGATTAAAAAAATTGCAATAGAATAACATAAAAAAGTTAGTAAGCTGAGAACCCATATTGAACCTATGCCATTCTTTATCACCAAGCACACCACCAATTGCGTATTAAACCTATATTGAAGTTGATAAGAAATGTTTCTATTGAAATTTTAGTACAATCTCAGGTTTTTTGTTCTATGATAAATTTTTGGCAAACTTGCATGATATTTTTCTATTATTTCGATAATATTTTGACGATTATCATTGATTATTATCCTAAAAATCGGGGGACAAGCTTCGCTCTGGACTGTCAAAGCATAAGAGATTTGTAACGAAAGATTGAATTTATAGTTTATATCTATAATTATAATTTTTTCAGTCGTACAATTTTTTCTACAGTTATATGTGGAGGCACAACAGGCTTATGCCCAAAACTGTCCCTTTTCAAATTTATACTACAGTCCATATCGAAATATAGGTTAAGTTACTCATCAAAAAACAATTTATTCATACAAAAACAAACACATCAACAATTACATATAGATATACTATGAATTGGTTTTAGAATGATATACTATGTTTGCTACAATATAATGTTAATATACTATGTACTATTCCACACCAACAGCATATACTTACTATTTTGGACTTTCTGAAGTAAACATTTTTTCTAAAAGAAGAGAAATAAACAAAAATTAGTTTTTCTTGCTGAATTTTCTTCTCGTGAGATCAACTGAATTATCCCACATCTGCACTCGTTCACTCACTTCCATTACTGTATCGACAGTCGACAAGATCACCAGCTGCTTCCCCAAGGATGTATTTATCTTTTTAATGTCCTTTAACGAGTTATCCCAGGGTTGAGACCTAGTGCAATCGAGTTTTCTTATCATAAACCTACATTGTTCCAAAGTTCGTGAGTATTGTTACAGCCGTTTTCGAGGTGCGGTCATATACAGATATATAAGCATCTAAACATCTAAACATCTAAACATCCAAACATCTAAACATCTAAACATCTAAACATCTAAACATCTAAACATCTAAACATCTAAACATCTAAACATCTAAACATCTAAACATCTAAACATCTAAACATCTAAACATCTAAACATCTAAACATCCAAACATCTAAACATAACATCTAAACATCTAAACATCTGAACATCTAAACATCTAAACATCTTTACTTCTAAACTACTAAACATCTAAACATCTAAACATCTAAACATCTAAACATCTAAACATCTAAACATCTAAACATCTGAACATCTAAACTTTTAAACATTTAAACATCTAAACATCCAAACATCTAAACATTTAAACATAAACTGCTCGTTTAATAGTGTAGGATTCAGATAAGAAAATAATTAATATTATGTTTCATTAATCAATACTTTGGATTACCTCCCGAGTGACTTTCCATTGTGTATTATTATACGTATTATAATACTTGTGAATCTCTATTATGGACTATTACAATGTGTTTGAGCATGAACAGTGTACAATGACATCATTCTATTCACAGCTGTTGTATTGTACAGTATTGTATATGTACGGTACATAGTATGGTGACAATGTACCTGAACGGAACCTATCTAGAGGTGAATTGAATAAGCTTGAGATTCTAGTTGAACGTGCGTTAGCGAGTTTACTTTTGACTCACTGAAAGCCAAAGTCGATGTCCGTCTGTTTGTATGTTCTATAATAACTTCAGAAAGAATTGATCAATCAGCTTCAAATTTTTTACACATATTCTTCCAACATTTTTACAGGTCAAGTTCGTCGGATAACAAAATTGACTCACTCCTTCTTCATTTTCCAGGATATAGAAATAGCATTCAATTTACATAAGAAGGGAAACATTGTTGTGATATATTATTAAGTCAGCTGAAAATTTGCATGCACTTACAAAAATTTTGATTTATTCATCAATTTATAACATCGGCTGAGGCTATTTGGAAGCTGTCACACAAACAGACCTTCATGCGCTGACACATGATTTCAGCTAGTTAATATACAACAAAATCTACAACTTTTACATCAACAAACTAATACCGGTTGAGATATCAATGTGCGGTTTTCGCCATTTATTTTCTCTTGGAACTCTGTCAGAGTTTGATGATCACCTCCTCATTCAGAAAAATGAATTTGGATTCATATCCTATACTATTAAACGGGCAATTTCTGTTCATATGTTTGGATGTTTAGATGTTTTTATGTTTGTATTTCACCGGATCTCGAAAACGGCTCAAACGATTCTCACGAAATTCAGAACATAGTATGTTTATAATATAAAGATTCGATTGCACTGAGTTTCATCCCTGGAAAAACTCTCTGAAAGACATTAAAAGGATAATTCATCCTTGGAAGAAAATATTTCGTCGTCTGTCGATAACAGAAGATGTGTGTGCCTGTGTGGGAGATCAGCTGTATAATCATTCAAACAGCTTACCGTATCTCGCGAGAAATATCTAGAAATTTTAATAGACTATCAAAATAATCTGATTTGTTGACATGATATGGTTTATCACTCTAAATTAGAGTATATCAAAATATTCTAAGTTAATCATTATTTTACAGTTTTAAGTGATTAGTGAGTGTTATTTTGTTATTCAATTTGGTTTGTAAACAATCTAAATTAGAACTTTTCAGTTTTTAAATATTTCGACTGGAAATTGGACCTGTATTCAAGTGTATGAAACATAAGCTACTTTTTGGACCATTTATAGTCTAAATAAATCAAAATTCGGGGAAGAAACAGTTTTGGGCTGTGCCTGTTTGTCCTTCCCCAATCAGTTTGAAGAATTGTGCTCTGTTTTTCAATGAATAAATAACGAGCGAAGCTCGGTGCCCTGATATTGAGAGTAAAGCGACAATAGTGATTATTATTTTTTAAGAGTATTATTTCATTTCATATCCAATAGCCCCATCATTCCTGTGAAAAAGAATATTTATCTGTTTCCATGATTTTCACTAACTGTTTAATTAAATTCGCGGGTTCCAAAAATTACAATACAACAGTTCTATAGCGAGTTCTCCAACCCAGGGGATCACTAGATACAATCCTGACAGAATAATTCATCAACTGGAGCTTTATTTGTGCGTTGGAGAAGGAAGAAAAAATATGAAAAAACTGAAGTGACAATTAGGTGGGAAAGAATATCACAAAATCAATTTCAGAATAATCTTGTATCGATTTGATAAGTCACTCAAGAAGTGACTTGATCTGAAAGGTAAGTTTCTGAAAGCATCACGCATATTTCATACTATGAACCTCTTTGATCAATTTCATGTTTAGCAAGTCGTTCATTATATGGTGTGGGATCGACTGGTGTGAGAGATGAACTGATATGTGAAGTGATGGAAGGAGAAGAGAGAGAGAAAGAGAGTGTTAGATAGAGTGAGAGAGCATGACTGGGTGAGTGACACCTACTTGAACTTCGACCGAGAACCGCTTGACCTGTTTCTATGAGCCACCCTCTTTATAGAGCTGTCGGCAGACATAGATGCTGCTGCAAGAGCAGTCGAATCGAGAGAGAAGAAGAAGTGAATGGAAGGGAAAGAAAAAGGAGAAGAGGAATAATAAGGAGAAGAAGAAGAATAAAAAAAAGGAGATGATGAAGAAGGTGGAGAAGATGAAGAAGGTGGAGAAGAAGAAGAAGAATAAGAAAAAGAGAAAGAAGAAGAAGGTAATGAAGAAGTGGAAGGAGGTGAAGAAGAGGAAGGAGATGAAGAAGAAGAAGGAGAAGAAGAAGAATGTGAACGAGAAAGGAGAAGGAGGAGGAGAAAGAGAAGAAGACAGTGAGAAGAAGAATATTTAGAAGAAGAACGGAGAAGCAGAGGAAGAAGAAGGAAAAGAAGAGAAAGGTGTAGAAGATGGAGAAGGTGCAGAAGAAGGAGGTGGAGAAGAAAAGGAAGGAGATGAAGAAAAAGGAGACGAAGAAGAAGAAGGAGAAGCAGAAGAAGGAGTTGATGGAGAGGGAGAAGGAGATGGTGAAGAAGAAAAAGAAGAAGAAGAAGAAGAAGAAGAAGAAAAAGAAAAAGAAGAAGAATGTGAACGAGAAGGAGAAGGAGAAGAAGGAGAAGAAGGAGGAGAAGGAGAAGATGGAGAAGAAGGAAAAGAAGGAGAAGAAGAAGAAGAAGGAGAAGAAGGAGGAGAAGGAGAAGAAGGAGAAGAAGGAGAAGAAGGAGAAGAAGGAGAAGAAGGAGAAGAAGGAGAAGAAGGAGAAGAAGGAGAAGAAGGAGAAGAAGGAGAAGAAGGAGAAGAAGGAGAAGAAGGAGAAGGAGGAGAAGGAGGAGAAGAAAGAGAAGAATGAGAAGACGAAGAAGAAGGAGAAACATAAAGAAGAAGTTGATGAAAGAATGTAGGTGACAGTGTACTCTTGACTCTGCGATTCTTGATCGACATTAAAAGTTTCTGCTAGCTGTCTCACTCGCTGTTCTTCCCTTATCCTGACATCATCCTACATCCTGACATCATCCTACATCCTGACATCTCACTTATTCTCCTCTTCCTTCCTATCTTACTCCTCCCACTCTGCCTCCCTACACTCTTATCTTTGATACCTTTTGCCTTCTTGATTTGAATAAAAAATTTCCTCCCAACGAGGCACTGAATAATTTCTACTCCAATTTTTTTCAACATAATTTAGAAATTTTAACCTTCATTCAAACCCCATTTTAACCAGTGACATATTCTATTTGTAATTTTCTTCTATTTTAATACTACTAATTCACTGAAATTGGAGTTTTTTAGGGAAAATTTTCCTTAAATCACATTTTACTTCCTGAATTCTCAAAGTTCAAATAGAATAGGCATCTCAGAACTGACAGCGAATTAAAATTCATAACGTTATGAAGATACATAATTCGAGATATTCTTGACCGAACATTGTGAGGTTAAATCCTTTAATTGGGATTTTATTTTGTCTGCATGTATGTATGGATGTAACGCAATTACGGCCAAACGCGTTGATAGAATTCGATGAGATTTGGCAGGAATATTCCTTTTTCAACTGCGCATCGATGTATATACAAGGTTTTTTTGAAATTTTGCATTTTAAGGATAATATGAAAAGAAAAGAAATTCCTCCATACTCCAATATATCTTCTACTTCGAAGATAGGATTAATCAGACTATAGAATTATTATCAATCAGCTGACAAGTGGATTATACAGATGCGTGGAGAAGCCTTGTATATTTCTATGAGGTCTATAGTTTCAATCAAAGACTTCAAAAAGGTATGCATCTTTCTATCATCATATTTGCCCATCAGTATCAATATTCTCACATTCGAAGAAACTGATTTGATAGTTGATTGGAAATAATAGAATTAACTAAATAATGCTGGAGAAATTATAATATTTTTGATTGTAAAAAATTAATTCTCATCACATGGGAAGATGATCACGGAACTGGATTAATTATATCATACTAGCCGTCAGGCTCTCTTCGCTCGACATATCCGTCTAGCCAGGGGGCTCCACCCCCCAGACTCATGACTGGATCGTCCATAAATGAGATCAGCAGGCTCGCTTCGCTAGCCTGCATTTTCATTTGAGCATTTTTATCATATGTTAGGACGATCCAGTCGGGGGTCCAGACTAAACGTCTGGCTAAACGGATATGGCGAGCGAAGCGAAACTGACGGCTAGTAATATAATATTCCCAGGAATAGCTCTGATTGAAGAAGCAGTGCCCAATCAATTTTCCCGCGATAAATGCATTACAATCTTCAACTTGGTGCCAACCTAACAAGGTCAACTCAACTTAATGCCAACCTGACAAATTATTAATTTAGTTACCAGTTAACAACTGTTTAGAAGAGGTACTCTCACCAGATTATAGTTCCATATTAACATATGGTATGGACATTTTTCAATCATAGTTAAGAGAATAAGAAGAATATACATGCTAAAAGAAGAACTTTAAACCCTTAAAAACCACCCTTAGAGTTAAAATATTGCCAAAAGATTTCTTAGTGCGCCTCTGAAGGGCCATCTGAAGATACCTACCAAATTTGAACGTTTTTGGTCCGGTAGATTTTTAGTTCTGTGAGTGAGTGAGTCAGTCAGTGAGTGAGTGAGTGAGTTGGTGCCATTTCGCTCTTATATATATATATATTATATATATATATATAGATGAAATACAAAATAAAACGTAAACTGAGGTTGTTTACATTCAACACAGGTAGAATCAGGTACTTGTAGATGAGAAAACTGTGTGCGGTCTACTGTCCACAGAGCTATTGAACGACATACTCATTTCCTCAGAATAAGCCTTTCGAAAGAGGAATAGTATTATCTAGTACTTTGGAAATGTTACTAATGGAAGGACTTTCAAGCTGTTAAAAATCTTTCAAATAAGGGAAAAGGTACTCTATAAAGAATTCGTTGAATCGGAGCATCTTTCCTTATGGCTTAAACTAATCCACAGTCTTCCATGAATGTCAATTCACATTTAAAACTTTTTCAGGATGAATCAGTGTAGCGTGACTTTATCTCGAGTGAGGAAAAATAATCCTCCCAGACGAATCGACATTATTTGCATTTTCCACACATAAACTTTCTGACATTTCCCGGAAAAATCGCAGTTCTCCAACTAAATTTATCTACACAGTGATTTTTCATGAACCAATCAACCACAGTCGAAAGTCACCTAGGTTTTCCACCAGTTTTCCGGAATGCATCGCGTGACTGAGTCACGTAACGAGGGTAGAATTTCCTTTCAATAATAATTTTTCTGGGAGAAGCAACAGGCTAGATGATTTTAAAACTTTCACAGTTCGGTGAAAAATGATTATATTTTTCTGTTCCATTGGTTCTTTAATGTGATTCTTCCTCAACCGCCTCCTTTCTCCCATTCTACATTTTTCATTCTAATTCTTGTTCTTGTTCTTCTACTTCTTCTTCTTCTTCTTCTTCTTCTTCTTCTTCTTCTTCTTCTTCTTCTTCTTCTTCTTCCTCTTCTTCTCCATCTTCTTCTTTCTGCTCCTCTTCCACCCCATCTTCTTCTTCTTCTCCCTCTCAATCTTTATCTCCTTCTTCTTGAACCTCTTCTTTTCCTTCCGCTTTATCTTCTCCTTCTCCTCCTTCTTCCCTTCTTCTTCTTCCTCTCCTTCTTTCTCTTCTCCTCCTCCTCCTTCCTCTTATTCTTCTTCTACTTCTTCTTCTTCTTCTTGTGTCTATACCTCTTTATCGCATCAAAAATGAATGATTATACAGTATATTAATATTGTTACATCTATTTGATATTTTATTGATTTTGTATATTCTGTTTGTTTCCAGAATGGAACAGCTGGAACTGAAAGTGGCGGCAGAACAAATGGGTGAGTGCTTATTAAACAATTATTATCAAATTGAGATTATTCATCTTTTTTTTTTAATTCATTACGTTTTATTTATCGTGACTAAAGTATACAATCACGTACAATTCCAATGACCAATACAACGATGTAACACATTCTACGTTTTGACAATCATGTAACGTCAGTAGCATTATGTTATGCTTCGACCAGATATTATAGAATTTAATTCCACATTCTATACTTTACATTCAAAGTTTTGACAGTAAGACAACTTTATTTCAAGAGACTTTTCAAACATCTAGTCAAAAATTCTGTAGGATTGATAAAACATTTTACAACTTGAGACCAGACAGTTCGCTGAGGTACGTTGTTCAATATTCTAAGTTGAGCATGTTGAGAAGACAGTTGATGTATATGAGCAATAGATTTATTAATATAATTCCATTTTTGATATTAATCGAAGAGTAGATTTGAAGGGAATAGAGGCTTGAATTAAGGAAAATTCTAAGTATTTCTTAAGGATTTGTTTTCCCTGAGACCCAAAATTCCGTTTTGAGTGCGTACAACCGTACATGACATTCATGTATTATATGGGAGCACACGGGAAAATCACAAAAATTGCTATACAATCAAGAAAATCACTATACAAAGATATTGATGATTGAGAGAAAGAAATAAATACAAGGGAGAAAACTCTTGAAGGAAGAAAAATGTTATGAAAAACTAGATATATGCTAAATACCGGAGACTATACTATAAAATACTAGAAGCCATATTATACAATATGAGTAAATGATAAGAGAGGAATTAAGAAATTATAAATAAGATTCTAAGAATAATTCTTAGTTAATAATAATTAATAATTCATTAATTATTAATGAATTAGATGCTGAGAATTACGAAAATAATTTATTTCTTTATTACAGAACAAAGAAGACTACAGGCATTAAGTCCAAAACAGCCTTCACTACAATTTACAATCATATTGAGCAAGTTACTATAAAAAAGAGATACATTACATGCAATCCACAAATACTTAAGAAAACAATGAGGAAAGCATAATTAATTGAAAGTAATCCAAGTACAAATAATAAAACCAGAAAGAAGATAATAAGTTATAAAAATAGTACAATTGAGCATAGAAGCAGGCTAAGCAAGTTAACAGGTACAGGCATAATTTGATGAATGATAAGAGAACTAAGAATGAAAAGAAGTCACACTTCCAGTATGTAAGTTACTCCATGTAAGTTGATGAGGTCTTGCATTGGTGTCTACCTTCATTGAATGAAGCTGCTTAAGGTGCGTACAGATATACGCGCCGCGAACATGAGCAAATCACTTCCAATCAGCTGACTATATCTGTATTTTTACAAAAACGATAAGTTACAGATATAGATAGCTTGGCATCAGCTGATTAAAAGTGAATTGCTCATGTTCGCGGCGCGTAAATCTGTACGCACCTTTACATGCCTTCTTGAACTGACTGGGATTCATATGGGAAATTCCTAGGTGAAAGCTATGTTAATTATAAAGATTCATCATGCGGTTGATTGGAGAATTGGAGTGAATATTGGAGTTGCATGTTCCCTCCTTCACTGTCATTCATAAGGTGCGTACAGACTTTCGCTCTGCTCCGCAATCGAACGTCACTCGAGCAGATCGATTGATGATCGACCGGGGAGCAAGAGTGGAACGAGAGAAGAGCTAACATACGTTCATGCGTAACGTTCATGATCGGAGCGAGTGCGGAGCGTGCGTGGGGCGATTGCGGAGCGGTTGGTGGCGCGTATATCTGTACGCACCTTTAGAAGCTGTGATTCAAGACGTCTTAGTACATATGATCTTAAATCAAATAATGATAAATTCCATCCCAATTGAATAATTTTCATGAAAACATTTACATCTTCATGATTGAAAAATAAATTTTCATAATTACATCAAATATTCTGGTAGTCCATTATAGATCTACATAGACCACTTTCTTAAAAATTTGGTAACGGTGCTGATTTAGAAAAGGGTTGTGCTATCTGCTGTGTCCACTGATTTAGAAGGGAATAGCAAATCTATGTCAATGAGATTCTAACTTTATAACGTAAAAATCTCATTATCGATACTGAATATGTTAGAAGTTCATCTACGATTCAGAAGTATTCACTTTTCGACCGAACGTAGTGAGGTCTATTTTCAACTCGATTTGTTTTCGTCTGTCTGTATGTAACGCGATTACGGGCAAACGCGTTTAAAGAATTTGATAAGATTCGGCAGGAATATTCCTTTTTCAACTGCGTGGAACCTACACAAGGCTCTTTGAAATTTCGCATTTTAGGGATAGTATGAAAAGAAAAGAAATTCCTCCATACTCTGATATCACTATATATATATATAATATCTACTTTGAAGATAGGATCAATCACACTATAGCATTATTCATAATCAATCAGCTGACAAGTGTATTATTCATTGTATGCATTACACAGATTTCTGGCCGTGTCTATTTATATAAGGTAGGGTTTTTTATGATGCGTCCCCAATCAGTATTAACATTGTAACATTTGAAAAAATCTGGTGTGTCGCACTCACACAACTTTCCTTGCCGTTATGAAAATTTATCACCTGACGTTAGTGTACTCGCGCATCTCAAGTCTACTACTCAATGATCCAAACCAGCTGGTGACAGGACAATAACGCTGGAGACACACGAAGTCTGCTATCTCTTCATAGTGAATGATTTAATAGAATCAACAGTTTGCAATATTGAAATATTAACATTTTCTTGAATTTCGAGCTTATTTTGAATTGTAGGTGAAAATGTTATTGAACATAAATTGTAGAGATTTTCATGCTTAATCTTTTCAACTTGAAATTCTAGGTTTTAATTGTCTCTGAAGCATGATAATTGGGAATCTAAAATCAAACTTTGCATAGATGTGGTGAAGCTCCTGGAATTTTTACAGATGTGTGACTTGTGGCAGCTGATGGAGCTTATCAATAACTATTTTAGGTATGAATTTGATAAAAATCGTTGGAGCCGTTTTTGAGAAAATCGCAAAACACCTGTTTTTGACTACATTTTCGCCATTTTGGCCGCCATCTTGATTTGCATTAGATCGAAATTGTTCGTGTCGGATCCTTATAATATAAGGACCTTAAGTTCCGAATTTCAAGTCATTCCGTTAATTGGGAGATGAGATATCGTGTACACAGACGCACATACACTCATACACACACATACAGACCAATACCCAAAAACAACTTTTTTGAACTCAAGGGACCTTGAAATGTATAGAAATTTAGAAATTGGGGTACCTTAATTTTTTTTGGAAAGCAATACTTTCCTTACCTATGGTAATAGGGCAAGGAAAGTAAAAAAATGTAATAGGTGATTGGAAATAAAATAGAAAAATATTAAATGAACTGAATAATGCCGAAGAAATTATAATATTCTTGATTGAAAAAATTAATCTTAAAATAGTTGAGAAATATTTCTATCAGATGGAAAGATTATCACGAAACTAGATAAATCATCATATATGTGATACAAATTCAAACGTGAACTGAGTTTATCAACATAAGTGAGTTTTTGATCTTGGAGAAAACAATTAACAGTTTTTAAGAGTAAATATGATTCAACTGTGAATAAATTGTGATTCAACTGAATCAACTAGAGCAGGTGACATCAGATACTTGTGGATGACAAAACTGCGTGAGGTCTACTGTTCACAGAACTACTAGTTATCTGGAAATAACAATATCAACTTCCAACCATAAGCTAGAGAAAGATAGAATAAGCTAGAAATAGAAAGAAAAATAGTAATCTCAGTACACTTTTTAAATTATTTAATCACAACATGTTTCGGACATTGATGCCATTTTATCTTCATAACTTCCAGAAATGTCAGCGTATGGCATCCTTTTCTCTATGGTTCAAAACTAGTTTGCATCATCAATGATCAAATCAGGTTAAACTCCGAAAACTATATACTCACGGTTAACTTGTAACCATATTAACACAGTTAGGCATTAGGTTGGGATTTTAAGAGAGCAGAATATCAAGTAGGATTCAAACTGTGTTATAGAATAATATATGAATATGAATGAAGACAAAGTTGTATAATTATTACCTCAAATGTATGATATTATCAGAAGGTTCATTACCATTAAAACCGCAACTTTCGTATGGACACTTCTCTAAAAGCTACAGTTATATTGGACTGTGAATGAAGTTTCAAGTACACTTGAAGTTAACGCTGTTAATACTTGAAACTACAATATCGAACTATATGAGGAATATTCAAGCATCACTCCCAAACACTATAACAATAAAACTTACTGGAACAATAGAGTTGGGTTTTTAATTACTGTATGTGTGTGTTTGTGTTTATACTGAGCATTGCGAACCGCAAAATAATAATTGGGTCACAGTCTAGCTAACAAACAGTACTTGTTCAATGTTTGCCGTATTCTCGAGGGAGATATTCCACCGCTGAGGTGCGGTAACTGAATAAACCGCTCTTTGCCTTCACGAACTTGATTGCAAACTGTGACTGGGAAGTAAATCCACAGAGGGATGAAATGGAGAGAGAAAGCGATATGGGGTTGAGGGTTGTGGAAGAGAGCCAGTGAATGACACAATCTGAGAGGGTTTGTCAGTAAGAGAGACTGTGTCAGAGAGAGATAATATTATATTAGAATAGATATCTTCATTTATATAGGTTACAATATACTCCGGTCCAATGGATTGATTACAGTTGATAATTGAATAAAATTTATGAATGATATAACCGGTCAAAACGTCGAAATGAAGGTAACTACGATATTAAATGTGAAAATATAAAGCAGGGAGAGAAACTTTCAGGGGAAGGATTTCTTTTTTCCCTCTCCTAATCATTTTGATAACTGTTTGTGAAGATATTGAAAATTTCATTCCCTGCTATGAATTTACTCTTCATGATATTCATTTAGTATTGTATACTAGCAGGTAACCCGTGCTCCGCAAGGGTCTACTGAAAAACTTGACAAACTGAAAACTTGAGTGGAATGTTGATAAGTTTCAAATTGGTCTAGAACCATCCTCGGTTAATTTAGGATCTATATGCAAAATTTCAAGTTAATCATTCCAGTAGTTCAGACGTGATGATGCGACAAACATAATTTTCCTATCACGTACGTGTATAAGCCAGTTATTTCCCTTATTATAGTATAGATAAAGCTGCATTTACACCAAAGCTATTAACAGAATGTTAATAACTTAATCCTCAATGTCAGGGCACCGAGCTTCGCTCGTTATTCATTTATTGAGAAAACACAATTCTTTAAAATGATTGGGGAAGGACTAATATGCATAGCCCAAAACTGTTTCTTCCCCGAGTTTTGATTTATACACTATGAAGCTGGATTTACACCGAAGCTATTAACAAAATGTTAATAACTCAATCCTTATAGATTCTATCAGATTGAACGGAACTTGACAAACACATAATGTCCATCATGTGTATGATAAGTTATGTTCAATCTAATAGAATCTATAAGGATTAAGTAATAAACATTTTGTTAATAACTTTGGTGTAAATGCAGCTCAAATAGTCCAAAAGGTAGGTTATGTTCTATACACTTGAATTCAGGTCCAATTTCCAGTCTAAATATTTGAAAACAGAAGAGTTCCAATTTAGATTGTTTACATACCAAATTGAATAACAAAATAACACTCACTAATCAATTAAAACTGTAAAATAATGATTAACTTTGAATGATATATATCATGTCATGTCAACAAATCAGATATTTTGATCAAGTCGATTTAATTTCTAGTTGGTTGAGTTCAAAGCCACTGATCGGTGAGTGAACGTGGCTCTGAACGAAGCACTGTTTGGTCGTTGAACGATGCATAGACTCACATGCAGCGCTACTGTACTTGCAATTGAAATCGGCCATTGAGGGGACAACCACGAAGATTATTACATACTAAAGATCTTTGTAATCTATAATGGGCCTATTACAAAAAAATATATATTATATAATAACTCGCAATAGAATATCTCAATGGCAGCCTCCAATTTCAAGGAAGAGCATTGGGAAGGCATAGGCATTGTGAGTTTATACCTCTTCAAGGTCTTCGGTCTAACTGATAAAAAAAAAATATGTTTCAAGTTTTTGAAGTTAAATAAATAATGGAGAGTGGTCGAAATGAGATGATTCTCTCGAACATCATAGTTTGGTTAATTCTGGATACGCTGGTGGTAAAACCAATTCGATATCTCTCACAATAACTGAATAACTTCTATAATAAATATTGTGATGAATTTTTTAAATAGACCTCATGAGAAGAGAGAAAAATTGTGATTACCTTTTAAAATGAAAGAATTTGCCAAAGGAATGGTCAGCGACCGAGCGATAAAGCTTACTTATCAGTAACTGTATATTAGGGTGCGTACACAAAGAAAGCTGGTTGCCGGCGCCGGAAAACCAGCAGCTTGCTCCTCGAGCTTATAAGCGCGGTAAAAGCTTGAAGCCGTACATAAAGAAAGCTGGTAACAAGCGCGACAAGTCAGTTCACTTTGAGCAGTGTCAAAGATGTCTTCGTCTAGTGATGATGTGTTTTTGGCGGAGAGTGTTCATTTAAAATTATTGTAAAGGAGGAAATTCGGTGTTCATGTTATTAATAGACATAGGAAGAAACTTGGTGAATACCATCACTTGTTTCCGCAACTAAAAGGTGACCCACAACGGTTCTACACATACATGAGAATGGAGCTAGCGACTTTCGATTACATATTAAGAAACATTGAAGGACGTTTGATTAAAAAGTGGTCAAACTGGCATAAACAACCAATAGAACCAGAAGAGCGTCTTGTCATATTTTTGAGGTAAGAGTTATCCATATTTATAAGGTGGATAACTTGTTCACTTTTGATTTCTGAAGTCTTCTAGGGATGTCAATCTCGGAGACTAACTGTACGCACAGTACAGAGACCACTCGCAGACTGAGCCAGTTGCTGGAAACCGGCTACAAGAATGTTCTCTTCATACTTGTTTGCCGGTTGACGCCGGCAGCTCGCGCTTGTTGCGCTTGTTGAGCCGGCACCGGCGTTTACTGTGTACGGGCACACTTGAAACCATGTTAAGTTCTTCTCAAGCCGGGACGCGCTTACAGCGGCTGGTTTTCCGGCGCCGGCAACCAGCTTTCTTTGTGTACGCACCCTTAGATAAGAGTACCGTTCTGTACTGAATATTTTCTAGAAAATTATTTAATAAAATTGTAATTATTCTGCAAATAAAGCACGAATCATTTATGAATTGCTCATTGAATTTTGAGGTTACACTTTGTTTACTATCGATCAGATGTTTTAAAGCAGCTCAAACACAGCTGACTGATTCAACATATTTTAATAATGTCATGCCAGATTCATGCAAGCTATAATACTATTTCTAAAAAGTAAAAAACTATCAATAAAGGACCAAGAATTTCGAATAAAAAATAAAATGTATGTATTATTGTTGAAATTATTATTATTTAAGAAATTATATTATAATGTCAAGTATTATTGTAACTAACTAGGTCATAGCATGAACATTATATTATTGATAAAAACAGCAGAAATTAATTATAACAATCTCAGACATAATAAAAATTGTATAAGAATATTAATTTATCAATTATTATTTCAACTGAACCACATGGTGATTAAACCTCTTTGGCAAGTCTAAGCCAATCATAGTGCATAGAAATAGCACCAAAAAGGTGATCGTTTGAAAACAACACATGTTAATCTACTATCAGACAACAAACCTGCCTCATCATATACGCTAGCACATGTACATTGTATAAGAAGAACTATGTCTAGGAGATTAAGCAGTCTTAAGAATTATATAAATTGAGTTATTATTGTAATTAAAAGAACTATATTCTACTGCTTGCCACTGACGTCACGTCTACGTCACAATCGTTCTACCAATGGCAAATTTTCATGCAAATTTATTACACCGAGATTCTCAGAAAAAAGGTTCTAGCCAAGAAGCTTAGAAAAAGGTCTTCACTTCCCTTTTGAAATCCTCACTGTTCAGACCTCGTTAAAGTTACCAAGACCTATTTGTAAGATTTTCGTTCGATTTTATATGTTTTACTAGCTGTACCCTGCCACGCTTCGCAGTGGCACATTGTGATTGAATGTTATTATTTTTTTTCTGTGGCCCCCACTATATATAAAATATGTGTTGGGAAACCACAAATATTATGCTTGTTAAATAAATTATGAACATCTGTGTTATGTGTAATATATTATTGTAAATATATATGTAAAAATATTATTGTATAACATGATTATTTGCACTGAAACACGAATTTATTATCGAAAAAAAAGCATCGGTATGCTTTCTTTGTTCTGAATTGCAAAAGTAATTGAAATCCAATAATTGTACCGGAAAACATACGGTAATCAAGAGTGTAGTTTACCGGTACTCTATATCTCACGAACCTGTTGAAGCTGCGTTTTGAAACATGCGCGCTATCTAGCGGTCAGATTTTGCACTTTGATTGCAGCAGCGCTCAGCTCAAATCTGGCCAAAAATGGCCAAAGTTTCACCCCCTCCCCCCGGGCCACCCTGCGAGCCCGGTCAATTTTTTTTTTTTAATCGACTTATTTTCGCGAGCTGACCCCGAATGTGAAGTCAAAAATCGGAAAAATCCATAAACAAAAAAGTTAAAAATTTTCGGGCGAGCGTAGCGCCCCTGAAAATTGTAAAAAGTAGATAAAAACCATCCTTGATGCAGATTTTATATCATGTTAAAATTTCAACTCAATTGGTCCAGTACTTTTGGAGTTTTTGCATTACACACAAACCAACATAACATTTTTATATATATAGATTTATATATATAGATTTGTGAGCCAATATTCTTAGGCTATTCTAATTGTTATTTGTAAAATTACTTTCATCAATCGATAAATCAAAAGTTTTAAGTTAAATTATCCCTTAATTAATTTGGTGAAGGAGATATTTAAATTAAAATTCCCCACGTGCTGAGCCGAAGCCTGGATCGCCGCCGATCAAACGATTTTGATCCAAAGAAGAAAACCACGACCGCCAAGGAATTTCACGTGAGTTATAAGTTTAAAGGGGCCCCAATCTACGCTTCGAAAATATTTCAGTGCAGAAAAATATAAAATTTTCTTCGTTAAATTATTGGCCACGCCGACAAGCGCTTTTAGTTATTAAGAGCCTAGAATTTATTCCTATAGAATTTATAAGAACTTGTAGTTGATTAACTATCCTCCGCTGCCAGAACCACGACCCCGAGCAAACTTTTTAAAATATTTTATAATTTATTCTCACCATTTTTTCACAAACTGTTAAATTTTATCAATTATAAAATTCTGTCAATCATGCATGGTGTCATGCAAGCACAAGAAAATTTTTAACTCTTTTGTTAATGCTAAATTATTATCAACCTGTAAATCAAATTCTGAATCTGCACTGTATGATCATATATTTTATTATAATATATTTCAATTTTGTTAATTCGTTTTCTGAGTTCGATTATTTCTTAAGCCTGTCAATTATTGTGTCTGATACGTTCTATATCATCAAGAACCGATCGAATACGATCATTGCAATAATTGAATTAAGCTGGATATTGGAACAGGTCTAAGTGGATGTAGTGAGTGGGGTCAGATCGAGATATTTGTTCTTTGTCCTTACCTGCTCATATATCGGCTTTTATCTGTTACCAACCTCGACTTAGGAGCGAATACATCAACAGTACAGCAGATGCAGCCAGAGATCATATAATTTCCTACAATAGAGCTTAAAACCCGACAAGACTCTGTTCTCGAAATATATTCTGAACGATATTTGGTCCAAGTACCGTATTTTAATCCTTCAGAACTTATTAGAGATGCAGTCCCGTAAATTATCTACATCGGGATTTTTGCTCGACCTGTATGATTTTGTATGCTCATTCTTCACAGGTAATAATTTTAAGGTATCCGTATTCAGTGTTTAGCGTCCGCTACACTACTTATAAAAATTTCATCACCATACAATCTGTCATAAGAAGAATCAAGGGTGAGCGAGCGTTTAGGCCTCCTGCGATTCCGACAATTGTATTGAGTCTTGTAGTGAATCAATCAGTCTGGTGTACACTTAGCGTCCACGCACGCAGTTACAAAATTTATAACCTCAACACCATTGACTCAGTGCAAGATTCACCATACGTGTATCGACTTATCCTTGGAGGTGAGAGTGACTCCCCCAGGAAAAGCTTCACAATATATAAGGTATAAATAAAATCGAGCCTCAAATTTTGACATTCAATAACTTTTTCATGTGTGCACAGAATTTGATGATTTTTTTTTTTAGTTTTGTTCGTTATGTTCAGGACCAGGTTTATGGCCTATCAAATTTATAATCAGACTCAGGACTCTTTCCTACGGTCCTTCAAGGTTTGCATGTAATCCTTATTGGAGAACATTTGTGAGCTGGCCACACACAGAGATAAAAATCAGCGGGAAAATTCATGCGTCAACCAACAGCCGTCTGTAGATCTGTTTTTCAATATTTTCTTCCTACTGATTCACAAAATTATAATTCTTGATATAGCCGCGGTATGAGCGACGTCCAAACTTCTCTGAATGCTCTAAATTTAGAATATGCACGGGAAAATCAGCAGCAAGGAGATATACCATCCAATTTCCAGCTAGATACAGTCAACCATAACTAAAAATAACTAACTAAGCACATAGGAAGCAAATAGTTGATATATAAATGTAAATACTGATTGTTGGATAACTTTCATTAAAATATAGTGATAAATCATCAGATTGATCTAAGGCTAAGCACACCTTAGGAGGCGCGGCTTGGTGATACAAAGTGTTGATCTTATGGAGATTGCCTTATCACACCGTTCCACGCCATGCCCGATTCAGTGTGTGTGAGTTCTTCCATTCGAACCAATAAGCAAGAATCACCTTGATGGAAAATGCCTCCTCAGGTGTGCATCCAGCTAAATGAGAGGCATTAACTATTTGGCGGTACGAAGTTCGCCGGGCCAGCTAGTATAAAATATTAAATTAGTGATATTCCTAGTGTTCTCATAATGGATATAGTGAGGTCCACATTATAATGGCAGTGGATAAAGATAAGGGAATAGCGATGCCAATTCTCTGCATTAATTAATTATATTTCTACACTGTCAAAAACATAATTGGCATCGTTGTGGACCTAGAAAAGGATAGTACCACCGGCCTTGTCGTATGATAGTAAAGGATAGCAAAACCAAAGTTGATCAAATACTGTCATTATAACGTGGACCTCTCTATAGATATTACAACATCTCACCAACAACAGTATCTGGAGTCAAAAATACAGCAATAGATGAAAACTAAACTAAAACTCATCATTCAACAACTGTGACCGCACTTCAAATAAATAATGCAAACTTTACAAAATATTCAAGAATTCATCATGATGCTTATTATTCCAGCCATAGCTGATTTAAAAACTGAGAATTATCTTCATTGAGTATAACTAAAACAAGAGAATTCCCTCTCACCACCTTTCATTTGTTGAACAACGCTTCAGATGAATTAGTTTCCAAATAGCATTGATGTTACCAGAGTCTACTTAAACAGAAGTTCAACTCCGAATAGGAGAGTAAACTCAAACAATCTTCAGTCAACTACAGATTTACTTTTCTGTCTCTTTTTCTACTTCACTTATTATTCTACTTCTTCCTTCTCACTGTCTTCTTCTTCTTTTTCTTTTCTTTTTTTCTTTTACTTCTTCTTGTCTTCATTCCAGATCTTTCAGTAGCCCATCAGGCGTTCCACAGGGTTCAAATTTGGGGCCTTTGCTCTTCATAATATTCATAAACGATTTGCCGGCTGTCATAAAGCATTCGTCTTGTCTGCTGTATGCAGATGATGTGAAGATCTTCAGGGTGATTAGGTCTGAAACTGATTGTCAGCTGCTTCAAAGTAATGTAGATAGTTTTTTGATTGGTGCTTGAGAAATCAGCTCAGAGTTATATTGGTAAATGTGCTACGCTGTCTTTCACAAGACAAAGACATCCGCAAATTCCCATCTATAGAATCAATAACCAAATAATTATTAAGAGAGTGGACCATTTTAAAGACCTTGGTGTAATTTTTGATCCTGAGCTCAATTTCAATCATCATGTGAGAAGTTATGTTCCAGAGCATGTCAACAGATTGGATTCATTCGGAGAACCTACTCTCAATTTGATAATCACAATATTCTTATTCTATTATATAAGACACTTATCAGAAGTTTATTTAACTACTGCTCTGAAGTATGGCATCCATATCTCGCCTCTCATAAGCTGGAATTAGAAAGAATTCAAAGTAAATTTCTAAGGTTTGTATATTTCAAGCGTTTTAAAATGTTCTGTCCTTTCAATTTTCCCACAGCTAACGTAAGAGCCATATTTGATATTCAAACCCTGGAAGAATCTAGGCGCTGTAAATTGCTTTTGTTCCTATATAATATATTGAATAACCGTGTCCAATCAACCTACCTCCTTTCATTGCTGAATATATATGTGTCTTCAGTTTCACGGCGTTCCGGCTTCAGATTTCTTCCTCCCCAATGCAGCTCCAATAGTCACTTCAATTCTCCAATCAACCGTATGATGAATCTTTATAATTACCATAGTTTTCACCTAGACCTTTTTCATATGAATCCCAGTCAGTTCAAGAAGGCATGTAAGCGGCTCCACCCAATGTGACACCTATTTTTCCCACGCTAGACCTCATCAACTTACATAGAGTACCAAATTTAGTAGATGTCTTCCTTTCATTCTCAGCTCTGTTATCATTTATCTCATTATTGGAATGTTATTAGTATTTTCTTGATTCCCCTCTCATTATTTTCTCATATTGTAAATGGTTTCTAGTACAGTATAATAATAGTATAGTATCTAGTATTTAGTATATTAAGTTTTCAGTATATTTAGATCCCCATCACATTTTTTCCTCTTCACAAATTTTTCCTTATGTCTTTCTCTCGAAGTTTTTTTGTGAAGTGTTTATTGTAATTTTTTTGATTGGGGAGCGATTTTTGGGTTTTCCCGTATGCTCCCATATTGTTGTAAATAAATTAATAAATATTAAATATTATCTTGTTTTCTCCTTTTCCTCCTTCTTCTTCATCACCACCTCCTCCTTCCCCAAACCACCACCTCCTTCTCCAAACCACCTCCTCCTTTCCCAAACCACCTCCTCCACCTCATCCATCACCTTCTCATCTTTCTCCTATTCTACTCTTATTATTCTAGTTATTTTTGTATTTCTCCTTCTGTTTTTTTCTCACTGTCTTTATCTTTTTCTTCTCCTCCTTCTTCTTCACTATCTTATTCTTACACTTCTCGTTCTTCTTCTTGTTTTTCTTTTTCTTCTTCTTCTTCTTCTTCTTCTTCTTCTTCCTCCTCTACTTCCTCTCCTTCTCCTTCTTCTTCTCCTTCTCATCCTCCTCCTTCTCCTCCACCTCTTCCTCCTTCACCACCAGCTCCTTTTCTTCCTACTCCTCCTACTCATCCTCCTGCTCCTATTCCTCTGCATCCTTCTCCTCATCATCCTCCTCCTCATCGTTCTCCACCTTCTCTTTCTTCATCTCCTTCTTCTACTTCTTTTTCTTCTTTTCCTTCTTTTCCTTCTTTTCCTTCTCCTCGTCCTTCTCCTCATCATCCTCCTTCCCCCTTCTCCTCCTCCTTCTTCTTTCCCTTCTCCTTCCCCTTCTCCTCCTCCTTCTCATTCTCCTTCTCCACAACCCCCTACTCATCAACCTCATCCTTCTCCTCCACCTCCTCTTTCTTCTCCTCCTCCTTCATCTCCTTCTCCTTTTCCTCCTACTTTTTCTCCTCCTCCTCCTTCTCCTGCTCCCACTCCTCCTCGTCATCATCAACATTCTCTTTCTCCATCTTCTTTTTCCTCTCCTTCTTCTTCTTCTTCTCCTTCTTCTTCCTCTCCTTCTTCTTCTTTTCCTTCTTCTTCTTCTGATAGTACGCTAGGACTCTTCTGAGTAAAGACGTTGATCAAGTTAGCCTAACGAGGCATCTCCTCTTCCAACCTCAATCAGCTTACAAGTCTAAACCCTCTCCTTCATCATCTTTCTTCCTCCATTCCTTTTCGCTCACCCCTCCGCATTCACTCCCCATTCCCCCTCCACTATAATTGAATTCCCTCTACTACTCTACAAATCTTCTTCCTCTCTTTATTTCCCTTTTTCCCCTTTTGACCTTCATTTGCTGTCTCATCTCAAATCTTATCCCTTCTTTCTATCTTGCTCTCACCCTTCAGCACATTTCTCGCTCACTCTTTCTCTCTTCCAATTCTTATTTGCTGATTTGATCTTATTTACGTGTATAATTATTTTACTTTATCAATTTTCAGTTTTTTTTTCTCTCAAATCTTCATATTGATCAAAACTTTTACAATATTTTCATTTACAAATTAGTCCTTAGTTGAATTAATGAAATTAACGTTCTGGTAGAGAGTTAGTAGGAAGGATATTTTGAATATTCTTTCCAAAGAATGGACATTGATATGTCCAAAGCTCCGCCAATTTATGTAGATGCATAACCATATTTTCTGTATCTATTACCAATTGATTTTTTCATATCATATGCAGTTCAAAAATCATTTTCTCAGTCTATATTATGTAAATTTATCTATAATTTTGCTGTATTGTAAGCTATTGTATATAAGTGTAAAAGCCAGTATATATTGTAATCTACATAAATAAATTACTCAATCAATCAATCAATCAATTCTTCTCCATTCCATTCTTCTTTCAGCTTATTTCTTCCTCTCTTTCCATTCTTCTTTATTTCATTTTTTTCCTCCTTTCTATGCCTTCTACCTTTTTTGTTTCATTCTTAAATATCGGGACACCGAGCTTCGCTCGTTATTTATTTATTGATAAACAGAACGCAATTCTCTAAAATGTTTGAGGGAGGACTAACAGGCACAGCCCAATACTGTTTCTTCCCCGAATTTTCATTTATACACTATAAATAGTGCAAAAAGTAGGTTATGTTCCATACACTTGAATTCAGGTCCAATTTTCAGACGATACATTTGAAAATAGAAAAGTTCGAATTTAGATTGTTTAATAGCCAAAATGAATACATAATAACACTCACCAATCACTTTAAACTGTGGAATAATGATTAACTTTCAAAGTTATGATATTATACTCTAATTTAGAATAATATATTACCATGTCATTTCAACAAATCAGATTTCTTTGATCAAGTCGATTGAAATTTCCAGATAATATTTCTTGTGAGATAAACTGATTGATTGCACATAGTTCAACAGCTGAACATGATTCTGTCTCACTCCCATAAACGCACTCGCATCTTCCATTATCTACAGACGACGAAATATTATCATTTGTTTTTCCAAGGATGAATAATTATTATCATTTTTTTGTCCTAGTTTCATATCATAAACCTACTATTTTCCAAATTTCGTCAAAATTGTTAGAGCCGTTTTTGAGATCCGTTGGACATGAATATATGACCATATAAATAAGCAAATATATAGATATATACAGAAATTGCTCGCTTGATATAATAGGGTTGCCTTCCAAAACTCTAACGAACATTTTCTCATTTTTCACCCATCATAACTTTTTTATGCGAGTGATAAAGAAAAATGTAGAATCTTTGAAATTTTGATCGTTTTCCCAGCTTCTATATTATGTCCTCACTCCCTGTACGTGAATCATGAGTCATACGTATAGATTACATCGGATCTATGAATAGGAAAAACTAGAATCACAGTTATCTAATATACAGGGACCGGCATATTGATCTGACGATTTTGTAGTAGTTGTTATGTTTGAACCACTGTCATTGAAAAGGCGGGAATGTTGTACATCGACAGGTCTATTCTTGCCATTTCAGTAGCCAGTATGCAGTATGTCGGGGTCAAGCGAACATCAACCGATTGTGATTGAAACTTATTTTAAAAATAATCACACAGCGTTTAGGTCGCAGACATTTCAATAATTTAAATCGACACGCGCCTGTTCCCAGTACGAATAAGATCTTGTTTTGGGTGAAGAATTCCAAGAACACGTTGTCGTTCCAGGACGAAAACGAACCGTGAAAACGCCTCAAAAATACCTGAATAGCTGTTACACGGTGTCCACGACGTTCAGCAGCGAAACATGCTGTTGCGCTAGCCATTTCTGATCGAAGTTTACGACGAATTCTTCATTCCGACCTAAAATTCCATCTGTATAAGATAATGTTAGTGTAACAACTCAACGCAATAACGAATTATTGGGCATATTGCAAAGCCGCTTGCGAGATCATTCTCGAAAATTTCCACTAGGATGCCGTTATTCTTTCAAGTGACGAGGAACATTTTCATTTTTCGGGATTTGTGAATGAATAAAATCGCCGTAATCAAGCAGCCAATAATCCACAGAGCTAAAGAAAGGCATTCAACGAGAAATTGAAGCAATTCCACAAGTGATGATTGAGCGAGCAATGTCAAATTTCAGGATTAGTTTGAGTAAGTGTGTGAAAAGTAACATCATTTGGATGACATAATCTACAAATAAAAAATTTTGTGAGTAATCTATGTAATTCACTATAAATTGCAAAATTTGATCTCTAATTTGATATATTTCATTATTCAATTGCACGAAGAACACTTTAATTATCATCCCTCAAAAATCGTCAGGTTTTTATGCCGGGCACTGTAGAAGGCTGTGGTAATAGAAAATCGGCAACTCTGTAGTTCTATCATTCCTACTGACTTCATAACTTAAATCTTAATGTAGTAGTTTGTGGTTCTGTGAACAGTAGACCTCGCGCAAAAAAGGAGCAGTTTGTAGAAGAATCTTAGCATGTTCGAAAATGCTCGCATTTTCCCCCAGATTCCTTATTAGAATCTACTGTATAGATGTCCACGCCACCCATTGAGAATAGTTCTTAAATTTACCCTTTCTCTCTGATGCCACCTCACAATCTATCGATGTGCCAACTCTACATCAAAGGATATTTCCAATAAAACGATCCTAGCGAGTTCTGACGAGCTACTAAGGGCGCAAGTCGGTGTCTGTTTGTGAGTATTTTTCTATGTTCGACGATAACTTTCGATTGCTTACATCAATCAGCTTCAACATTTCAACACATATTCTAAGAGCCACGGTATTTATAGATGGAAACGGTAGGGGTCACGAAATGTGTGCGCAGTGGCCAGCCAGCTAGATTGCGTCATCGCCACCAACCAAGGTTTTTAACACCTATTGGCAATTTATGAATCTTACTTTTGTTAAAAACGTCAGCTACACCGGGAATTCAGCACAAAAATGCGCGTGACACCAATCGTCTTCTTCTATATATCGTGCTGAGGACCATGCTGAATGTACAGATTTCGAATAGAAAATACCGGGTTCGAAATTGGCCTACGAAATTGACTACTTTTCAGTCCTTTTCGAGGATATGATAAGATTACATTGAAAGTGATAAGGAAAATAATTGTTGTAGTTTATCATTGCTGAGCTCAAATCAACTATCCAGCTGGATTATCAATTTCTTGCAATACTTCATTCTCCAAATAACCATAGTATTTTCCATCATCTATCTATTTTAATTAAGTGTTTTTCATCATCTGTGGAAGTTAGAGATGATGATTTTCATAAAATAATAATAATTTGCTGGGCGCCCTTGCCGGGCAGTTTAGCGTCCCCTTTCTCATCGGAAGGACCATCAAAGAAGGCCAGGAGTGGAACTCACGTAGGTCACGTGAACTAATCAGTTTAAAGAGACTGCCAAGCATATCACACTGGATTGCGACAAGCAAGCAGGTGATGAATGGGATGTTAGTATAGGGAAAACTCCTGGTTCTTGTGAAGAACACAGGTATTGGTTTGCCTAACCAACATACTACTTGGGAACACAATAAGCTTCGGTTGACGTGTGGGGTTCTTTGAACCTTTGGTACGTGAATCCGTCCCTTCAAAAACAATAGACAATAAACAATAGAGATGATGATTTTCATAAAAAATAATAATAAATTCGGGAGATATTCTTACACAGATTTTCTCATTGTCGTCGATTATCTGTCTGTCTGTCTGTAAGACTGTCCAGTAACTGTAGAACATGCATGCACATACACAGTCGACTTACATTGTTGTGTCATCACAGCTGTCATCAGCGAGAGGCTTGAAAAATGAAATTAACAACCAATCACTGAAAAATCACAAATTATAAAGATAGAAGAATAATTCAACTTCAAAAAGAGCAGCGAAGAAAAAAAAACAACGTATAGGAAAACCCAACCACAATATATTAGGCTGGAAGCTTCTCGCTGAGTAATGGTTATGATATTGGAATAGATTTATTGATTGGGTTCATTCAAAAAAGAGTAGAATTGGGACTCTAACAATAATGAGACTTTAGTAGTTTTTTAGTTGAATTTTTGTGTGAATTTCTATCGTGAGAAAAATTTTTTCCTGTTAAAAAATGTGAGTTATGTTGATGTCGTTTTTTTCCAATTATTATTCTATACAATTTAACGAGCAATATCTGTTTATATGTTAAGATGTTTGAATAATTACATGTTTATATGTTTGTATTTCACCGGATCTCGAAAACGGTTCTCAAGAAATTCAGTACATAGAAGGTTTATAATATAAAATTTCGATTGCACTAGGTCTCATCCCTGAAAAAACTGACTGAAGGACATTAAAAGGATGATTATTATTGATCCTTAGAAAACCAAGGAGAATTATTATTTCGTCGTCTGTTGATGATGGAAGTGAGTGAGCGACTGCATTGTGTGTGGGACTGTGTCAAAATTATGACTCAGCTGTTGAACTTTTGTAATCATTCAATCAGGTACTAAGTGCCGGTTGCAAAAAAGCCGGGTTATTTTTAATCCTGATTAATTGCAGCAGAACCATCTTTTTGAAATGGTCTTCTCTGATTTGGTTCACGTGAAATTAATCAGGACTAGAATTTAACCGGCCTTTGTGAGCGAAATTTTTGCATTCCTCTGGGAATTAATCTCAATTCACTGTGATTAGATAGAACATTTCTGTATGAACTATAAATATTATTATAATTTCTTCTTTCGTAATACATTTTTTATGCTTTCGTATTTCAGAGCGAAGCTCGGTCCCCGATATTACGAAGTTGATGTATGAATGTTTATTGAAGATTGATATTAGGGAGTCAAAATTACATTAGTGTCATATTCAATTAGTGTAGTAAAAATTCCAATAGTGATGGATTTATAAATTGAATTGTTGTGAGTGCCATCATATTTTCTAGCTCATGTTAAAATCCCTATATTGACCGAGTCCCCAATTATTCATTTGAAGTAGAGATATGAGTAATGTACACGCAACCATCGTAAACAGTTAGAATTCCAGACAAACAGATAGCAGAATCTTACAGGCAGTTTTCTTGATTTTAGAGTGTGCAGTGAAACAATATAGATTATTCGTTGTAATCTAATTCTAATTAGATTAATTCACTCAATAACATTTTACAAGTTAAATAGAAAGACAAAGTTTGTTGTTTATCAAGTCCCATGACTCGCTCTTTAGAATTTAGAGATCTTAATTACACCACCTATCTATCTGGGGGTAGCTGTAATCACAACTGTAAGAATGTATGTCGGCTGTGTATGTGCATGCATGTTCTACCGTTGATGACCAGCCTTACAAACGAGCAATAGATAATACTACATGTAGATTCTCAGCATTCAATTAAGATTTTCGTTTAATAATAATTATTCATTGATTAGCATTTGAACAATTGCAATTTCCAATTTATTTCCATCTAAATACTGCATGTGACAACTCAGGTTTCATTTATAATTGACCAAGCGAAGTGAGGTCTAAGATTGAAGTCGACGGTTTCGCATTTCACTTTATGTTCCGCATTTACAGCGAAACGCAGCAATAGATTTTCATGAAATTCGACAGGTATGTTCCTTTTTCAATTTCGCGTCGACGTATACATACGGTTTTTCAAAATTTTGCATTTTAAGGATAATACGAAAGGAAAAGGAGTATCCTTTGAACACCAATATTACCGTAAAAATCAGTCTTTAGAATTATTCATCATAGATCAGCTGTCTAGTGGACTATAATACTACCCGTTCAAAAACATCGAACATCTTGAAAATGTCCATCTACGTTAGTAGACAAATATTATTGAAAAGAAATTGATTTCTAAAATCATGAAAAGTGAGAAATGAAGTTTGTAGGAAATCAACATTATGGTGATTCATTTTGTTAATTTTAACACACCGATTTTTCGCCAACACGACAACACAGAATGTTCTCTGATGGGTTGATTGGATTGGCGTATCGACGGCAGCCAGACCTCATAACAGCGCTCACACTCACATTCCGGGACGGCACGTCACGGTACGATAGGACAGAAAGCTCTATGTTTATTTAGGATTTTTTCTAGACATATCAAATTGATAAATTTTTTTTTTTTTTGAGAAAACATTACAACAGGTCAATGTAACTTACTGAGCGCGAGGTCTACTGTTCACAGAACTACTAGTACTTGTACAGTCACCGTAGTTAGCATAATTTCTTCAATACATCGTTCCCAGTTCAAAAATCTTCTTCAGATGAGCCTACTAGTTGCGGGTTTAGAAGTCAGTAGAATAGTTAATGAGTGAGTTCTTCAGCCCGGGTGGCTTATAATAAATAGAATATATAGCACTTGTAGACTAGTAGTACTTTGAGCAGTAGACCTTGCGCAGATACAAAACCACAGTCTCCTCTAATACTGTTCAACAGAGTAAATTCTGTCCTGTCCTATCATGCCGGCCAGATATCGGTGTATAAACGACTAATGGCTGTCTGGGTTGTTGAATCGACAATGTTGTTGATTTGATTTGAACAGCTACGACTAATGGCTGTCTGGTTTGTTGAATCGACAATGTTGTTAATTTGATTTGAACAGCTATGCTACTATCATCAAACGCTTACTGAGTTGAAAGCAGAGAAAAGTCAGAAGAAAATACTATGCCACTTCGAGTTATAAATTGCATGCCTCACTGCATGCAATTAATAGTCCACACGACAGCTGATTTTTTACCAAGTTACATTGAGATATTAAAGTAGGCTTTTGTTGAATTGAAAGGTTCACAACAGGAGAAACGCATCCACCATCTCTAACATAAACCCAGAATTCTCTGTATTCTATGAGAGCGATAGGGGAAGTCAGGTTCTTCTGTAGGTGATACATTATAATTAAGGTTGATTGGCAAGCTGAAGAACCTGGAAGATAACTTATAATATAACAGTTCGAAGCAAGGAATTGAAATTTAGAACGACTGTTTATGAAAGATCAAACATTTATTAACAAGACAGTACTCAATAAAATGATGCCAATTAATAGAATCAGATTTAATATGATACTATTGATCATTCATTTGGAATAATAAAATAGTATTTCTTATTAATAGGCTACTATTAGCAATTTCTGCATGAAAAGTATTTGAGTTCATATGATGATTTTTGAACGATATTTACAATTTTTAATGGGTATGTGATGAATCGTCGAGATATTAGGTGATGCACTATTGATTTTGGCCTTTTCGCACACTATTATGGCACTTGTGCCTGATCAGGACTTGAAACTATATTATTATTCACTCACGCGTACGTATGGTTGGCTGCTGGTGGACAAATTGATTGAAGGTCTCCTTTCTCCTTGAGATTATCAGTAGCAAGTCTTCTGTTCTGTCAGTGAGGAAGTTCTTCTTCAGGAAGAAGAATTTCCACAGCCTAAATAATAAATTGATAATGGGCTAAATAGCCAAATATACTGCCAAATTCAGCAATGTGTAACAGAGTATTGTAGCAACAAAACATAAAAATAGGCTGTAAAACTGCACATGCAAGAAGGGAGAGGAATGAGCAATGTTTTTGGTATAATGTAATAATTTTTAGAAATAATAAATTTCAAATTAATTCGACAGCTCGACTGGCTGTTGCTTGACGGGAGAAAAAATACAAAAACACACAACCACGTTGACATGAAAATAAGAAATATTTAATCAAGGCCATGAAATCACCTGAAACCCATTTTGTTCGAGTTGTCCATATCAGTAATGAGCTGCAAGCATTTAGACTGGATGGCATATGTGATACAAGTGTCAAAATCCAAATATCTGATAATCTAACCTAAGTAACAATGAAGAATATTTTATAGTATGGAGAGCAATCTTATGGCTAAATTTTAATTGAATTCAAGTACTTTCAATGAATAATACAAAATGGTTTTTGGTCTTACTTACATTATTTCTGATTTGTTTTTAGTTTCATGTTTGATTCTTCAACTATTTTGTTTATCCGTTTTTCCGGTCCTATCCGAGGCTGTTTGAAGTTCACCAGTAGGTCGATGAAAGTGATGGCTTTCCAGGAAAAAATATCCATTAAGATCTAAAATAGTCCTCGATAATAAAGTCCTGGAACAAGTATCACACTTCAAGTATTTGAGTTGTGATATAACCTATGAAATGAACCAAGACTTGAGTTTAAAATTGAATAGATTCCAATCCATTTGTGGAACAATAAATAGGACTTTGAGAGACAAAGCCAGGAGAGAGACAAAACTTAAATTCTTTAAGGTTATGGCTATTCCAACGCTCTTATAAGGCTCTGAATCTTGGATACCTAGGAAGAAAGAATGGAGTAGGTTACAGGCTGCCGAAATGAGGTTTTTTGGAGCATTAAAAGGGTGCAAAAGGGAATATAGACTTCATAATGTCGATATAAGAAGCGAGCTCAACATAATCTCCATATGGCAGAAGATTGGAGAAAATCGGCAAAACTGGAAAAAGCATGTTGAAAGGATGGAGAGCGACAGGATTCCCAGGGCAGTCATGTTGTATAACCCGGTTGGAAGGAGAAGTGTGAGCAGACCCCGTAAAATATGGATGTGATGGTGAGTTTGAAGTCGGAACAGGCAAATTGCCTAATCCTTGTAGGAAGACGACGACGATTCTTCAACTAACCTCAAAATTTAGGTTAGCTGGATGGATAACAGTCAGGAGTCAGCTGTTGAGAAAATGACAAAATATTGTTGTGACGTCAGACAAGGCTAAGGAGCGCGAACTATTCAAATGCTCAAAATCATTGTAAACGGCAGAAGAGCCAGAAATTCTTCTCAATTAAACCTTTCCGTCACAATAGATAGCAGTTGTAGATGAATATCCTGTCATTGAAATGACCAATATACAAATGTTAATTTCTTATTGAAATAGACCATATTGAAGTCCACGCCTCACAGAGAGAATAGAAATGAATTCTGTTTTGCAATGAACAAACTAATTGTTTCATTCTCTTTGAAGTACCCTCACAATCCATCCATGCATAACCAACTTTATTATACCAAAGGACATGTAATAGTTGAATAGTTGAAGACAAACATCCTGTCCATTCACATAGTCCAGCACGCTGAACTCCAATGATACGACTTTTAATCAACTTTTTATGTGGAATTGGAATTCAGTTTCGAGGTATTATTCGACGAAGCTGCGTGATTCTGTGTTTCAAAATTACTCCAGCTTTCCTGGAAGCTCAGCCACAAATGAATGTTTGCGAGCAAACAAACAAATACACCTCTACCGACTTTTGAGGTATCTGTTCCACATTGGTTATTCTCGGCATTGATTAATTTCCTCTCTTGTTTTTGCAGACATCCCGGTGACAATCCATTCTACAGCAATATCGATAGTATGCCTGACATTCGACCCAGGAGGAAGTCGATACCTTTGGTCTCCGAACTGGTGAGTATTGATACTTCCATCCAATGAATGTGACAATCGATTTAATGAATGTATTCTGTTTGATTGTCGTCAACATCATCAACCCTTGACTGATTATTTTTTGTTGTGAGATTCACTTGGCTGTAAATATGGCTCGAATGTGGAGGTGGAGCATTGACGAATACCAGCAGTTTCAAGTGAATCTGACTATTATTAAATCCTTCAATCCTTTGTTGTTTGTCCAAACCTTTTATGTAGTGAGATTCATGTTTATCATCAGATTGATATTCATTTTCTATCTTTGTCTGTCATTGGGCATAATTAATAACTTTATAAAAATTAAAATCCATGTACCCTTTTCAAAATTGTTCACTCACGACATGTTTCGGCCATGATGCCATTATCAAGTTTTTTTTTCAAATCGAATCAAATTTTATCTCGTCATAATAAAAATAATAATCCTCAATACAAAGTTGAGAAAAACTCATTGATCAATATTTAAATATACACAAAAAATAACTTTGTAAAAAAATAAATTTTTTTTGTGTAGTTGAGAAGTTGATATTGTGGTAATTATTCATATCAAATGAAAAAGACTAAGAAATAGATCTGTGGTTTTTGACATTTATTGTGGAAAAAACACAGATTTATTGATACTTAGAAAGACTGGTTTCGGTTATTATTGACAATCGTGTAATAACCGAAACCGGTCTTTCTAAGTATCAATAAATCTGTGTTTGACAATTTCTTAGTTTTTTTCATTTAACAAAATAACATGTTTGGCGCTGCCTGCCAAACCGAAGTTTGAGTGCTGACATCGAGTATCGATATCAAGATTCAAGATTCAAGATTTCTTTATTGCGAAAAACATTTATATACAAATGCATAGCATCGTCATAATAAATTTAACATGGTAAATAAAAGGTATTTACATTCATAGAAATAAAAATTCAAACACAAGCATACAAACAGCAAACAAAAATACCCTCAAATTAAAAAGTCCTCTTTTCTATACGGGCATTTTTCTATTAAAATATTTTTCATGGTTCTCTTAAATTTACCCACTTCTAGCTCCTTCAAATGTGCAGGAAGCTTATTATAAGCTCTTATACCAAACTCCTTAAAGCAGTTCAATGTATTTGCATAATTGCACTGGTTCACTCTAAGAGATTCAGAATTTCTTGTGTAATGGTTGTGAACGTTGCTATTTACAGAAATACTTGCTAAATTAATTTTCACATACATAAGACATTCAAGAATGTAAATAGCTGGTACTGTCAAAATGTTGAATTTACTAAATAAATCCACACAATGAAAACGACTATTCACATTAGCAATAACCCTTACTGCTCGTTTCTGTAACACAAATAGTTTCTTTACATTCGTATCATTACCCCAGGCAACAACACCATAATACAAATGAGAATGAAGATAAGCAAAATACACTGAAATTAAAACACTCTTATCAACAATGAACTTCAATCTATTCAATATAAAAATTCCCTTCGATAGTTTGCCACATAATATTTTGATGTGTAGGTCCCATTTTAAATTGCTTTGAACTGTTATACCAAGAAACTTTGCATTGTCAGGTTGTAATCTAAATCCAAATTCCAAAAGTTGAGTTTTGTCCTTATTAAGACACAATGAATTAGAAGCTGTCCAATCTTCAATTATCTCATTAACCGTATGCAAGCTACCAGAAAGACTATTATTTTTTATTTGAACAGCTAAATCATCAGCATACATAAAAGGTTTTACATTTTCACAACTGATTGCTGCAGGAAGATCATTAACGTATATAATGAAGAGGATAGGGCCAAGTGTGGAACCCTGTGGAACACCTGATGATACTTTTAAATAATTAGAAAAACAGCCATCGTAAAAAACAGTTTGATATCTATCACTCAAGTAAGAGGCAATTAAATTGGTTGACATATCATCGAAACCATAAAATTTGAGCTTTTGTAATAGGATGGGATGAGATATTGTATCAAAAGCTCGGCTCATGTCATAAAAGCTGCCTAGCAGATTACACCTCTCATCAATGGAATAGATACAGTTTTCCATGAATTCAGATATAGCTGTATTAGTGCTTCTATTAGGTCTGAACCAAATTGACTATTGGAGAACAGTGAGTTATTTTCAAAGAACTCAACAATCTGACAATACAAAATAACCTCAAAGATTTTAGAAATAACTGGAATGATAGAAATTGGTCTAAAATTATTATACTCACTTGCAGAACCTTTCTTGAAAAGAGGAATTACTTTGACAAATTTTAAGCTATTAGGAAAAACGCCATCAAGAATACAATCATTAAACAGAGAGCTTAGTACCTCACAAATATGAGGAGAAGCCAGTTTCAACAAATGAGAATTCAAGCAATACACATCAAGGCAAGCACTATTCTTTAAGGAGAGTATTACACTATGAACCTGCTCAACACTCGTAAGATTAAAAGAGAAAGATGGTTTTGAACTTGAAGAGTTTGGCAATGAATTTTTGTAATTGTCAAGATAATGAAAAACGTCATGGACAGGATCTGCTATTGAACGCAATTTTTTATCTACACTGTCAATAAAAAAATCATTGAATCCATCTGATGTATGACTAGATATTTTATCACCTTTAAATCACCTATCAATTTTCAATATAAAAATTCCAATAAAAAAATAAATGGATTGAACAAGAATGAATAATATGTATGTGATATGTAATTAAAAAATTAATAATGAATAATGAATCAATCAAGTGACATTTTTTATTCCAGTTGTTCCAATTGAACGAGTTATCACTTTTGACTTTTAATTCTTTCTATCAATTCTTCAAATACTTGATAATGACATCATGACCAAAACATGTCGAAAATAATAAATTTAAAAAAATGGTAATTCGATTTTCATTTATTTTTTCTATTCAAGAGTAGCCCTAACAAAGAAGGACTGGTAATTTCATCCATCATCAACTCCTTTGCCAAATATCAGGGAGTTTTTCAGACTGAGTGGATCATGCAAATATATATACTATTGAATGATGGGAATAGATATTCTCTTGATCGGAATGACACATTTATTTGGTATTCAATAATAATTGATCATTTTAACAAGAATCACAAAATAATGAGATTTATTGGGTGATTTCCATCTATGTTTTTCGAGTAACATCCGATCTTATATGTTAAACCTTCTTATTCCATGTCTCAACTCTCCATAATAATAATGCAGAGTGAGTCATATGTATGGGAACCCTTTAATAAGTTGGAAACTATTGTAGATATAATTCTGTAACTTTCAGGATAAGTTATTGATGAAATACTCTACCTTTTGACGTACAACTGAATTTCTACACCTAATAAGGGGGTGACTTGAGGGTTGTAACACGAATATTTTAAAAGTTATCACCCATTGTATGATACATCATTTTAAGGGCCTCTTTAAAACAAGAAAGATGGCATCGATAAAAATGTTTTATAATACTTGTATTCAAAATGGTGGCTGTTTGAAGTTTCAGTTTTTAAAGAAATGAGGGGCTGTAACTCAAATACTTGGAATGTAAACACCCATTGTGTGACACATCATTCTAAAGGCATTTCCAAAACGAGAATGATTACATCAATAAAAATTTTCTATGGTACTTTTATCCAAAATGGCGGCTGATTGAATTTTATCAATTATTTTTTAAAAACAAAAACTTCAATCAGCCGCCTTTTTGGATAGAAGTATCACAGAACATTTTTATTGATGTCATCTTTCTCGTTTTAGGAAGGCCTTGAAAATGATGTACCACACAATGGGTGTTTACATTTAAAATATTTGAGTTACAAATTCATTCGTTAAAAACTTAAACTTCAATCAGCCGCCATTTTGGATACAAGTATCATAGAGCATATTTATTGATGTTATCTTTCTTGTTTTTAAAATGCCTTTAAAATGATGTACCACACAATAGGTGTTTACATTTGGAATAGGTTATTTAAGTCACAACTCCTAAGTAACTCCCTTATGAGGGGTTGAAATTCAGTTGTATTTGAAAAGGTAGATTATTCGACCAATAATTTATTCTGAAAGTTACAGTATTATAATTATCTACAACAGTCTCCAATCTATTTAAGGGTTCCCATACATATTACTCACTCTGTATACTTCCACCACTATATTCATGAATGTCTTTGAATCAGTCCATTACTTGTGAGGTCTATCAATATAATCGTTATTGTTTTTATCAAATTTCAAACCCATACTATACAGGGCGTTCGAAAGTTTTCACATACTAATTGAGTTATGAAACTGCAAGCTGTATTCTAATGATATTATTAATTCGCATTCGGTGGGCTGGCTAGAAATAGTCCTATCAGAATTCAAGGAAAGAATATTTTCACTGAATGTCACAGGAAAACAAGAGAGATATTACGCCACGTCTATACAAGTGAAAACGCCGCCACTCCTGTATGAACTAGGTCCCTTCGGGCCTGGTTCCACGAAAGCCTGTTAAATTTCAATCGTGATTAATTTCACGAGAACCAATCAGAGAAGCCGTCTTTTCAAAGAAGCCTTCTCTGATTCGTTCTCATGGGATTGATCACGGTTAAAATTTAACCCGCTTTTGTGCAATCGGGCCTGATACATTTTGGTCAATCTTTTTCTTTAGGTACCTTCTCCATTACGGAGGTTGGCTACCATCATGGCGATTCCTACTTTGTTTACTGCTGATCGGAAGAGGTCCTGTGACGAGCAGTTGAATGCTTCCCTCTCGTTTCTCAACCAACACATTCTTCCACGTCCCACTGAACGCTTACCAACAAGTTTACCTTGATGTATTATGAGGTGCAGAATTACGTACCTAGGTCCTCTCATAATGTGCCCAAAGTATTTCAACTTCCTGATCTTAATACAGGTCATACAGTACTTTTAATTGTACCAGAGAAAACTTTATAGATCTTTCATACTATGATTGTACTCACATGACACGTATGACAGTAGCCATCTGTCTGCACTGTTTCAATAAAATTGGTTCAACGTGAGCTCAAACGTTATTTATTTCAGTTTCAAGATTCTGGTATGCTGCTATGCGGCATAGTAGTTGCTATTGGGTTGGGGAAGCGAGATGGAACGTTCCTGTCACTGGGTTGAGTAAGCGAGATAGAATGCCAGTTTTATCAAGATGAACAGTCGCTTTAAACATTCTTGTGAAGGGACTGGAATGCTGAGAATTCAGAAACTACGAATAGTGAGGAGAATATGTGTTGGTAGGAGTGGGAGAAGAATGGAGATGAAATGGAGAAGTAGAAGAACGGGGATAGGATCGTAATTGAAAGATGATCGGCCAGTGAAAATAGTGAATAGCTCAAAATAACACTATCCATTCATAACTGAAAAAAGACATTCATATTCGACACATCCAAACTTATTAATTTCACAGTATAAATTCCCATACAACAAATTCATTCAATAATTGAACGAGCTCTAGCGAGTTCTCACTTTTGACTCACTGAAGGTCAAAGTCGTTATCCGTCTGTTTGTATAATCTACAATGAATTGATCAAACAACTTCAAATTTTGAACATGTATTCTTGGAACCTTTTTACAGGTTAAATTCGTTGAACAACAAAACTCATTCACTCCTTCGTCCTTTTTCAGGATATAACAAATTACATTGAAAGTGCATACGAAAAAAATGTGTTTTGATTTATCATTTAGTCAGCTGAGGAGTTCATTACATGCAATTACATGCATTACATGCAGCACAGCTTTTCCATTCATTTATTCATTACGTCGGCTATTTGGGAGATATATATATCACACGCCTGACACATGATTTCAGTTGAACAAAATAATTTACAACTTTTCCATCAACAAACTGATTCGGGTTGATATACCAATATGCGGTTTTAGCTATTTCATTCTCTCTTGGAACTCTGTATCAAAATCATGTATCATTTGACCACTTCACCACTTTCTCATTAAAAAAAAAAATTTGGATTAATATGAGGGCAAGGATGTTGAAGCGACAGAGTAATTTTCCATTTCAAATCACTTAAAACCTACTGTCAAATCAATTATTATTCTTGTGAGAGAAATATTCAGGTGTTCCCATAATTTTCAGAAACTCTGTATAATTAAAAGTTGCGGGTTTCAAAAATTACAGTTCATGAGCGAGTTCTCCAACCCAGGGAGTCTCTAGTCAATAATTTATTGTCTTTTCAGCAAAGCGACGGAGTGATATGTTGTGAAAAAATGGGTTCCCAGTTGGTAAACTAGTAGTTCTGTGAACAGTAGACCTCACGCAGCTTCCTCATTCGCAAGTATCTGGTGTCACCTGTTCACCGGCTTCTCCAGACATCTGTGTAGCCAAATGCATGCGATGAATAATCCACTTGATTATGAATAATTTTATAGTCTGACTAGCCGTCAGGCTCGCTTCGCTCGCCATATACGTCTAGCCAGGGGGCTCCGCCCCCTGGACACCCGACTGGATCGTCCAAGAATAAGATCAGCAAGCTCGCTTCGCTCGCCTGCCTTTTCCATTTGAGCATTTTTATCATATGTTAGGACGATCCAGTCGGGGGTCAAGACTAAACGTCTGGCTAAACGGATATGGCGAGCGAAGCGAGCCTGACGGTTAGTAATATAATAGCTCTGATTGAAGTAGCAGTGCCCAATCAATTTTTCCGTGATAAATGCATTTCAATCTTCAACTTGGTATCAACCTAACAAAGTCAACTCAACTTAATGCCAACCTGACAAAATTATCAATTCAGTTACCAGTTAACAACTGTTTCGAAGAGGTACTCTCTCTAGATTATAGTTCTATAATAACATATGGTATGGACATTTCAATTATAATTAAGAGATTGGAATAAGAAGAATATACATGCTAAAAGACGAACTTTAAAACCTTAAAACCACCCTTAGAGTTTAAATATTGCCAAAAGATTCCTTAGTGCGCCTCTAAAAGGCCAACTGAACATACCTACCAAATTTGAAAGTTTTTAGTTTGGTAGATTTTAAGTTCTGCGAATGAGTGAGTGAGTCAGTCAGTCAGTCAGTCAGTCAGTCAGTCAGTCAGTGAGTGCCATTCCGCTTTTATTTATATATATAGATTACTCCTATCCTCAGAGTAAATGATTCAAATATCATAGGATTAACTGACACATTCAAACTGCAAAATTTTTCTCAGATAACTTAAATGTTGGTTTCATCCTCACAGGAGAAGGAAAATGATTCATAACGGGTGCATTTAGGAGGAAAATTGTTATTTCCCCTAAGAACATTATTCATTTGTTCCAGCAAGACAATAATAGAATGCTATTGAAACTATACAATTCCAGGACAACCTGCTCATTATTATTCAAAGTGGAGCAACACAATAATATTTATGTGAGACAGTTCAGTACAGCTGCTAGATTATGAAGTATGTGGGTGAAAATTTGCATTTAAGCATCGTTGCAAAGATTTCTATCTTTTTGAAAATAATAGCCGAGCGATTATGAATGGCACTCTCGAGCAAATGTTTCCTACATTAATTAATTATCAAACACCTTCAATAATAATTGTTCTAAAATGCTAAAATGCTAAAAATCCTAAAAATGCTATAATCATTTCTTCTCATTCATTTCCTTCTTCTTCTTCTTCTCTTCTTCTTCTCTTCTTCTTCTTCTTCTTCTTCTTCTTCTTCTTCTTCTTCTTTTCTTCTTCTTCTTCTTCTTCACCACCTCCTCCTCCCCCTCCTCATCATTCTTCTTCATCTTCACCTGTTTATTCTTCTTCTACTTTTTTTGCCGGAATTTCCCACTCATGAAACTTGGCTTAGGAATGATTTGAAAGTGTGAATATTGACTACTTAGGCTACCCCAAAAATTCCAATTGTTTCTTCTGCCAAGAAAAAATCACCTATTCATTAAAAATTTTCTATCTTTCATGAAATAATAATAGTTATTCCATTTCAAATATCATAGACCTATTTGCAGGCAATCTCTCTCCAATAATTATAGTGAGATTAATCACTAATTTATCAATTAATCACATTGTGTCACATGTTAAAACTGTCACTGTGCAAACTGCCCTTATACTAATAACTCGTTAAAGAGTTATGTATCTTTAAGGTATTTGGTTTTAATATTTTGTTTTGCAGTCATGGTATTATTATGCTTGCCCATCAGTATCAATCAATATTCTCAAATTTGAAAAAAAAACTAATTTGACAAGTGATTAAAAATAATAAAATGAACCCGAATAATGCTGAAGAAACTATAATATTTTTGATTGTAAAAAATTTTTCGTCACACTGCACAGAAAGCAGCTGTTTTTCCATTCTCTACGTAGATCTGAAAGACCTTGTTTGCAGACGACTCTCGTCTGACATCAGAAAAAAGTTTCTTTCCGGCCTAGGCCGGAAAACGTACTCTTTCCAGCCGCTAACATGGAAGTCTGTAGTTAATAAGTCATCCGTTAGATCAGGCGAGTGTCAACTTTCTTCATCTGAAGTTGCAATTATTTCAGTTCGATTCTCGAATCAAACTAATCCAGCATTCGCTTCACAAACATTTTTATTCAATTATTAATTGTTAATTAGCACATTCCGATATTTCAAAAATGCTTGAAGATGACGACGCCCGTGATATTCCAAGTGAAATTTTAGAAGAATCTGAAATCCTGACTGCAAATCTTCTACCACTAAAATCAAGAGATAGGTACGATAACTTAACGAGTTTTCTTTATCTTGTATTCTTTATTCATTTTGTCAGCAATACCTGTAGTGTGGCGAAAAATATCGTTCGCACCACGGGCAAAAATGTTTTTCCGGCATACGGCCTCGGACTTGAAAACCGATTTCGAGCCGGAAAAATCTCATTCTCTGCTCTAGGTGCGAAATATACTATATTCTCATCAGATGGAAAGATTATCACGGAACTGGATGAATTATATGATATGGAATACAAATTCAAACATGAACTGAGTTTGTTAACATTTCAAACAGGTGACATCAGATAGTTGTGGATGAGAAAACTGCGTGAGGTCTACTGTTCACAGAACTTCTAGTATTAGATTGATCATATTATGTACCGGGATGTCTTGAATCACTACTATCTACTATGAAATTCTAAAAAGCAAACTTAGCACGTAAGCTATCATCCTTTGGAATCTACGTGAATCTCATTATTATTAGGTATTTCTAATCCCTTCCCAAAAATTTATGTTGATTGATATACCACTAAAGCTGCCATATCTCAGTTAATATTGGTCTGATCAAAAAAAATCTGGTACTAATCGATGGGCAATTAAATTTACTAAAAAAAGTTATTTCTTTGAAGTTTTTATAAAACCAACATTTTCTGAGTTATTCAAGAAAAGAACATTTCGAATGGCCGCCATTTTGTTTTATGAATTTGAAAAACTATCATAATTTTTTTCTAGCTTTTTTCAGTTGCTTTAAATGATCGTGCAAAGTTCCAATTTCTTATGTTCAACCATTATTTAGTAAAAAAATAAGAAGCAAAAAAAGCAAAATGGCCGCTGTGTAACTGAAGACTTCCGGACAATTTAAATATGATATTTAGAAATGGTTTTTAACCAGGAACAATGCCCTACAGTATAGGTAGGGAGTTCGTAGACACCCTGTATTAATCCATCCACTCACCTTCCCATCTTTTGATGTAAGATACTTCCTTTTCATAGAAAATTTCAAGATAATCAAAGATATTGATGATTTATTGAATGTTCAACGATTTTATCATCGTATCACTATGCAATTCCTCATCAACTTCATATAGTTTCATTACTCATTACATATTATCATTACTCAACTTTGATATGTGTATTATTTTGTTTCAAAAATGTGAGTTGATGTTAAATGTGATTGTTTTGTGTGTATGCTTGTTGACTTGTTACATGTATTCAATTGTTTGTATCTCCTTTTTCTCCTAATCATCCATCCTCCACAAGTTGCAATAGAGTGCCTTCTACTCATGATACATTTTAGAACTTTATTTGACGCAAGTAACTCAAATTGTGTTATAGCATAGAGAAACAATAGCGTAAGTAGATATCCCATGGTATAGGGCGTTTATGTCGCAACTTCTACTGTTATTTCAAGCCGATTACTGTTGATTATTGTCGAATTTTACTGTTTTGTTGAGGTGAGAGTGTATGAACGGCAAAATATAAGAGACTACCAGTGTCACACAGCTTCACGGTAAAGAATTACATGAACTATAGGCTTGAGATAACAGTAGAAGTTGCGACATAAACGCCCTATACCATGGGATATCTACTTAAGCTATTGTTTCTCTATGGTTATAGTCTTCAAAGTTGATATTCTGAGTTATCAAGTATGTCATTCGATCATCAATATCCTGAAAAATGCATCCTTACAATTCCAAAAATTCATTTGTAAATAATTATTTTCAAAAATGTGTGTTGGTGTTCAATGTGATTGTTTTGTGTGTATGCTTGTTTATTCGTTATGAGTATTCAATCGTTTGTATCTCTACCCAAGCTTCTTCATTACTCCTTCACAAATTGTAATAAGATTCCTCCCACTCATGATAAAATTCATCATGAGTGTCCCATAAGGCTGTGCATCAAACTGAGAGACCATTCTTGAAGTCAAAAAAAAACTCCAAGAAAAATACCTCTCTATCACAATCACCATTCAAATCTCTCTCTGAAATATCAATGTGTTTGTTGAACGTTACAATTTTTTATTGACTTTTTCATATAAATTCAATTTTTATTCATCCACTTCATCTACGTTCCCCCCAAAATGTGTGTCGATTGTTTTTGTGTGTTTGCTTGTTTCTCTACATATATGTTGTATCTCTTCCACTCACTATATTTAAATTTCACTTGAAAATATTTCTAAATGGCACATACTCATCATGTTCACAGACTAGAGCCGTGTCCACACTGAACAAATGTTTCGGCAAACATGTTTGTTGAGGACCTCAGGGACAAACATTTTATCCTTCCGGCAGTCGCGCTGTTGTGAAAAGTACAACAGTGTCAGTTTTTTTGATTAACAAAATTATTTGAATGGGGTGGTGTCAGTGGATGAGCCACCTATGCATTCCTAAACTTTCCCCTAATCACTCCACTGAGTTGCAGTATCAACCGAGCAAAGGTTCAGTCTTTAGGTGCCATTTAGTCGCGACAGTGGATAAGATAGGGAAAGACTGTATACGGGGACTGCAAACGAACCAATAACACAGAATTGATGGCTTTGATTGATGTACCTTATTGGGCTATGAAATGGTAATCATCCAAATATTCATAGGCGTAAAATAATCCAAGAAGATGGAAAAGTAATTATACGATTAATTGATATGTTTTGACAGTAAACAGAGTACATAACACTTGGAAAGTTGTATGCTGTACAAAATACAACACGCGACTGCTCGTGTGATTGAGAAGGGCGCGACTACCAGGAGGTTAAGAAGTTTGGAAAGTCATTGTTTGTCAAACAAAAAATTACTGTTTTTCCAAACATTTCCAGTGTTGACAGCTGTATAACATAAAACCTGTTCTCCCCACTTACAAATATTTTGTTTGGTGACGCGTCCACACTTGCCACGGGAAAACATTGTTTGTCAAACATAATAAAATTTGCCCAAACTTTTCCAACAAACATTTTTGTCGAACATTTGTTCAGTGTGGGCACGGCTTTATCATCCATATCGATGTTCCAATATTCATAAAATCCATCTAATAAATCCTACATTTATTATCAGTACCACCACCATAAGAGAACGAACGGATGATGATCAAATCATGGATCATGCAATCAAGGTTTGGGGGAAGTTAGTGGAAGGAGGTTAGTTAATATTGTTAGAGATGGGCTGGAGCACCTATGTAGGGTTAATAGGGTTAGTATGTAGTGTTTTGTTAGGGTTATGCTTCAGTACTCAAATATGGAATAATAATAATATATTAGTATTATCCAGAATAATTATTTTCATCATTTTAGAATAATAAATTTCAAATAAGGATTTGTAATTCACAGAGCGCCTACTGGATTGCTAGAGGTTGATCCTTATTCCAGTGATTTAGATGAACAGTATTATAAATAGAAGTCTTGTACCCTTATTTCAATCTCTTTTCCATGCTATAGTATTGGAACGAGACGTTTTTCAAAAAATTTGATTCATGAATCGGAATTGGAGTATTTTTTTTATATAACATATAGTTTTTGATTTTGTATTCAAATTTTTCAAGTGAGTGCAATATTTTTTTAATTTTTAATATATTGTGATACATTCTGTGATTCATTTAGAGTATAAAATCAACCTTCAAAATTCAAAATTTCCAATTCATTATTCCTGGACCGAATTCCAGTGACGAAGCAGTGTGTGATTACATAACCTTAATTTTGGACAACATTAACAACATTCTATCTTTTTTTTTTGAGAGAAATAGTAGAGGCTCAGCCTAGTTTTTCCTCCAATGTCATAATTGTATTATGATTATAGTGTTTTATAAAATAAATGAATGAATTTTTCTGACTAAATTGAGTATTGCAATGATACAATGATTTTAATTAATGCTAATAATAATCCAGACTACTATTAATAATAATCTAGACTACTATAAACTTTTGATTACTCTTTAGTAGTACTATTCCATTTGCAGGAATGGAGAAAAACCAATCAAATTCTCTTTAAATATGGAATAAAAGTATCTTAGCCGAAAAAACCCGACAAATCAAGTTGAAATACAGCAAAAAACTTCTGCTGGCGGCAAGATTCGAACACAAATTGAATAGCTTGTCGACAATTAATCCGTGAAATTATCCATTCGGATTTGGGAGAGATGTGAGACTAGAACAGTATAATTTATATTTTTCTCCATTCACTCCATTTTTATTATTCCATACATTTGTAAAATAAGTATAAACTAATCACTCATATTATTTTGTTAGATTGACAAATGAGTTCATATTCAAGAATAGACTCATTCATTATTTGTGAATTATTGTAGATAGATTTCAAAAATCTACTCATATTACAGTGAAGTGGCTGTAACTCATCATCCATTCATAAAGCAAATCGACCAAATCAAGAACATTGAAAAAGATTACAGGACTGAGAAGAGTATTATCAGGAATATCCGAAAAGTACTGGTGAAATTAAAAAAGAAACCTGAAATCGACAACTCCCAGGATTTCGGTACGAATCTCTCTTGCCATTGTGTTTTTTGACAAAATTGATAGATATGACTGATTGTCATTTTTTCAAATATCCGAATAATGGTTTATTCGGATATTTGAAAAAAATCTCTACCAATCCTATTGTCTGATATATTGAGAAATAGCTCTGCCTGAACACAATGCTGGTTTGTTCTGCTCTACCTGGAATTTGATTTGATCATAGTAATCCCGTCAATGGTATTAAATGAACTCTGCAATGGAAGGATTTGAATTGTGGAATATCTTCAAAGCATAGAATTCAATAACATGGAGAATAATAGAAGAGCTTTATTCTTCAAAGCTTTGTCTTATCTACCTCATCATTTTCATCTTCATGTATCTGAACATCATCGTGGTCATGAATATGATTCCAATCATTATCATCATTTTAATCATTATCAATGATTTCATATGAAACATAAATGAAAATCATTATAATTCATATTTTGATAGAGCATCAAACTACTTGGGAATATTTATAAAATAGAATTATAGTACCCTTTAAAATTAATAAAATAATAAAACAATGATCCTAATTGTAACGTAACTACTAGTTTCGGTGATTACACCATCGTCCGGTTTTATAACACGGCTGTTGCTGCTTCTGAAGTACTGTTTTATAACGTGACGATGGTGTAATCACCGAAACTAGTAGTTACGTTACAATTTGAATCCTTGTTTTATTATTCGATTTATTTCAAAGGGTACTATAATTCTATTCTATGAATAAAGAAACTAGCCCTGAATTCATACATTTTAAAAAATACTTGGGAATACTTCTAGTGACTGTCATATTTATGAAGTCAGAATAAAATCGATTATACAGCATATACTCAAACAAAATTCAATGTTGTATATGTTTATCAATATGATAATATTTTCAATCCCTATTTCTATGTCCTGAAGATTTAATTTCAGTGTAATATTACAACTGCAATAACATCGACAACAGATAGAATGAATATACATCAAATTTAGGATGAAAATTGAGTTGAAGCTGCCTGGAATAAACCAAATTCGATTACTACATTATTTGTAGTTCATAATTTCACAATTCTATTGCTGATCTAAATGCTTGATAGATTAGGAATGTTTGAAACATCATCTATCTGAATGACTGGAATACTGATACAAATATTATAGCTTCAAATTTTGTAACAAAGCATTATAGAAAACTTCATCCTCATTCTGATGAATTCGACACAGGATGAAATAGTTGAGTGGCATTCTGTATATGATTCCCATCTTGTGAAAACTGCTTAAGTATGTTCATGTTCAAACTACAGAGTGGCCCATAAGTAAGTTGACACGCTGTTCTGTTCCTTAACTATACATTGATTATTTATCGAATGACAATGAACACTGTATCACAGACTACCTCAAAACCTGTTGTGAACAGCTGTAAGAAACAAACCTGAACGGTTTGATTTGTAACAAAAGCTGACATTAGAAATTGCTAGCGTCAACTGACTTACGGACCACCATGTATATACCATATAATATGTATGTATTCAGAGTTTATGTGTTGTTGTGTGTTTAAACAGCGATTTTCTTGAATTGAATATCATGTTTTGGACTAATTTCTCTTATTTGTTACTGTGCTTTCCGTCCGAAGGTTCTCAAGGTATATATTTTACTCCTTCTTCTTTCACTCATTCTTTCTTCCCTTCTTCTGATATTTCAGATTAATGAATGCTCTCTTGCTCTAAGTAGAATTATTTTTGATTGTTGCATGAGTCTTATTCTTTCTTATGTATTTTAAAGAGTATGCAGCACAGTTTTCTGTAATATCTTATTGCACGTATAAATTCTTATTTCATTCAATCTCAACATATCACAATATGAGTAACTTGCAAGGGAAAGGTTTTCTCAAAAATGAAACGAAGGTGTTATAGAATTCACGATTTTAGAAGAAGTTATCTTCTACAATTGAGTGTAGGCCGAATAATCTGAGAGACACACATTTCATGAGTTGATGAAATGGGCTGTAATAATTATTACCAAAGAAAATCCAAATCGAATGCTGTAAATCACCCTGAACACTTCTGCTACTGCAGATATTGATAACAATATGAATAATAATTGCCTATTAATTAGCACTTGAATAAATGCAATCAGGCTACTCATCAATTTCCATTTGTAGACTGGACTGTGATAGTTAACACTCCATTGGAAGAATATGAATTCCCATTAAGTCAATCTGTATTCAAGCATTTTTCTCAATGTCAACCATTCTTCAGATACAGAGAGGGAACAGAAAACTGTAGCTTTTTCTCCCCTCCTTCACTCCAATCGTATGCTTACACTCAACACTCAGGTTTTTGGACTTTTAAAAGATCCTCTCACCAATAATCCTATAACTACTTTGAATCGATCCCTTTGAGCCAACAATTTTCGCATATTGATAGATTTATTGTCTGGACTATTAAAGGAATTTAAAAATTGTACTGAATTATTTGAATAATGGAATATCAGAAAGGCAGCTGATCGGCCTTTGTTGCATGAGAAACAATATTACGACATATTAGGAAGAGATGGAATAAAATGATTTTGGAGATAGAAACATAATCATATTATAAGAGAACGAAGTAGTCTGAGATCATAAATGAAGCTAAATATTTTATGAATTTCAGCAATATTTTTGAAAATACGTATTGGAGATTGGAGTATTCCGATTGGGCTACCTGAATGCTTAATAAATTATAGAAAATAACTGGTACCCTTGAAATAAATTATTTCTTTAAATATTACAAAGGTAATGGTTGTTTTTAATGAATGCTGAATAATATTATATAAACCGGTAGAAAAAACAAGGAAAAAACTATTTAACAGTGTGAAAGGAAGTCGGAAGGGAGAATTTTCTCAATGGAAAAATCTCAGATGAATCAACCCGGAAAAGAGACAACAATACGGGGAAATTGTCGGGAAGCCTTGGAAAAGTGTCTTCATAGTTTTGTAATAATTAGTCGCTCGACTTGGAAAAGCAGACAATGGAAAAGGTGTTATTCACACAGAACGGTGAAACTTTTTTGCATAGCAAGCAAAATAAGAAGAGAAGTACAAGAACTTGAATGGGGTTGGAAACATGATGAACCGTCCACGAGAGGTAAGTGAGGAATATGAAGAGCCGAAAAGGAAGAATAAGAAGTAGAAGAAATGAAGATGAATGAGAAGAAGAAGAAGAAGAAGAAGAAGAAGGAGAAGGAGGAGGAGAAGGAGAATAAGAAGAAATAACAGAGGAAAATTGAGAAAGAAAGGAGAAAGACCACTCATGAAAGAGTTGCAAAAAGAAGAAGAGAAATTTAGGAGGAATAGAAAGGGTGATGAGAAGATGGTGAGGAAGAGGGAGAGGAAGAAGTGGAAGAAGAAGAAGAAGAAGAAGAAGAGGAAGAGGAAGAAGTGGAAGAAGAAGAAGAAGAAGAAGAAGAAGAGGAAGAGGAAGAGTGAGAAGAAACGGAAGAGTTGGAAGGGAGAGAATGAGGAATAGGTAGAGTAAGAAGGTAATGGTGAGGGGGAGAGAGAATAAGAAGAAGAAGAAGCAGAAGGAGAAGGAGAAGAAGAAGAAGAAGGTGGAAAAGGAGGAGGAGATGGAGCAGGAAAAGGAGGGGAAGAAGAAGGAGAAGAAGAGGAAGAAGGAGAAGAAAGAGGACAGGAAGAGGAAGAGTGAGAAAAAGAGGATGAGGGAAAAGTGTAAGAAGGAGAGGATGAGGAAGACGGAGAAGGAGAAGGAGAAGAAGAAACAGAAAAAGAAGAAGGAGGAGGAGGAGGAGGAGGAGGAGGAGGAGGAGGAGGAGGAGGAGAAGATGAACAAGTAGCAAATCAATAGTGGAGGGAACATAGAGAAAACAGAGAAAGCGCTAGAAAGAGGAAGGAAACTCATCAAGATAATGGATAGAGGAAGAGAGTCTGATACCGTCTCACACATTCTTATTTCCACAACTTTTTCAGCTCCATTTTCCATAGTTTTATTGTGTAGTGAGAATTCTCCGTTGCTCGTTCATTGTTCTGTAATTAATATCACTTGCAGTGGGCATCACTTTATAATGCCAGCATAGGTTTCAAGGGGTAGCCTCAGCAGACAGTTTATAGTGATGCAATCAGTGAACTTTATCAACTCTCCTACTGGAGTCTGCTTTCGGGCTTCTCATCTCAATACGACTTCTCTCCACTTGAATTTCATTTGGGGTTTCCTGCATCCATTTACACATAGAAACAACAGGCCCTCATGTTATATCGCATTCAGCATTACAGCATACAAAATAATTCAATAGTATCTTACGGCACATAGTCGGGAAGGGTCCTTTTGCAGGCGAGAATGATGTTTCTAGTCGAGACGTTAGCCGAGACTAGAATTTCATTCGAGAACTGCAAAAGACATTCACTTCCATGTAACGTACACTATTTTTGTCATAATAGTCTAAAGAGAGATAATTGAGAAATAGAGAACATATCCTGCTTGTACTGAAGCTACTACATGCATTCTATAAACATAACCCAGTTTACAAATTCCGAATCAGGAATTTTGTGGAAGTTGACAAAACTTCCACTTGGAGTGCTGAAGGTGGTTTTTTTGTAGCAGTTTTCTGTTCCTATTTCGGAACTAGGAAACATACTCGATTATGGTTCCATTACAGTAGAGTATGCTGTAGTGAGAATCATATGTTTATTTGTTTTTGCAAACAGATGTTTACCAGGTTGATTTAATGCATGGAAAACAGCTGAGATTGAATGACCTTGACTAAAAATGTTTTTGGCATACTCATTCAATTTCAGCTGCTTTAAATCCATGAAATCAATCCGGTAAACAGCTGATTGTAAAACAAATAAACATATGATTCTCATTACAGCATTCTATACTTGATAGAATCATATGTTTTCTTTACAGTCGAGTATGTTTCCTAGTTCCGAATTTAGAACAGCATAACAGACTGGCCTTTTAGCGCTCCAGGGTGGAAGTTTTGTCAACTACAATCAAGAAATTCCTGATTTGAAACTTGTAAACTAGGTTATGTTTATAGAATGCATGTAGTAATGTCAGCACAAGCAGGTAATGTTTTCCATGTCTCAATTATTCCTATCAAGATTATTATGACAAAAAATAGTGTAAGCTACTTGGACATGAATGTCTTTTGCATTGTTCGAATGATTTCTGGTCTCGGCTAACGCCTCGACTAGAAACATCATTCTAACCTGCAAAGGCCCCATCCCGTCCTTGTGACTTAACATACTATTCTCTAATTCATTCTATTTTCAGAAAGTGTAGGACCTACATTTCACAATAAATTTTCCTGAGAGCTACTTCTCTAATATGGAACGAGTCCGTGTTTAGAGGAGTCAATAGGTACAATACAAGAAAAGGACAAGTTGACTTTCTACAGCTGTAGCTTAAAAGCATGAGCTATTCAAGCACATTTACATACAATAATATTAACACATGAAACAATTGAAAACATTTTATCTTGAATTCTAGGCCAATAATAATAGAAATAGATTAACAAAAACTGATTGCTTATTGCTCCTTTCCTTGGCTTTAATTATAACAACTAGATCTAATTTATGAAAATGAGGATGGATAGATAGATAGAGCAAACAATACAGTTATAATCAAAAAGAAAAAACAGTCTATTACCCAAAACTTCTTCAATTTTCAAATTTTGTTTCAAATAATTGTTCAAATATTATGTGGGTTTTGTCCATTTTATAAAACAAGATACAGTGAAAAATTAATGAAAATCTATCAAGGCTGTGCTAAGGCTAAAAATAAACTTTCTACTCGCGATATTCTTAAAAGTTTTTCTATTTGTATATCATCAAGCTATCAAAATGAAGATTTTTTAAAAAAACATTTTTTTCGATCTTTTTGAGAAATGAGCGCCCAAATTTTGAATTTTTTGGGACAGATCATTTCAAATCTATGTGACTCAGAGGACAGATTCCCAAAAAAAAATAAAAATAACCAAAAATAGCTTTTAGTTGAGTTATTTTTGGTAAATGGAATAACTTTTTCAAAAATTGATATTTTTAGAAATTTGTTGTTTTACTAGATACCATGAAGAATCCAACCTCTGAATCTCATGGATTTATCTCCAACCTAATATGAAATGCTCTGTCCCAAAAAATTCAAACTTCAGGCCCTCATATGTCAAAAAGTAATGATCGGGAAAAAAATGTTTTCCTGAGAAAACTTTTCATTTTGATAGCTTGCTGATATACAAATCGAAAAATCTTTCTAAAATATCACGAGTAGAAAGTTTATTTTTAGCCTTTTGCACAGCCTTAATGAATCATACAATCATACAATCATATTATACTACAAACTTTGAACTACTATAGAAAGGAACTCAATTTCCAATACTATTTTGATACACTGTTCTTCATATTTTGTGGCTTTAAACAAGATGAAATTGTTATAATAATTCGATACATTGATGGAACATCAATAAACTCGTCTTTTTCAAAATTATTCATATCAAATTCTGAAAACGGTGATAGCCATGAGTTCCTTTTCCAATCATTCATAAATTGAGATAAATATTGTGTATGATACAATAAAACTATTAGAAAAGAATAGAATAGAAAAAACGTTTATTGCATAAGTAATCTACCTTAAGCTAACCTTAAAGAGTCTGCTTGACAATGTACCTTGCATACAAAAATATGCAAATTCGAATATACATACACATTGACACAGAATAACGGAGAATTTTAAAAACACCATAAACATTAGTGGAAATGGCAAAAATGGTTTTATTCAAACTAATGTAAAGTTCAAGACTTGCCATTTGAGAATTATTAATAACATCTAAAGGTGCGTACAGATATACGCGCCGCGAAAATGAGCAATTCACTTTTAATCAGCTGACTATATCTGTATTTTCACAGAAACGGTAACATACAGATATAAAAAGCTTGGCATCAGCTGATTAAAAGTGAATTGCTCATGTTCGCGGCGCGTAGATGTGTACGCACCTTATCACTTTTTGACAATATTACTTCTTCAAGATGGCTTCCTCCTGAACGAATACACTCTTGGAATCTGTGTTGACGATTCGATTTCTCATTGATCGTTGCAACATCTGCGTTTCCTGGTCCCATGATGTGTCCACCTGCGATTTTCTGTTTGTGGAGCTATCTCAAATCATAAATTTTCACAACTTGACCAATAATTATGGTTGAATCATAACAGACAATTCGAAATGATAATAATCAACATCCCAGCTGAAATGTTTCAGCAATCGTTCAGGAATCTCAACACAGATTTCAAGAGTGTATTCCTTCAGGAGGAAGCCATCTTGAAGAAGTAATTGTCAGAAAGTGATAGTTGTTATTAATAGTTCTCAAATGGCAAGTCATGAACTTTACATTAGTTTGAATAAAATCATTTTTGCCATTCCCACTAATGTTTTAAAGCGTTTTTAAAAGTTCCCGTTATCCTGTATATAAGTCACTCTGTCACTCTGTATATAAGTGAACGTTATTTTACAAGAATTCACTCAACAGTTGATTTTATCATGATATCAACTAGTTGATTATTGGCTCAGCTCTCAAAAATCTCAAACATGATAGATAAACGGGTAATTATATCATTATAGTTATGCATCATATACAGATGAGATTCTTCATATTTGGAATCGATTTGTGGACTCAGGAATTAAGCTCAGCAATACCGTACACATAAACTCATTACTATATGCAGACGATACTGTAATTATGTTCAACACAGAAGATCAACTTCAATATGCACTTTTCATGTTAAATAGGATTGGTATGGACTTTGGCATGATAATCGCACCACAAAAATCCAAGGTCATGACGTTTAAAGGAAAGTGGTCAGTTAGATCCAAGATAGTGCTTGAGAACCAAATTATGGAACAAGTTAAATGCTTCAATTACTTGGGATGCCCTATCTCATTTGACAGAGAAGCTGATGTAAGTGAGAAATTGACAAAATTCAGTGCTGTGTGTGGTGCAATATGTAGAACAATAGGGAAGAAAACAAGACAAGCCACTCAGATGAAGTTCTACAGACTAATGGCTGTACCAATAATAGCTCATGGAAGCGAAGCCTTGGTGTCAATGAAAGAAACTTAGTCCCGTATTCAAGCAGCCGAAATGAGGTTCCTTCGAGCAGTCACAGGTTATACTAGGTTGGATCACATAAGAAACGACGTAATAAGAACCGAACTGAATGTAGAGTCTTTATTGCAAATATTGAAGAAAAGTAGAGAAGATTGGTCTAGCCATCTACTTCGTATGCCATCAAATAGACTTCCAATTCAAGCTTGGCACTACAAACCTGATGGGAGAAGAGGCGTCGGACGACCGATGAAGAAATGGATGCCGGAGCAGGCCAACAGAGCCTAATCCTTGAATGACGATGATGATAGATATGCATCATCCTCATAGATGAGGATCTTTCTACAACGGGACTCAGATAAATGCAGCAATTCAATTCAATTCATTATTTCACATTATAAATGATAATAGTTATTATGGCAATAATACTCTACATTGAATTTTCTGAGAGCCTCTGTACAAAGTATTTCAAATGAATAAACATAATCACAATTTCTCATTTCAAGCAAAATATGACTGAATAGCTGTTGTCTCTGCGTTTTTCCTCAATAATGACAGTGAGATAGAATGTAAAAGAATTTAAAAAAATTGAAAAATATAGAATTTCATTCTATCCTTACTAGATATACCCGTCAGTCACAGTCAAGGCAGAGTACCAGTTTATTGTTAATTCATCAACTTCTAGGAAGAGATCCAAGAACTGGTTGTTACAATTTCATTGGATGCGGATACTATTCTCCAAATACAAGTTCATTGTTAAGTTCATGATTGTGTTTTGAAAAGATGTAAAAAATTATGATGAGAATTCCATTGAAAGAAATTGTCATAACAGTTTTCCAAAGGGGGATAAACAGTGCAGAAAACTGGGCGACCTTTCAGTTTTATGAAACAGGTGCCTAGTCATAAAAGAATCGCTCCTCTCCTATTTTCCTTTGTTTTTTTTCTCATCCACTTACTCCTCTCCCTACTTTTGCACCATCACCTCCTCCTCCAATACTTATTCATACACCTCTTCCATCCCCTACACCTCCAATTCCTCAATCTTCTCCATTCCCTATTCTTTCTTTTCCATCATCTTCTCCACTACCTTCTCCTACACCTCATTCTCTTCCCCTCCTCCACCTCTCAGTCGTCACCGGGTCCTCTTCCTCCTCCTCATCATTCTTCTATTCCTCTTTCCCCCCAACGAACACCCAACTCGCTACTACTCCTCTTCAAAATACTCCTCCTTCTACTCCACCTCCTCGTTCGACCCCTTCCACTCCTCCTCCTTTCACCACTTTATTTCTTCTGCCCCATTCCGTCTCCCTATTCTTTGCAAACCAATAACTCCTGTATGTAGGAGCAGGATTCAACAAGTGACCTCATTGCTGAACAATGACCTGGCTTCATTGTATTCTGATGGAGTGGGTCGGTCTATGCAAGGTGGCTCTCATATTATATATTCTCATCTTCTCATCTCTTTCTATGCGATGAATGGGTTAGAGCAATAGAACATTGTTTATTTGCAAAATTATTGCATGGAATGAAAACTTGTATTTGATTGTTTAGTAGAGTTGAGCTAGTAACACACACATCAATTTTTGTTCGTACGATATTTTGCCGTGCTTATGAATTCTATCAGATTAAACGGAACTAGACAAATATAATATGTTTGACATCATCTGTTTAATCTAATCGAATTCATAAGGACGGCCAAATAACGTACTAACCGAAATCGATGTGTGTGTAGCTATAGTGTAATCCACGTTATAATGGCAGTGGATAAAGATAGAAGAATAGCGATGCCGATTCTCTGCATCAATTAATTATATTTCTACACTGTCAAAAACATCATTGTCATCGTTGTGGACCTAGAAAAGGATAGTACCACAGGCTTTGTCGAATGATAGACAAGGATAGCAAAACCAAAGTTGATCAAATACTGTCATAATAACGTGGACCTCACTATAGCCCGCACACACACATCGATTTTTGTTTGTACGATATTTTGCCGTCCTTATGAATTCTAACACATTAAACAGACGATGTCAAACATCAACTGTTTGGAACCATCTGTTTGATCTTAAGGCTGTGCAAAGGCTAAAAATAAACTTTCTACTCGCGATATTTTTCAAAGTTTTTCGATTTGTATACCATCAAGCTATCAAAATTAAAAAGTTTTCTCAAGGAAAACATTTTTTCCGATCATTACTTTTTGAGATATGAGCGCCTGAAGATTGAATCTTTGGGACAGAACATTTCAAATTCCGGAAGAGATAAATCCATGAGATTTAGAGGATGAATTCTGCATTGTATTCTTGATCTAGTATAAAACAAAAATTTTCTGAAAATATCAATTTTTGAGAAAGTTTTCAAGTTTACCAAAAATAACTCAACTAAACGTTATTTTTCGTTATTTTTAGTGAATTGAATATCTTATATCTTAGAAAATTTCTGTTTTAACTAGATCAACAATACCATGAAGAATCTATACTCTGAATCTCATGGATTTATCTCTTAACGAATTTGAAATGTTCTGTCCCAAAACTATTAACTTTAGGCGCTCAAAAAGTAATGATCGAAAGTTTTCTGAGAAAACTCTTTCATTTTGACAGCTTGATGGTATACAAATCTAGAAACTTTGAAAAATATCGCGAGAAGAAAGTTTATTTTCAGCCTTTGCACAGCTTAGGACGGCAAAATACCGTACGAACTGAAATCGATGTGTGTGTGTGTGTGTGTGTGTGTATGTGCGGGGGCTTTAGTGCTGATTATGTAATATGGCATGTTGCATTGTTGCAAACATCGTTGCATTGTGTTCGTTGCGTTTTGGAACCGCTTTTTTACTTTGAAACTACACTTCATCCATTAAATTTTTCCATCTCTCACCAATCCTCAATTATTTGCCCCCCTTACCTTCATTTGTCATCCTTACCATCACACAATTTCTCCCATCGCTCCTTTCATCTTAGTAGAAAATATCGAATCACTTCCATTACGTCAACCCTCTCCCATAATACAATAATCAACACAATTCACACTCTACAAGACAGATAATTTTCTTGTAAGATCTTGATGGATTATCACAAATTTATATTGTAGATTTGGTTTTTGAAAAAAATTGAGACTACTTGAAGGTAGAAAGAAATGGAAATCTGAGTACCTTTTCTTGAAAAATTGTCTACTTAGGACTTGTTTCGACATTTATGTAATTACCAAGTGAATGAAATTCCATTGGGGTACTTGAATTTCATTTTTTTCTATTAAATAATAACCCTAGAATGAAAGGTTACTTGTATGTAGTTGACAGTTTGATAGAATGATGCTACACTTATTACAATACAGATTTATATACAGAGTGAGTCATATGTATGGGAACACCTCAATAAGTTGGAGACTGCTGTAGATATAATAATGTCATTATTATAGGTATGATCATTACCTATTACCTATTACCTATTATATAATCATTATATATATGATTGCTATTCAGGATAAGTTATCGGTCAAATAATACTCTGTAAAACTGAATTTCAACCCCTCATAAGGGGGTGACTTAGGGGTTTTAACTCGAATATTTTGAATGTAAACACACATTCTGTAGTACATCATTATAAAGGCCTTTTCAAAACAAGATAGATAACATCGATAAAAATGTTGTATGATACTTGTATCCAAAATGGCGGCTGATTGAAGTTTTAGTTCTTAAGGGAATGAGAGGTTGTGAATCATATATTTTAAATGTGAACACCCATTGTGTAGTACATCATTTCAATGACCATTCAAAAACAAGAAATATGACATGAATAAATATTCTCTGTGATATTCTTATAAAAAGCTTTAGCTTTTATAAAATAATTGGACAAGTTCAATTAGCCGCCATTTTGGATAAAACTACCTTAGAACATTTTAATTAATGACATCTTTCTCGTTTTGAAAAGGCATTTGAAATGATATATCACACAGTGGGTGTTATCATTCAAAATATTTGAGTTACAACCCCTCATTTCCTTAAAAACTAAAACTTCAATCAGTCGCCATTTTGGATACAAGTATCATAGTAAATTTTCATCGATGCTATCTTTCTTGTTTCAAGAAGGCCTTCAAAATTATGTACCTTACAATAGGTTTTCACATTTAAAATATTCTAGTTACAACCCCTAAGTCACTCCATTATGAAGGGTTGAAATTCAGTTGTACATCATAAGGACAGGTAGAGTATTCGACCAATAACCTGAATGTTACAGTATTATATCATAGAGAAACAATAGCATGAGTAGATATCCCAATGTGTAGGGCGTTTATGTCGCAACTTTTACTGTTATCTCAAGCCGATAGTTCGTGTATTTCTTTCCCGTGAAGCTGTGTGACACTGGTAGTCTCTCATATTGTGCCGTTCATACACTCTCACCCCATCAAAACAGTAAAATTCGACAATAATCAACAGTAATCGTCTTGAGATAACAGTAAAAGTTGCGACAAAAACGCCCTATACCATGGGATATCTATTTACGCTATTGTTTCTCTATGATTATATCTACAACAGTCTTCAACTTAATGAAGAGTTCCCATACATATGACTCACTGTAAAACTTTTAAAAAGAATAAATAGATGGATATTGTGTGCACTGTAGAATAGGAAGTAGTGTTGATTGATTAGATAGAATGAGTTTTATTCATATCCATCGTTCGTTATTTATTCCATGTGCTCTAATAATCAGTTTAATATTCTCATGTCAGGTACAGTATTAAAATCTATCCTATAATGTTTTATACAGTTTCTAACATATTGTTGTGTAGCTACTACTATGTGTTAAGTACTACAGTAAGGTCCACGTTATAATGGCAGTGTTTGATTAGCAATGTTATTGCTATCCTTGTCTATCATTCAACAAAGCGAATAGCGCTATATCTTTCTCGCTTTGCTCTGTCGCCATATCGTCTTTTAACAATGTAGAATTAATAATTGAATAACAAAATATTCCATCTTAATATTATGGTAACTCAATATGAAATTATTGAAAAATATAACTTATGCTTGATAAAATATAATTGTTTATTTTGAACTAGAATGAACCTAAATATAACATTAATGAACCTGTATCAGCTACCGTCTATAGAAGGCATTGACAAGACAGAGGATCGGCAACGATGTTCTGCTATATTTCTTCACTGCCATTATAACGTGAACCTCACTATAAGTACTTCGAGAATTTTGAACCTGTGTGGAATATCCACGTTGCCAGATTGTTTAATCTGGCTGGGATTGTTTAAACAATCCAGATTGTTTAAACCTTCCAAATGAGACAACACTGAATCGACTGTGTTGTAAAATTAGGCATTAAACCAAATAGGCTTGCATGAGCTTACACAATCTGGCAATGTGGATATCTTGTCCAAGTCTCCTTTTATTCAAACACAATAATGTTTGTTATTGAGATAAGGCTACTTTATTCAAAATTGAATACTCTTTTGAAATTTTGAGATTGTTTTTCATGGAATTGAACAGTTTTTCAACTGAACTAGACTCTCATCACTCATCACAGTTATCCGTGGCCTGAATGAAGTTTTCTGCCTCAGAAACAATGGGCCGCCGCTAAGTAGACCCACGCTAATCCACGCCACTCCAACCCACGACGTGGGATGTTTTGTAAAACATTGCTATAGTAAATGAAAATTGGTAATGTTGGCTCCATCTATGAGTGAAATTGGTAAATTTCAAGCAGTAGAATAGTTCAAAAAATTCTTCTGGTTCTGTTTGTTTACATTTAAATGTCATCATAACCTGACTTCTTATTGAAAATATTTTATTTCAAGATTTTTCAAATTCAGTCGTACATTTTATGCTAACTGAATAATTTGTAATGGACATCAAAATTTCAAGCACCAATTCCAGCCTTCACTAAACCGTTGTAATTGTACAAGTGACGAGTATTTGTTTTTTTTCTAAAACATGAATAGAACCTGATTCAAAAATTGTCATATGATTGAGACATATCCAATATCCTATTATATTAAGCGAGCAATTTCTGTATTTATATATCTGGCTATTTTTATATCTAGTTATTTTGATATCTGGCTATTTTTATATCTGGATATTCTTATATCTGTTTATTTATGTTTAACGGATCTCGAAAACGGCCCTAACGATTCTCACAAAATTTGGAACATAGTAGGTTTATGATATAAAGGTTCGATTGCTCTAGGTCTCATTCTTGGGAAAACTCGCTGAACATTAAAATGATAATTCATCCTTGGCTGAAACAGCTGTAGATAGTAAAAAAGTGAGTGAGCTAGTATGTGAAAAATCAAAATATTGCATCCCCGAAATTCATAAGATGACGTATAGCCAGCTGTGATAATATAAACATGACAATTTTAGAGAATTGTGTTCTGTTTATCAATAAATAAAGATAACGAGCGAAGCTCGGTGCTCCGATATTTAAAGGTGCGTACAGATTTACGCGCCGCGAACATGAGTAATTCACTTTTAATCAGCTGATGCCAAGCTTTTTATATCTGTATCTTACCGTTTCTGTAAAAATACAGATATAGTCAGCTGATTAAAAGTGAATTGCTCATGTTCGCGGCGCGTATATCTGTACGCACCATTAGAATAGCATATGCAATTTAAAGCTTTCGATTTATCAATTTCACTCAGAGATGATGTCACCATCACCCGCCTCACCAATTCGCGTTTACTATAGCACTGGTTTACAAAACATCCCACGACGTGGGTTGGAGTGGCGTGGATTAGCGTGGGTCTACTTTGCGGCGGGCCTAGCTAGCTGGTCAGTATCAGTCATGGGATTGAAAAAGTAAGGAGACTTGGAATGAATGAGTTGGG